>NC_136813.1:53676268-53876268 GCF_951394365.1 Tetrao urogallus
AGAAGGTTGGATATCAGGGGTAAGTTCTTTTCTATGAGAGTGGTGAGGTGGTGGAACAGGCTGCCCAGAGAGGTTGTGGATGCCTTGTCCCTAGAAGTGTTCATGGCCAAGTTTGATGGGGTCTGATCTAATATTAAATATGGAGATTGATGGACCTGCCTGCGGCAGGGGCTGGAGCTCGATGATCCTTGACATCCTTTCCAACCCAAGCCATTCTATGATTGTATGATTGTATGATTGTATGATTCTATGATTCTATGATTTCATTTTGTTCAATTTTCCTTCATTATTTTTTGGCCTTACATACTTCATGAATTTTCCTTAACATCCTTGAACAGATGTCTAGAGGGCAACAGAGGCAAAATAAACAATAACTTTCCAATACCTCTCTGATTTAGAAATGAATTGTTCAATTCAAATTCTCAGTTTGCTGCAGTGATTTCAGAAGTTAAAGAATTTACTAAAATTTTCTGTGAATATTTCTGTCAATAAAACACCTTGAGAAAATGTCTCATTTGAGTTCTGAAAGATTTATTTCCTTGCATTCTTATAGTTGTTTCAAGAGGTCAAGTTGAATTGAGATCATTAGAGATATTTCAGATAAAAGTCCATGAGATTCTATTCTTACTTAAAGGTGACTTATGTCACCATTTTTTGGTTTGTGCAGTTGGCAAGAGTCCACTCTAGGATAAGGAAGATCCATATCATCATTAATGATAATACATTTGAAATTCACGTGCAACATATTAAGTAATTTGGCTACTACATTTTCTTTCAACACTTATACAGCACAGAAACTGTACTATTTATTGGTACAGCATACTGTATCAATAAACAGTGTTACCAACAGTTGCTTCTGACATACTGCTACCTCAATTTTCCTCATATCCATATAACTGCACTGAAGGACCAATGCATATTCTAAAATCACAGGTTGTCATATTTATTTAATACATGCATATATTGGTTTATTATAATAATAATTATTATTATTCCTTTCTAGGGGATTTAAATAAAAAAGTTTCAAAAGGAAGACAAGGAAACAAATGTAGAGTTTAGGCTCCTTCCAAAAAAAAAGTAAAAACTGTGAACTGGATAACACTCCTGTTCAACTGTAAGTAAGCAGTGAATGTTTCGCAGCTTCTTTTGTCATTAAAATATAAATTCTAAAACCTTTAGGAAAGAAAAGGAGAGTCAGTAATCCTAAGCCATCTGGCCAAGGGTACGCTTCTGAAAGAGATGCTGGATGGACTTGTTAGGATATTGATACTGATGAATTGGTTAGAAGGGGCTTGAGGCTGAGAGATTTATTCTAAGAAATTTCATATTACACACAGGAAAAGAGGAAAATGGTGAAATTTGTCCCCAGATGAGTAGATAGTGTAGTACTTAAGCCTCTTTAGTCAAGTCTGTCAAAATTCAGGAGATATTTCAGTTTAATAGAGAGTGTCTCATCATTTTCTGTACTGAGACAGTCTACAATATCCAAAACTGATTTAATTTCATGGTATCACAAGCCATATATCACAGTGTACTATGACCAGCTTTTTGTTTTTTTTTTCTCATAACCATATTTCTGTCTGCAGAGAAAAGGTCCTCCATTTTCACTTGGAACTTGTGTCCTTGGTGTTTCTGTTTTCATAGCAAGCTCACTGGGGTGACAGTATCCAAGGCGTGAGAAGTGTCTGCCCTATTGTCTGGTTTGAATGCAGATTACTGTCCACAAGAGACTTGCCATTTTTATTTTGCCCACGTTTTCTGTTGGCTTTCTCTCCCCCAGATCATGACAAATGCTTATGTCTCTAGTCCTTTGCTCATATCCTAGCCACTGTCAATCAATCATAGCAGTTAAGAAAACATTAAGTAGATACAGTTAAACTGTGTCACTGGCTACTGCTTAATCAAGCAAGTCAGAATGAGAGCAATCTCTTGACTCACACCCTTCCCCACTGCGGCAATGACACTGTTTCATCACCCATCAATAGCATGATTTTCCAAAGAATAACAGTGCCAATTCTTGTAAATAACCCATGAAGACACATTCATACTAAATTACTCTGAAACCAGAGCTCTTTTTTTACCTTTTTTCTTTTTTCTTTTTTTTCCTGGTTAACTAATAAGTAAAAGACAGAAACAGTGTTATAGCTGCAAAAATTATGTTAGATTGCTATAATTTTAAGACACAAAAATGTATATTTTGCAGACAGAGCTCACTGATGGAAACTTAAGAAAAGACGATGATATGGAAGGCTCTTTGGCAGATAGATTGCCTCTTCTGGAAGATTGCAAGTACTGTTTTGGAGTGAAGATGTATGCATCCTGTTTCTTGACATGCTATTTCCAGAGCCTGATGGCAGTTGAGATTATTGTTTCTGAGTGAGAGTCTGCATACTTAGGAGAATGTGAACAATATTCTCTTCAGTCTACCCAGAAGATTTTAACAAATCCGGACACCATGGAAACTTGACCTCGGGAAAGAATGTAAGGGGAAATTTGAAATTCTCAGCATGAAATAGTTATAGTGGCTGCAGAAAATGTGCAAAACAAATATGTAAAGATTTTAAAGGAGATAAAGTACAGCAATTTAAATGACCTCTTAAAAATGTAGATTGGTTAATGCCAATTCTTTTTGCATAGATTTGTGTCTTGCATGCCTCTGTAGTGCTCTATGTGTAGAACAGTACACTGTGGATATCCGAACTTCAGAAGTTGATGTATTTTGGAGAGGACAAGGCTGAAGTCTACCAAGAAAAATGAATAAATCAGGGTTATTTTCACCACTTTCCCCATTCCATCATGTTTTTCTCCACAGACAGTACTAACTATGTTATGCAGAAACTGAACAAAAGTGATGCCAATTCAAAGCAAGATGAAGTGTTGCTCAGCAGAAGTAAGCAGATATGCAAATAAAAATCAGGCAATTAACTACAAATTAATTTTGCACGTATTTGAAACTATGTATGAGTTAAAATCTTTACCATTAACTAGCTGATGATGAACCAAAATAAAGAAATCGATAGTATTTAAGTTTTCACTGTAACTATATATATAGTTAACTAAGTAGTCTAAAAGGAATATATTATTTTAAATCTTTTTTTTTTTTTTTTTAAAATCATTTAAATCTCCTTTTCTCTCACATAACTGAGCTTAAGTCACCATTTAACTCACAATTGTCATCAAGAGGACTGCGGAGGAAGAAAAACATGTCACTGATGGTGTGAACATTTATACTTTCAGTAGGAAAAAAAAAGTACAGGAGACCAAGGTGTACAGAAGGATGAAGGTAAATAGCATAATGGAATACAAGTTCGAGAGAAGTAATATTACTTTTGAATTAGTGATATTTGTCTCCTTTCTGTTTCAGATTAAACTGGTGAACACTGAGATTAACAGAAATACTTTAATTTTAAGAATTAAGACATTGAAGTCATTATAGAAATCCTTTTTGTCAATAACTTATCAGTATGTGAAGCAAAGATATTTTTCTTTCACCAATTCACTCAAATACCAATTACAAATTAGAGAGAACTTGTCCTAAAATTACCGAAATTTATCAAAGTTACTATTTTCTGGCAGATAATTTTCCTAATATGGTAATTAACTTACCTGCATACTTTACAAATATTTGCATCTTACTATCTCTTTAGCCCATTTAAACACATGTGGAAATGTATTGTTTATAAATATAATTGTATAAATTATTAAATTATTTATACAAATAATAGAAATATAATTTACACCTGTGTACGTGACAGAAGGTCTGTGTTCATAGCAGTCAGTGAAATTCAGATATTCACTGGAAAAATACATTTTCTTGTGACTCATATAGTTCACTTTAAAGGTAATGCCTCCAATTTATTTGCATGGAAATTACAACCAATACAAAAAGAATGACACTATCTGATAGTGCAAATTATCAGCTAAGACACTATTTTTAACATAGTTACTACCACCAGTCATGCATTTTTTGCCCGTGATGAACAGAAGTCTGCATGCCATACTTAAACAAATCTGCAGCAGTGAAGGTCACCCACTGTCGTTGTCACCACTGCTGAAGTGCATCACCTACTGCCTCACTGAGCTCGTATCTTCTGTTTGGACTCATAAAAGTTCATCAAGTTCAAATGAATGTCAGTGGGTGCCATTTTTTCCACATGGAGAAATTCACTTACACACCTTTATTTCATATGCATTTCCACGCCAGATGCCATTGTGTGAGACTGCCCCTCTGCTGCCATCTGTCACACAGCAACAAAATGTGATGGAGTATTGGTGGGAATGTTCAGGTTCAAATGTCATACAATCAACATCCTTCTCTGCTATCTTGGGCCACCATTATAAAATTGGAGGCATGACTTTTGGAGCAGTCAACTATATAAATTTCAGTTCATTTAAAAACAAATCTGAATTTTTAATTTCTCATTTACTTGCATGCATAAAATACTGTATTTCCAGATGTAAGAATTTGTATCTTAAAAGCCTACGTATTAATTAGTAAAAGAAATATACCATCATTCATCAATTGATAAAAAGAAAAAATATATCTCACGTTCAAAGTACACATAATTAATTCTTAAAATAACAAACTTTTAAAGATATTTAAGTGAATAGAATAAAATAAACAACAAGTTTCTGGGGTTCACAGTATGTTCATGAATATTGCACAAGTACATGAAAAAAATATGCTCAACAGAATCATGGAGTCTAACAAGTTAAATGACAGCTCTGTAGGGTATCTCATTCAATCGTTCTGGCTCACAGTAGTGTAACCCAAAATAAGTTGCTCAGACTTGTGTCTAGTCAGTTTTAATTACAGTAAGGAAGGAAACCCCAAAACCTGCCTGGATAATCTGTTTCTGGGCATAACCACTCACATTGAATACCAGTGGCAAGAGCCTGGATCTTCTCATCATGGGAGATTACAAATACAGGTAAGATCACCAAGAGCCTAATGTTCTTCACACAAGAAAATCATAGAACTCAACTTCTCCTCCTGTGACAGATACTTCACCACCTTCATTGTCTTCACAGTTCTGACTAAGAGTTGCTCCATTAAGTCTATGCGTCTATTACATTGGAGAGCCTATGCTAAGGGTTCTATTGGTTTTAATTATGAACCATCTTCTGGGCACATTAAACAAGATATTGTCTTCACAAGTTCAACATGCATAGTACTGTAGGGAATAAGGACAAAAATATTTATTCTGAGAATTGTTCTATGGAATGTGTTGATTTTTATGGAATAAAATCTGATTTGTTTTTATTTATTTTCATTTTTAGACCAGTATTCTGTACTTTTCCTCCCAAAATGAGTGCAGAAGAAAATCAAGGCAACGTGATTAACATTTGGAATAATGACAACAACAGCAACAAAACATATTGACCAAAGAATATACTGAACTTCTCCTTTCAAAGAGACTCCAAACAGAAACATCTTTCAATTTTTTTCAGCACTTTCCAGGAACATTTTTAGATGTATTTTTTCCTCACTTAAAAAAAATCATCTAGAGTAAATATTTGACAATATGAAGAAGGATTTAAGTTACTTGTTTGAAGTAACTCAGCTCTAAATATAAATTGAGTTACTATATGAGAAAAATAACTTCTTAACAATGAAGAGAAGAATGGGATAAGTGATGGTATCCGTGGGATAATGATATAAGGAGTATGGGGTCTGATCGCCAGATGTTCAGGCATTAGCATTTTCCATTGATGCTGTTTTTTATGTCATAATATGGCTTAACACTGCTCCTAATTCTAATTCCTACCATTTATTTCATTAGAATCCAATACTATTGTAAGTGTGCTCGGTTTTACATCTGGGAGATCATTCATGTGTGTCCCAGTAGTTAAAACTCTTTCTAATGCTTTCCTAAAAATAATCTTTATTGTGGAGTATGAACTAAGTGAAATATTTAAGCAAGCATTAATGCTTTCCAAAGTAACAGAATTTCTTTGATAATGAAACCTAGACCTACGGGAGATATAGACTGTATATTTTCCTTGTTCTTCTTGTTTTTCTTAAATCACAATGTAGTGATCGTAATTATTTATTACTTAAGATTTTTGGGTTTTTTTCTCCTCTTTTTTAGGATCCATGGAATTTTCTTGGTTTATACTAACAAAAAGACTGAACATATACAGGGGCATCTACTTTTATGTCTATATTTTGTATCATAGACAAATTTGTGGTTTTCTTAATGAACACATTACTCTCTTGAACAGTAATTACGCATTTGTCACCAATCTCCTTCCATTGTCAGTCACATTAAAATGTTCCCTATAGGCTCATTGAACATGGGATCTCTTTGAAATGAAGCATTGCAGCGAGGCAGTTTGAAAAAAAATATTACCACCCTAGCAGATGGAACATCAGTAATTTAGTACTATTCAGCTTAACTGGTTTTACAGAGTTTCCATCTTTAATGCTCTGTGCCTTCATTGTGTGTGATTTACATCTGACTTGAGTATAGTTTCAAAGGCTGGCAGCTATGTGCAGCTGACTGATACTATCTCTTTATTGTTGATCCACCTTGTAATACAATCCCAAGATTAGGTGACCAGGAAGACACAGATTATGCACCACATCTGTAAAATAAAATTTCTGATGCTACACTGAGCTGTGATTAGTTAGATAAAGAGCAGCTTTTATTGCAGACCACCTAGCAACCATGCTGTTATCTTGTCAGCTTGCAGAGCTGGGAAGACAGATGAAGACAAATAATACATTGTTGAGTGACCTTTGCCCAGAAAGAATTGAATGAAATGTCAAAGTTAGGGTCATTCCTGGACTACAGCAGCAGCTACCTTTTCAACGGTGAATCTGCAACTACAATCAATTGAATTATAATTAATATTACTACCATTTTCTCAAATCTCTTTAAAAATGTTTTTCATAAAGGGCTGTAAAATATTTATATAGTAGCATTTTACAAAAATCAAGATTTTTTGTTAGTTACACACATTACTTTTTTCACTTCAATTTTGCTAAGTATATTTTACTTATTGAGTTTCTGATCTTTAAAGAATCTGTTAGACTGCAATTACACGTGAAAACTGCTGTCACTGTAGTAATTAAGAACATATTGTCTACTAGGAAGAGCATCAGGTTTTGGTTATTCATTCCTACTTGTATTTTGAACACCTGTGGAATAAATGTGTGCATGTGTGTATACATGTATATAAACGTATGCTCAAAAATTCATATAAGTCTATATGCAGAAGTATCTTTAAATAATCTTTTTAAATGAAAATAATTCTACATTTCATTCCTACATTTCAATAGTTATCTTGGAAACAGTGAGACTTTAGTTGGACTTAGTCTGAGAAAGGATATCAGTGGAGACTGGCCTGTCATTGCCTAACTTCTGATGATTGAATTTTTAAGCAGTAGAAATAAGCTCAGAACGTGCCCTTCTCCTTCAGTGAGGAACAAGGTTTAGCATTTAGGTAATGATTTTAAATTTTAAGTATTCACGGAATAGAACAAAGAGAGTAAAACTACATTTAGTCTTAAAAATCATCTTCAGATTCTTCATTGACTATTTTCATTTGAAAAATGAAACTTCAGTTTTTTGTGGTGTGATAAGAAAAACTATACAAAATAAAAGGCATTAAGCAAACAGTAATAAAATATTTAGATGAATGTTTTGAAAAGAATTCTGGGAAAATAAAAGTATAATGCTTGCTTATAGAGAAATAATAATAATAATAAATTCTCCACAAAATCTGAAAAACAATGGTTGAAACCAAATTAAATACTAAATGTGTGAGCTGAATATCAACCTTGAGCTCTATATTGTACTATTTTCTTTCACTTGCAATGTTACAGAGAAGATTGTTACTGGGAAAGACAAAATAGCAGAACAATCAACCATACAAATCATCACCATCACCACTACTATCAGCAACAAACAAAACTCAAAAACTGTCCCTGCCCTTTGGGGAGCAACTTGGTTTTTAAATACAGTGCAATGAAGATTTTTCATCTTGGCATCCATGACTCATGGAGGAGAAATACTACTGAAAGCACCCCTACTGTTAGGTGCTTTCTGAATTGGGGAGGAATGTTTTCCACAAAGCTGTTTTTAACAGCGGGAATGCAGTTGTAGCCATGTTTCAGATGGAATTCAATGTTAGTTAAAACAGCGGCTTGACAGGAAAGGTAGGGGACTGAAGTAGCCTTTTGAGGAGTGGCCTTCTTATTTATTTCAGTAATTCTGTAGTGGGTGGTATTTTTTTAATATTTTCTTGCTAAGTAGAATTGCTCTTAATGAATCATTCAGGTACGAAATCAATAGAAGGCACTAATAATGAGTTCTCCAAAACTCTTCCTTATATTTTACTGATATTTTTCCTCACAGAAACAGTTGTTGTCTTTCAGATATTTACTTGAAATGATTATTTTAGATAACTATAGTAATGCATAATGAAACAGCAGACAAACATTTATTTTGATTTCTGTCATGTGAAATGCTTTCAGTTGAACCAATCTACCAAAGAACTACTTAGGTTAAAGACACAGACTGAAAATTGGGCCATGAGTACCTATTATTTAAATTTTTGTGCTGCTGAAACATCTTCTTGAATGGGGTTTTGAGCCCAGTGGTCTTATGGGAGGTGTCCCTGCCTATAGCAGGGGTTGGAGCTAGATGATACTAAAGGTCCCTACCAACCTAAGTCATTCCATTAATTAACTTTTGTTCTATGATCTGAATATTCAATAATCCGACGTTAGCAGCTCAGAAATCAGAAATGCTATTTACAGCACCAATATTGCAGCTAGAGCTTTTCTACTTTAAACTTATATACATTAACTGTTAGGGCTTTTGGTAGGAGTTCTGATGGTGATGGTTTTTCAGTCAAGTGCTGCGTATGTCATGTCCATTCTGTGGATAGATGAGAATCTTTGGAATTGGTTTACTGTAAAGCAAAATTTCTGAAAAAGGAAGATATCTGGATGTTAGCAAGTTGATCTACAAAATACAGAAAATCATTTCATAAATTAAAAAGATACAAAAGAACCTTTGGTGATGACTGTAACTTTATTCTAGCAGATTGCATTTTACTGTATGTACAGGTCAGCCTGATATTTGGAATTATCCTGTCCCTCCTGGCACTTTCTACCAGATGTATTTTTGCTTACACATGAAGAAAATAGGGAAAAATAAAGAGCAATTCGTTATTTAATCAAGGAGGACACTGAACTAGAAAAATCTCAGCTGCAATGAGAATTGAAAACAAACAGCAAATTATTTTGGTAATGATGTTTAAACAATATATTTGCACTATTTTATTAGTGAATGTGTTATAATGTCCTTAAAATCTTACAGTATGCTCAGTAGGCTGAAGGAATCAAAGCAATCAGATGGAACAAGGATGTTTGCAGGTCTTTCAAAAATTGATACTAATAAGATGAGAGGCAAACAAAAGAGGTAATAGCTGATAACTGGTGATAGCAGTAGACGCAAAGCCAACGACAGAAATTCATTATTAGGATTGCAGAATAAACAAAAAGTAGTACATGATGTCAGAAGAGAATTTCTGCTTAGTGCTTCACAAGGAATCTACTATTCTGTCAAAGAGTAGTGAGAATTCAAATGGAAATGCAGCTGTGAGATTTTTCTTTGCTTTGTTATATTTGCTACAGCCTTGCTCTAGATTTGTTCTTAGCTAATAAAATAAACCTGAATTAAAACCATAAATATTTTCCAAATGTCCTAACTCAATAGCATCAAGCCAGGAAATTTATTTTTAAAAGATCAGCACTGGTCCTGTGTCATCAGTAAAACATTTAGTTTCTGACATAGTCATACAACCTTGCTGTCCTGAAACTAATGGCACACTGACGAACTGTCTAGCTCCAATTTGTAGGAGGGAGAGGAGGTTCTTTGATATCTGTATACCCAGTGTGATATTAAGAAGCAACGGTTCAAATGTTGGTCCAACCAGTTTATTACAAATCTTAATCAGGGAGATGAAGAAGGGGAGGACAGACACTGTTATGAGTTAGAATGATGGGGAAGGGAAGGAGGGTGATAGAAAAGATAGGAAAGAAGAAGCAAGGAGTCTTTGTAGGAAGCAAGAGGGAGATAGTCACCACCATGGATCCAACATGGTTCGTAGTTCAGTCATCGATCTTCAGTAGTGGTGGGTCATCAGGCGTTGTTCCATTGATGATGACGACTTCCAATGGTAGTACCATCTTGTTTATCAAATGGTCAAGTCAGCTCTCTTTGGGGTGACAGCTCAAATCTGAAGTGCTTGAGTCAGCTCTCCTTGGAATGGCATCTTCTGGCTTTGGGATCTCAGCAGAAATTCCTTTCTTTCCATCTCCCAGGGCTTGCCTGCAGATAAGAAGGAGCAGGGATGCACACCTGCATCCTGTTTTTCACAGGTCATGACGGTATCATTCCCCAGTTTTCCCATACCAAACTGGAGCTATTTGGTCACAGGCTAGATCTTACGCCAGTAAACACTCCTGTGCACTCTCTTCCAGAGGCAAGCAGCTCTGGAGGAAGGTACTTTCAGATGTCCACAAAGTGATGTTGATTGTCACACTGTACCACCCATCACTTGCCTCCTCAACAAATCAATCAGAGTCTTATCACTAGAAATGCCTCAGGAAGCAAGCCTTCAGCCAAAAATCAAACAAGGATTCTCACACCAACACTGTCATCTTCAAGGTCAGTGTTCCCTCGGGGCTAAGGTGAGTTAAGAAAACCTACAAAAAGTAATTGGGAAATGTCAAGGGTAAGTATCCCTGACACAGAAATAGTCTGATTCTCCTGCTGTGAAATATATTGTTGTAGAATTCAATGAGTAGTCTCATTAATGCTGCTAATTATCTCCTGCTGCTTTGAAATGTGCATTAATTTTTTTAGAAGTTTGTTTAGCTAGAAACGTGTCAAATGTCATCAGTAGCACTAGAAGGTCACTAAATAGATACCAAACCCTATGGTAACTTGAAAGCATGTGCAGACAGCAGTGATTTCTTCCATTCCCACTTAGATTTAAGTATAATTGCAGCTAAAATTAAATATGGGCTACTTCTACTGTCTGCTTATTTTGATATATCAAACATGAGGAACCTGAGCAAAACATAATTATTGGATTGAGTTGTCTTTCTATCACTAAGATATTTATGTAAACTAACATAGGAATAAAAAAATGTACAAGTATTATGAACCTGATTATTTAGGACTGATCTCAATTAGACTTAAGTATAGATTTAATTATATTAAAAATAGGGGCAAGAATATATGCTTTCCAAAAGAGTGACAAAATTAAGAGCAAACATCTACAGTGTTTATTTTAGTGTTATAAGCAATATCTGTTTATTATTTTAGTTATATTTTAGGATAGGATTTATGCCAATGGTTTACGGGCTGGTTCAGCCCAGTTCCGTGCCCAGTGGGGAGGAGGGATTTCGCAAAATCCGCACCTTCAGAAAAAGGGAACAGGGGACCACAAAATAAATAAAAACAGCGGCAACGATCTGGGGAGAAATGATTTACTAAATATACAGTATTGGAATGCAAGATAACACACTACAGTGCAATCAGAATTGAAGCCAATAAATCAAATATAATGAGAAAGAGAATGTCCAAAAGGTGGACAGGCCTCACCACAACACTGAGGTGAGATGCGCAGTCCAGTTAAGCAGCGGGGAGACAGGAGGAGAGACGATGGAAAAGAGCGCATCAGGTGACCTTGCCAGGAGTTCTATCTCCTCTCCCTGACCGCAAAGTCCCCTGGGGAATGTAGTTCTTCTTTTCTTCTGGGCGAGTACCCAGAACTTGAGCATTAACACTTAAACTCCCAGTGCCCCACATGATGTTATGATGTGGAATACCGAAAACCAAAAATCACAAAACGATGACAATTTATCTATTTACATAAAAAGTAGCTTTGTTGGTCTGAAAATATTGATTCTATCGGAGATATTTCTAGAGCAGATGCTACAATAGTAGATTTAGATACCACGAGTGTAAACAGACCAAAGACATAAACCCAACACAAAAAAAAAAGAAAGTGAAAACACTTATGCTTTACCCTGTTTTAGTTTGAATTCACATGGGTTCTTTATTGAAGGGACCAACAAAATTCATCACTTCTACTCACAGAAATCTTTGGAGAATTTTTTTAACTGATATCTCAGGGGTTTACTACCTTTAGGATATTCTGAAAACCAATGTTATATATGTTTATGAAGTTGAGTTAAGTGAAAGACCTTCCAAGTGAGCTCTAATTTTGGTAGATGTTGTCATTTTATCTAGTAGAATACAATAGCTGTATAGGAAAGTATATATATATAAGGCTAATTGTGAGAAAGGAGGGGAGGGGAATTCCACATAATCAGTAGAGTGTATTTTTAAACGTAGATTGTATACAAAGATATGCAGAAGATGAATTATTTGTGCTCTCACCAAACATTACCAAATGGTTGTCATATTTCAACTTAAGTGCAAAAATTTGAAAGAGATATGGAATCATTTAATACGTTAAATATTTTCTAACATGTAGAGGCAAGAATACATTTCAAATAAAAGAAAATAAGTGCTAAACCTCCCTATCTCCTGAATGAATAAGAAAAAATAATACGTTATCTCCCTGAGAAAGGAAGATTTCTACCCATTCCAGCTGAAATTCAAAGGGCATTATTATATCCACACAATTTCACTGTAAACAACAGGACCTTAAAAGTACTTACCTTTATCAATACTTATTTATTTGTTATTTTATCTATGAGATGTGCACTGTGTAAGATTGCATATAAGATTACTTTATATATTCTCATCCATTGTGTTAGACAGAGTTTAAACTTTCTCTAATAAATAGCTTTAAGATGTGGGAGGGAAGATTTAGGTTGGATGGAAGGGGGGTTGGAGATTCATGATCCTCGAGATCCATTCCAACTCTGGCTATTCTGTGATTCTGTAATGCACAGGACAGACTGAATGAAAACGAAAAACCAATGGCATTTTCCAAAGCACTTTTTCAGCACCTGACTGTTTACAATTAAGGAAAATCTTGAACCAGAAAAAAATATGAATTTGCTAGTATCACACATGGGAGAAAGAACTGATAAGAACCATCAATATGGTGTCTAAAGCAACCACGCCTTGCATTTACTTTGATCGCTAACAAAGCCCATCAACCTACCACCTGTATTGAAGGTCTCTGATGTGTGAAAAACATCTAAATCACTTGAGAAAGTTGAGGACTATGTCAGTAGTTACAGTCTTCAAAATATTATATAGATGTAAGAAGAGATAATACATTGCAGTTTCATCTCTTTTTCTGATTTGAGATAGTACAGCTGTTATTGTCAGTATTTCCTTTTCCACAAGCATAGCATAAACATTTTTTAATCATAAAATAAAGAATATGTACTCTATATTTCCTTACATTGATAAAAATGAAATATTGCTTTAAAAAAAAAAAAAAATAGAATATGCCTTGGCCTACTGCAATAATTTGAAGAGATCAAAATAGAATGGTTCTCTCATTGCTTACTGCAGGATATTGTAATGCTTTATAAATCAGTGAAGTTTTAATTTATATATCATAGAATCATAGAATCATACAATCATAGAATCATAGAATGACCTGGGTTGAAAAAGACCTCAAAGATCATCAAGACTCAACCCCCTGCTATGTGCAGGGTCACCAACCACCAGACCAGGCTGCCCAGAGCCACATCCAGCCTGGCCTTGAATGCCTCCAGGGATGGGGCATCCACAAACTCCTTGGGCAACATTTTCCAGTGCATCACCACCCTCCAAATGATAAACTTCCTCCTAATATTTAAACTAAACCTCCCCTGTCTCAGTTTAAGACCATTCCCCCTTGTCCTATCACTGTCCACTCTCGTAAACAGTAGTCTCCCTCCTGTTTATATGCTCCCTTCAAATACTGGAAGGCCACAATGAAGTCTCCCTGGAGCCTTCTCTTCTCCAAGCCAAAAGAGCCCAGTTCCCTCAACCTTGCCTCATAGGAGAGGTGCTTCAGCCCTCTCATTATCTTAGTGGCCCTTCTCTGGACCTGTTCCAAGAGCTCCATGTCTTTCTTGAGCTGAGGGCTCCAGGCCTGGACGCAGTACTCCAGATGGAGCCTCCCAAGAGCTGAGTAGAGGGGGATAATCACCTCCCTCTCCCTGCTGGCCACCCCTTTTTTAATACAGCCCAGAACACAGTTGGCCTTCCAGGCTGCAAGCACACACTGTTGGCTCGTGTCCATCTTCTTGTCCACCAGGATCCCCAAGTCCTTCAGTGCAGGGCTGCTCTCAAGGAGGTCTTCCAGTTTGTATAAACACCTGGGATTGCCCCAGCCCAGGTACAGTACCTTGTACTTGGCCTTGCTAAACCTCATAAAGTTTTCATGGGCCCACTTCTCCAGCCTGTCTAGGTCCCTCTGGATGGCTTCCCTTCCTTCCGATGTATTGGCTGCACTGCTCAGGTTGGTGTCATCATGTCAGAATAAAGCATATGGTAAAATCAGAGTGCTTTTAGATGGATCACTGAACGTACTTCAAGGGTAATAGATACATTATATTCTGAAACAAAAATGAAATCTGAAAATTGACAGGAACTTTCAAATACTTTCAGGCAAGACATACAGTATGTAAAAAATATCTGATTTTCTGCCCCAAAAGAGATGAATGAGTCTATTCTGAAAGGCAATTTTGACATGAGAAAATGACCAACTGTTTGGATTAAGTGATGCTTATTAAATTCTACCATCTTTGCTGGTGTTTCACATTGCCTACATTTAATATATATTGAAAAGTTAAAATTAAGTAGTTAAAAAAAAAAAAAAATTCTCCACTTACTAAATTAGACCTTATGATATAGTACATGAACCTTATCATTATGATGACACCTAAGTAGATCAATAATGTTCTTTGATGTCTTTTAGTGAGACAACCTATGAAAAATAAGGTTTGTAATACCATAATTTACATACCCTTCTATAGTTTAACCTCCTCTGATTTGTAATACTATAGTTTGATAAAACAATTTCTGACAAATCAAAATTTTGCTGTAACTAGGCAAATTAACCATGAACTTCATTCTGTAAGCCTTATGCCCTAGTACCTAGTAATTTACTCAAAAAGTAAATACTCTCTTTTTACAAGAAAACTGATGAATGACAACAATCGTCTGTTTTTTTTCATTTTTCATTTTCCATTTATTTTTATCTTTTACAATGAATGATCTGTAAGTACATATTTGACATAGATTTTCTTGTCTTCTAAATAAATATGAGATAGGTTACCTAAAGAAGAATGTGAAATTCTATTCGACACTACATATTACACTCATACTATTAAGAAACTACATTAATATTAGACTTTATGTGTTCAGTAGTTTTGTTATTTGAGTGCATTTTATACTTCATGAAGGCAAGAGAAGTAGCTAAGAGTTTCCTATGTAATAATAGTGCACATATGTATTGCCTTCACTATCTTGATATTTAAAGAGGGTTTTTTTAAGTCTTTTTTCACTATGTCTTACAGATTTTCTTCCAGAATCATATCCTGTAGAAAATAATTAGGAAGAATTAGTTTTCTGAATTAAAATTTCAGATGAATTATGAGTCAGAATCAGTATTTTCACCTTCATCTTGATGTCATTAGTGAAATCAGGAAATAATTTAATAATGAATTAATGATATATTTTTTCAGTCTTATTCTCATGTATTGCTTTCTGTTATTTTTACTTAAAGAACAAACTTTTCCACTATCTTGAAATTTCTCATTATTATTTCTTCTATATTGTCCAGAACAAAGTACTAACAAAGAAATGAGATCTTTACGTGCTTGTGAAAAAGTATATACCAGATATTCAGGAAGACATTTTATCATTTCAGTGTTGAAACCTATTTACTTTTTCAGTTTCTCACTGATGGGATATCAGTACAGCCTTATGCGCAATTTAAATATACTTTATGTTCTCAAATACAGCAATATGTTTAATTCAAACATTCTAAGTATAAATTTTGAATATATAAATGCATTTAAATGGAAAAAAAAATATCTACGTGGAATTGAGTGAGGCATTTTAATTCAATGCCTAACTTAAGTTTAGTTTGCCTCAATCAGCTTTTCATATTAAATTGTTCTTACATTTAAAATCCAGCATAATCAAACAAGTCTGGATTTTCATTTGAGAACTTGTCTTTAAAACAAACCCTCTTTCCACACAGATGTTTACTATAAATGCTCAGAATTATGAGTCATTTTTTGTTAGGATAAGGTGAATGGGAAATAAATAGTACAGTGAATATTTGGAAGAGTCAGAATCATAATTATCATTATAGAAGATACCCTAACTGTTATAACAGTTAGAAAAGGCTGAGTCACTCATCTATTCTACAGCACTACCCACTCTGTCCAGTCCTTATAATGGTTTTCTCAGCTTGTTAAAAGAAAAGTTGTTTTTCTAAAGACACTTATTAGTACTCAGTATTTATCTTTTTAATCTTAGTATTATTAATAAAGGGAAAAGATAACATCTTGATCTGGAAGTCTTGGATGAGGAGCAGAATAAACCCTCCATGATTCAAGTGGAAGCTATTAGAGGCCTACTACTCCACCTGCAAACTGCAAAAGGTCTATGGAGCCGGATGGGATTCACATGGAGGTGCTAAGGGAGCTGGCAGAGGTGATAGTCAAGTTGCTTTCCATCATCTATCAGCATTCCTGGTCAACTGGAGAGGTCCCAGAGGATTGGAGGCTTGCCAACATGATGCTCATCTACAAGAAAGGTCGTTAATTCATCTACGAAGAAGATCTAGAGAAGAATAGGCTTTTCAGCCTTATCTAAGTGCCAAGAAAGATTAAGAAGCAGAACATCTTGAGGGAGATCGCATGGTATGTGTGGGACAACTGGAGGATCAGGTTTAGCTAGCACGAGTTCATGAAAGACAGGTTCTGCTTGACAAGTCTGACCTTGTTCTGTGATCAACTGACCTGCTTGGTGCATGAGAGAATGACTGTTGACATCTGTTGATGTTGACATGAAGTCTACCTAGACTTCAGCAAAGCCTTTGACACCATTTCCCATATACTCTCATGGAGATGCTCGCAGACTGTGTCTTGAACAGATACAGTCTTTGTTGGGTAAAGAGCTGACTACATGGCCGGGCACAGAGAGCAGTAGTGAATGAAGTAACAACCAGTTGGTGACTGGTCATGAGTGGTGCTCCCCAGGGGTCAGAATTGGGGCCAGTTTTTTCATTATCTTTATTGATGATCTGTATGAGGGCCTTGAGTGCACCATCAGTAAATTTGCAGATGGCATCAAGTTGCAAGGAAATGGTGATCTGCGTACGGGTAGGAAGGCCCTACTTAGGGATCTGGATAGGCTGGATAGCTGGGCTGAGGCCAATGGGCTGAAGTTTAGCAAGACTAAGTGCTGTGTCCTGCACCCTGGCCAAAAAAAAACCCAGTCAGTGCTACAGGCTTGGGACAGAGTGGCTGGAAGACTGTGTGGATGAAATGGACCTGGGAGTATTGGTCAATGCTTGGCTGAGCATGAGCCAGCAGTGTGCCCAGGTGGCCAAGAAGTTCGTTGGCATCCTGGCTTGTATCATAAATAGTGCCACCAGCAGGAGCAGAGAAGAGATCATCCTTCTGTACTCAGCCCAGTAAGAATGCACTTTGAGTGCTGTGTTCAGGTTTGGGTCCCTCACTACAAGAAAGACATTGAGGCCCTGGAATATGTTTAGAGAAAGGCAATGAAGCTGGTGAGGTGTCTGGAGCACAAGCCTTGTGAAGGTGGCTGAGGGAACTGAGGTTGCTCAGTTTTTAGCAGAAGAGGCTAAGGAGTGACCTTATCACTCTCTATAAATACCTGAAGGAAGGTTGTGGTGAGGAGGGGTCAGCTTCTTCTCACATGTAAGTAGAGATTAGACTCGAGAGAATTGCCTAAAAGTGTGGCAGGGGAGATTCAGGTTGGACATTAGGAAGAACCTATTTTCCAAGAAAGTCGTCAGGCACTGGAACAGGCTGCCCAGGCTGGTAGCGGAGTCATCGTATCTGGAGGTGTTCAAGAGGCATTTAAATGTGGTACTGAGGGATTTAGTGGGAAATATTGGTGATATGTGGATGGTTGGACTGGATGATCTTGCACATCTTTTCCAACTATAATTCTATGATCCTCTTTCATCAAATCACTTTTCTAGTTTTTATTTCAGTCCGCCTCTCAGTGCCTTAAATATTTATGTGGAAATAATATCTTAAAAGGCACAAATTTTAAGTGATTCCAAATGAATTATGCTGATTTTGCATTACAGAAACACACAGCATTCAAGCATACAGTAGCTTTGTCAGTTAAAAACTACTCAAGACATAGAATAATGTAATTATGGAGTTATCTGTGTTGTAAAGGACCTTCAAGATCATCAAGTCCAATCAATAGCCTAAATCATTAAACCATATCTGTCACTGCCACATTCACTTAAACATCTCCAGGGATGGAGACTCCACGACTACCCTTTAACTGCTTAAATTCTTTCTTCATGAAGAAATCCTTCCTGGTGTCCAACCTAAACCTCTCCTCGTGCACCTTGAGACTGTATGGCTAAGCAGGGTAAAAGTATGCATTCCCCAGCAGTCACTTAGGAGAGCTTTTTTAAGAGCTGTGTGCAATAGTAGTGCTGCTAATACAGTATTGTAGATAGAAGACTGATAAATGATCCAGCAGCTGAATAACAATGCCATGATCAAAGTTTGTCTATCAAATATCTTCTGGGTGGAACATCTGGATCCAAAGATTTCATTAATCACAGAATCTACTAATGATTGTTAAGGCATTAAAAGGTCATGAAAATAATTCGGGAAATCAGAAGTTAGAAAGGAAGAAGAATGTATACAATGATTTTATATAACTTCAAATGAACCCAGTATGTTACAGTATCATCAGGTACTGAATATTAATGACAAATATTTTACACATTCATACTGTAAATTTCAAAGTTCTCATGCATAATAAGAAACTGAAGTCTGCTATTGTATAGGCAGAGAACACAACAAGATACTTTTCCACACATACATTTATTTATACAACAGGCTGCGGACTGACAACTTTTAATGACATTCTGGGACGATAGAAATGAGATCAGAGGAACAGTACAAAAATGAAAAAAATAAGAAAAAAATGAAAAGAGACAGACAGTGAAAACTTTTAGGGATTAATTGAATTAGAACTTGCGATATTTTTTGCTTAGAATTAGAGACAGTTCTATAGTTATTAGGTAACAGCTTCCAGTGTGTTTTTACTGTCTTCGCAAACATATGAAGTAATGAAAGAGAATAATAAGAAAAATGGGATTGCATGCCATGTCAATGAAATTGACATGTTGTAGCATTTCTGATAACAGAACTTCTCACAGATCCTATAAAACCAGTTGGTATTCTTAAAAAGATCAGCACAAACATTAGAAATGCAGCGGTTATTAAATACTTCAGTCATACAAACTGATTTTTTAGTAACAGTCAGCCTTGTTACCCTTCCTTAATTTTCGTAAATGTCTTAATGATCTGAATGAAAATTTCTGAAGTATTCCTACACACTGAAGTATCTCTACATTCAGGGCTACATATAATGATGTTCCCAAAGCAATGTAGGAATATATCCTTAAACAAATATCCTGATTTAAAAATAAAAATCTGAATGTGTTTTATCTGATTTAGTTACTGGATGCTCAGAAGTAACATGTCTTTGTAGCTGTCTGCACAAAATAATTTGGATAAAGGTGAGAATTTAGAGCAGATTATCTTTGCCTGGTTAATTCTATGACAAAATGAATTCTTATATCTGGCACTAAAGTGGAAATAAAATTCTAGCTTTATAGCAAGTTGTTAAAAAAATCTTCATGAAGATTTTAGGAAGCTTTATAACTTTTCATTTATGTGCTATTTTTCTGTTGCTAGTATGTAAAAGTGACAATTTCAGTAAGGAAACTTGTCTAATTATTAGTTGAGCTAGTATGTCTTTGAAAGAAATGATAGAGCTTTTATATAAATTATATATTCACAGAAAAAAAAAAAAAAGAAATGGAGACTTGATGCCAGAACTGAGTGAACAACTTTTTTCTTGTTCAGGAAAATGGAATAATTTGAACTTTCACAAGCATTTTGTAATTCTTCTGTGCCCTTATTCTAAACCAAAAAGAGGAATTTTGCAATAGGATGTAATTATTAAAAAATCATTTAAATAATTTTAAATAATTTTGAAAGCCTTTTTCAGTAAAGTATATAACACGCTTTTATTCAGTCAATTCAGTACTGAATTTATGCAACTCTGGCTGAAAAAAACATGAGAACATAACTTACATTGAAATTTCTTGTAATACATTCAAAGTTGATAAAGAAGCCTGCTTCTGAGTCATAAGATATAAACTATGTTCAAATCTGAGAACGTGATTAGTTTTAATTTCATTCTGTTCACCTCTTTCAGTATCTAAATGTTTCTGGAAATGTTAACAGATTAATTAAAATACTATCCTAAAATATGATAGAAACTAACAGTCTGTAATCTTTCAAAGAAATAATAAGCAACAATATAAGATAATATTGTCATGTAGATTTCATGGACCACTAGTGCACTGAGACCTTTACAAATGTGAATTATAAATACTTGGTTAATTACACAGCAGACACCAACAACTCTTAGAGAGTACTTATTTCTCAAATAGTGTAAGTACTTAACAGAATCACTATTTTCAAGATCTTACTAGACAGCCCACTTTGTCAGATGTATCTGATGGTTGTTAAGATGACATGTCTTCTTAGTGCAAAAATGCATCAGGTACACCTGGGAATATGTGAGGAAAGTAAGCACCTATAAACGTGTGAGAGGATCAAGTTTTTAAAATTCTATTATGTGCATCTAAGAAGAATAAAGAACAGGACAAAGAAAAAAAGAATCATAGCTTGAAAGACGGAAAATGAAAAGGACAGAGCTAACATTAAAAGAAAGGCATGCATAAGAAAGATATGATCGATTGATCCCCTAAAATGAGAAAACAAAACTCAGAGCTTTCAGTTTCTTTTAGATAATGTAATTTGGAATGAGTTTCTGTCTTTTCTACGTAGATATTTCTTCCACTGCTTTTATTCAAAGTAGCACTTCCCTTTGACATTTTAACTGCCACTTGCCTCTTTTCCCCAGGACCTTCTCCCCATGCATCTTTGATGAGCACACTTTCTTCTGTGCGTTGTTATGGTAAAAATTCACGTTTTATACAATTTGCAATTTCTTCCAAAGAACACCTAAAAACTATTATTAGCTAATTACTGAACTGCTACTTGGAAATTAGGTAGGTAATAATAAGTCCTACTTTTTACTGATTGTGAACAGTATCGGTTTCATTTTAAGATAATCACGATCATCTAAAGCATGTTCTATTATTTTCCAATACCTCATGTAACTCTCTGTAGTTTTGTGTCAGTATTTTTTTTTCGTTTATGAATAATTAACTTGGTATCTTTTTCTATTTACTTTATAATTTTTTAATGTAGCTTGAAAAAAGTAATCACCTGAAATGTTTTAAGAGGTACTTGTCCAAAAGTTCTTTTTTTTTTACTCTATAAAAAAAATAATAGTTTTCCTGAAAAGATCTAAAATTAATTGGGCATGCACATTTGGGTGTCTGTTTTTCTCATTCTTCTGTACAGACTGTAAAGACTAGACAAAAATAAATATCAGGAAATGTATTTACTAGAGAGCTGTTGTCTAGTCGGGTTGTCTGGCCAATGACTACAATACATTTCGAAGTCCTATTTCTATCAACCCACTGCAAATATTCTTAATATAAACATTTGCTCAACAATATCTGCTTCTTTCTTTTCCTCCCCCCTGTCCCCCTGCACTAGCAGATACAATTTTCGGTCATTCCTCAAAATGGTAAAGCATAATATCTCCAAATTAAACGCAAAATTACTGGCTTTCATCTTCTTGTCTGTAGTATGGATGCATTTATTTGTTTTTAGTTGTGTTCTTTTTATGCCATACTTACATATATTGTATTTCCTTTGATCTGAACCTGATTCAGAACAAGGAATATTGATGTTTTTCAGTCTGTATAGATTTCACCATACAAACACCTTCAGATAATATAAGTAGGTTGCTTCAGAAGTAATGCCTGCTATTTATTTCCATAGAAACTACAACAGGTACAAAGAACACAATAACACTGATAGAGGAAATTATTTTCTAGAAAACATTAATTTTCAACTGTGTCACCACTATTAGCTATGCATTTTCACTAGTGATAAGAAGACTCTGCTTGCCACGCCCATGAACATGTGAATGACTATCCAGAATGTAGCTTATAGTTCATGCCACTGTTGTCATTCCTGAAATGCACCACTCACTGCCTTATTGTGCTCACATCCACTGTTTGGTCTCCATACACATTCAGCAAATATCAGTGAATGTGATTCTTTCAGCACAGAAGAGTTCAGTTCCACACTTCTGCTTCATACGTGCTTCTGTGTCAGATTCCATTTTGTCAGATTGCTCCTCTGCTTCAATTTCCCACAAAACAACAAAAATAAATTCTATTTTAGTGGGAAGGTTCAACTTCTACTGCCATATCACCAGTTTTTGCCTCTGACATTGTGTGTTAAGATTATAAAGCAGGAGACATGACTTTTGGAGAATCCCCTGTAAGGTACTACATACACTAAGGTTTTTGTTTAGTTGGTTTTTGATTAGCAAAAGAATGCAGTTATAATTTTACTGGAGTTATCACTATTTACTAGAGAAATTCTACAGCTTCTCAGAATTGAGAAAAATGATAAACATGTTTGTTTTGAGTTACAATAGAAAGAAGAGCTGACAGTGATGTCTGTAACTTTTACACAGTAATTTAGTGCATACAATAACATCAGTAACTGATCAAGTAGGTAAGACATCCCATGTCCTTGCCCTTCTTCACCTGTGAGCTTAAGCCTACGCCTTTTAGGGGATCCCCAAAGCACAAGATAAAAGGTCTCTGTATCCTTCCATTTCAAGTAAATTGTGACTGGAACTGGAAGGTGCTGGACATTCTAAAGCATTACAGGTTTTCAGAAACACCACTGTGTATTTTTCTCTGTTAGCTGGCACTCTTATCAGAGCTCAATCATCTTGTTCATTCACCAGAGGACGTATGAAGTTCCCCATGTCCAAACAGCTACCACATACTTCTGAAATGCATTGGAACAGGTGGCTGAAAGTCAGCTTTTGAAGAACTTAAACTGCAGCTTCCTGAGTTCTTCTTTAGACCGAATTCATTTATTAATGGGAAAAGATATTTTAATTGCATACTGTAAAAGAGGAAGATCATTACTGTTCTGAAGTACTATGCTATAACTCATTGTCTCAAGGGAGTAATTTAGATTTTAACTGCAGCAAAGTGTAGAACTTGTGTTACTGACTTTCTATTCTCTGTACTTCTGTATGATCAAATAAAAGTAGCAGCAGGCAGCTCCAGGTGGCAATAAAATTTAAATTCTCAGAATTAAGGAAATAAGTTCAAGGACTAAAGATGAATAAGAATTATAAAGATAATGGAGTTAACTATTTTAGAGGTAGAATCACACTAAGAGAAGGAGCTTGTAAAACATCTCAAGAGGAAAGTCAGTATGGATTTGAACAGTGACTGGCATGATGTTGGAATATGATGCAAGTATGTAAATAATACTCCTTGAAAAATATAGGGAAAGAGGAAAAGCAGTGACTTCAGTGTGTTCTCTTGTTTTGCCAGATCTCAGTATTCTAAACCTGAGGGAGGGGGCATCCACAACTTCTCTGGGCAACCTGTTCCAGTGTCTCACCACCCTCACAATAAAGAATTTCTTCCTAATATCTAATCTAAGTCTACCCTCCTACATTTTAAAACCAGTTCCCCTTGTCCCAGTACGTGCCCTTGTAAAGACTCCCTCCCCAGTTTTCCTGTAGGCCCCCATTTCAGGTACTAGAAGGCTGCTATAATGTTCTCCCAAGCCTTTCTTCTCCAGGCTGAAGAGCCTCGGCTCTCTCAGCATGCCTTCATAGTGGAGGTACTCCAGCCCTCTGATCATCTTCATGGCCTTCCTCTGAACCAGCTCCTGCAGCTTGATGTGCTGGGGGCTCCAGAACTGGATGCAGTACTTCATGTAGGCTTTCACAAGAGCAGAGTTGAGAGGCAAAATCACCTCCCTTGGCCTGCTGGTCATGCTTCTCTTGATGCAACCCAGGATACAGTTGGCCTTCTAGGCTGCAATAATCAGTAGGAAGATCTTAGAAGATTTCTTTGCCTGGGTGACCTTGAGCCTCACTACCCTTCGGTGACTCACATGTTGCACACGTCTCAAGTTGGAAGTCAAAGACTATGGATTTAGAGTAGAACTGAAGCTCAGAAGAGCTTCTCAAATACAGTAGTTACCTGTGTTTTACTTCAGCACAATATCAACATGTCTATCATACAAGTGAAACACAGCTACTGACAGCAAGTTCAGTTGTGTGAAAAAAAGTTTATTTGTGGCTTCAGGACCTTATCATGGTTTTATGATTTTTGCTATCAGTATTCATAGAATCATAGAATCCCCAAGGTTGGAAAAGACCCACAGGATAACCCCATCCAACCATCCACCAATCACCAACAGCTCTCTATCATGGTTTTGTGATTTGAGAGGTAGCGGAATTGTTGCCGGCATTCTCCACCAAGAAATGTAGAATTATCAGCTTTCAGAGAAGTAGTATTTCCTAACATCCAACCTGAATCTCTCTTGGCACGTTTTGAAGCCATTCCCTCTAGTCCTGTCACCAGTTACACGAGAGAAGAGGCTGACCCCCACTCACTACAACTTCTCTTCAGGTAGTTATAGAGAGTAATAAGGTCTCCCCTGAGCCTCCTTTTCTCCAGACTGAACAAACCTAGCTCCTTTGGCCACTCCTCGTAAGGCCTGTGCTCCAGACCCCTCACCATGTCATAACATCATGTGAAGCTCAGGGAATTAAAAACTTAATACTCCAGTTCCATGGACTGACAACTTTCTGGATAACTGATTCTCAGAAGAGAAGAAGAACTACATACCCCCAGAGGACTTTGCGTTCAGAGGGGAAGACAAGACCTGCAAGTCACGGGACTCCCTCTCTTGCTGTCTGGCGGTGTGTGGGTGTGCTCCCCAGCCATTTTGCCTTCAATTCAGAGTAAAGCCTTCAGTTTTGGACACTCTCTGTCTCATTTTATTTGATTTATTAGCCTCAATCCCTATTATATTCCATTATATTATGTTATCTTGCATTCTGATATCGTATTTAATAAATTAACCTTTCTCCTCAGATTGATGCTGCTGATCTGTTCTTGAGGCCGGCTTCCATCTCCCTATCCTTCCCCCTTTCCCTTTCCCTTTTTGAGCTAGTGGGCCTGTTGTCCTGCTGTTCTACTGTCACACACACAGATAGATCTAGATAACTGTGACAGACCTTCAGATCACAGAATCACAGAATCACAGGGATCTCTCCAGAGATCATCGAGTCCAATCCCCCCACCAAAGCAGGTTCCCTACACCAGGTCACACAAGTAGGTGTCCAAGCAGGTCTTGAATATCTCCAGAGAAGAAGACTCCACCACCTCCCTGGGCAGCCTGTTCCAGTGCTCCGTCACTCTCACTGTAAAGAAGTTCTTGCTCCCATTTGTGCGGAACTTCCTATGCTGCAGTTTCCAGCCGTTTCCCCTTGTCCTGTCTCCACACACTGCTGAAAAGAGTCTGGCCTCGCCACTCTGCCCCCCACACCTCAGATATTTATAGACCTGGATCAGGTCCCCTCTCAATCTTCTTTTCTCAAGGCTACACAGACCCAGTTCTCTTAGCCTGTTTTCGTAAGGGAGATGCTCCAGGCCCTTCACCATCTTTGTGGCCCTCTGCTGGACTCTTTCCAAGAGATCCCTGTCTTTTTGTACTGGGGAGCCCAGAACTGGACACAGTACTCCAGATGAGGCCTTACCAGGGCAGAGTAGAGGGGGAGGATCACCTCCCTCGACCTGCTGGACACGCTCTTTTTAATGCACCCCAGAATGCCATTGGCCCTCTTGGCCACAAGGGCACACCGCTGGCTCATGGCCAACCTGTCATCCACCAGGACACCCAGGTCCCTCTCTGCAGAGCTCCTCTCCAGCAGGTCATCCCCCAACCTGTACTGGTGCATGGAATTATTCCTCCCTATGTGCAAGACTATACACTTGCTTTTGTTAAACTTCATCTGGTTTCTTACTGCCCAGCTCTCCAGCCTGTCCAGGTCTTGCTGAATGGCAGCACAGCCTTCAGGCGTGTCAGCCAATCCTCCCAGCTTTGTATCATCAGTAAACTTGCTGAGGATGGCCACTATCCCCTCATCAAGGTCATTGATGAAGATGTTGAACAAGACCGGACCCAGCACAGACCCCTGAGGAACACCGCTAGTTACAGGTCTCCAGCCAGACTCTGCACTGCCACCAACGACCCTCTGTGCTCTGCCAGTCAGCCAGTTCTCAACCCACCTCACTGTCCACTCATCTATCCCACACTTCCTCAGCTTTGTTATAAGGGTGTCGTGGGAGACAGTATCAAATGCCTTTCTAAAATCAAGGTAGACTACATCTACCGCTCTTCCCCCATCAACCCAGCATGTGACAACATCATAGAAGGCCACCAGGTTGGTCGAGCATGACCTCCCCCTGGTGAACCCATGCTGACTGCTCCTGATAACCTCCTTTTCTCCCAGTTGTCTGGAGATGGCATCCTGCACAAGCTGTTCCATCACCTTTCCAGGGTCAGAGGTGAGGCTGACTGGCCTATAATTACCTGGATCTTCCTTCTTGTCCTTTTTAAAGACCAGAGTGACACTGGCTATCCTCCAGTCTTCAGGCACCTCCCCATTCTCCATGACATCTCAAAAATGACAGAGAGTGATTCAGCAATCACCTCTGCCAGCTCCCTCAGCAAATGTGGATGCATCCCATTGGGTCGCATGGATTTATGAACACTGGTGTTGCCTAGGCGCTCTCGGACCGCCTCTTCCCTGAGTAAAGGGAAATCTTCCATTCCTCAGACCCTCTCACTAACCTGCAGGGTCCAGGATTCCCAAGGGAGAGCCTTTTCACTGAAGATAGAACCAAAGAAGGCATTCAGTATCTCTGCCTTCTCAGCATCCCTCGTTACTAGAACACCCCCCTCACTTAGTAGGGGGGCCACATTCTCCCTAGTTTTCCTTTTAGTGTTAACGTACTTAAAAAAGCCTTCTTTTATTATCCTTTATCACCTTTGCCAGATTCAATTCCAGGTGGGCTTTAGCCTTCCTCGTTGCATCCCTGCAGGCCCTGACAACGTTTCTATATTCTTCCGAAGTGGTCAGGCCCTTTTTCCACATTTCATGGTCTTTCTTCTTCCCTTTGAGTTTGTGCACAAACTCCTTGCTCATCCACAAAGGTCTCCTGCCACCCTTTCCTGGTTTCTTGCTCACAGGGATGCACTGATCCTGAGCTTGGAAGAAGAGCTGTTCAAATGCCTACCAGCTCTCACAGGCCACCTTACCTTCTGACATCCTAGGCCATCCTTATTAGTGAAAATAAGGTCCAGCAACACCCCTCCCCTCGTCGGTTCCTCCACCACCTGCATCAGGAATTTGTCGTCAACACATTGCAGGAACCATCTGGACCACACATGCCTGGCCATGTTGCTTATCCAGCAAATATCTGGATAATTGAAGTCCCCCATAAGCACCAGCACCTGCGATCGTGACACTACTTCCAGTTGCTAATGGAAGGCCCCATCAACCTCCTCCTCCTGATCAGGGGCCTGTAGTACACACCCACAACCCTGTCAGCCATACCAGCCCGCCCTTTGATTCTCACCCACAAGCTCTCCACTGCTACACCACTCTCCCCCAGGTGTAGTTCAATACATTCTAGCTCTCTCACATAATGAGCAACTGCACCATCCCGCCTTGCACATAGCCCTCCATGACAACATTCCAGTCATGCAAGCTGTCCCACCATGTCACCATTATTGCATTGAGATCGTAGCTGTGTGACTGCCAGATCTCCAACTCTTCTTGTTTATTTCCCATACTGAGCATCAGTGTACAGGCACTTTAGGGAAGCAGCATTCCCCTGCCACTCTCCATCCCTTCAAGCTCCACCTTCATCACCCATCAAGCTCTGTTTTGAGCCTCGAACTACCTGCTCAACCCCAGTAGCCCTCATTTGGTCTCCTTCCCCCTTCTTACCTAGTTTAAAGACCTTCCAATGAGGCCTGCCAGTTTCTGAGCGAGTTCTTAACAGGAACTCTTAATAATGTAAGTGAGCATTACATTCCAGTCGGAGTAGTCACCACAAATTTTTTCACTCAGTCACAAATATGAGAGGAAACCAGTCTATCTTTTAGGGCTCATTAGTGACATGGCATGAGCTAAAACCACATGATAAGGTGGTTAGGAAAAAAAAAATGATTCTGACTTACTCAATTAGAAAAGGAAAAGGGAAAAGGGCAAGGAAGAATACAGATGTTACCATCAATTATGAAAGGAAGGTATTTCAAATGTTAAGCCTCTGAAATTTGTTCAGGAAAAACATTTTTAGATTTATAGTAATTTTACTCAGGCAAGAGTAGGCTTGTATTTCAAGTTTTTCTATTAATTTTCTAATATTAATTTCAAAAATAAAACATTTAAACTAATCTAGACTGAAACATACTTAACTGATGTATCTGGGCTTTGAATGAAAATAAGAGTCAGAGGGAATATTCACTTCAGCCTTTCCTGACTTTCAATAATATGTTTATTTGTAAAACCTGAAGACCACTGATCTACTGAAGACCATTTCATAGTAAATTATAAAGTTTACTTTACTTTAATTTAATTTAATTTAATAATTTAATTTAAATTATAAATTATAGTAAATTATAAAATGAAAAGGAGCTAAATTATTCATTTTTACTGCATATATCTGGTACATTTTTCTGTTGCTTGGTAAATAAGTACAATATGAACTTGCTTCATTTGCTACTACTTTTTAGTATATATTATTCCTTGGTTATGTAAATACTGAGAGGAATTCTCAACGTCAGAGGAACACGCTTATTAATAAACTTCATGTTGATTCATGTATGTAATTAGTAAAATAACCAAGTGATATTTAAGATATGATTTGAAAAGTTTTATCAACTTTTAAATTTATAAGCTGATCACAAAAAGAATAGAACATGGAGTATTATGATTGAAAAGGAAAAAAAAGACAAAAATTCTTTCGAACTAGATTTTTGCAATTAATGTGATTTGGAGCCAAATGTTATATGCAATTTTCTCTGAGCAATTCAAAGCAAATTAACAGCATTCAGCATTCATGATATAAAAAAGAAAAGCTTAATAAATGTTTATTACACAGAACAGACATAAGTGGATAAAACCTTCACAACTACAAACTGATTAATAATTATGGTAGCTTGCTAAATACATCTTGTTAATTTAGTCAAGTGGGTTTCACTTTCAAAACATTTTCTTTAAGAAAAGGAAACTTGAAGTTCAACATAAGTGGGAGAGTAAGTCTGCAACTGGTGAATAGCTGCTTACATGCTGAATAGAAACCAGTTCTGCAATCAGATCAGTGCACTTCTTAAGTTGCTGATTTACTACGAAATAATTACTACAAGTTATTTTGTAGAATTGTCAGTTATGAAAACAATGAGTATTTACAGTACTTGGAGAATTTTTCCTTTATGTAAGTGCACAGTGAATATACGCAGATCTGATCATCTGTTTCCATTGTTGTCTGAGTTGATCAGATGAGGATGGAGAAGAGGGGACAGAGGGGTTTGAATTTGATAGGCTATGAAATTTATAAGGATTTGGTGAAAAGTGGAAGAACACGATTCACCATTTCTTCTAAAGTAAGAGATACTAGTTACTTAATATACTTAGAAAGACATGGCTAAATAAAACCACTTCTATGTCAAAATATGTAAACTAGATTGCCATGGCACATTGTGAAGGCCAAATTTTTCAAAAACAGTCTAGATTAATTAAGAGAGGGCAGATTCATCATCATTTATTAAATGCAGTACTGATTATGAGAACCTGGGAGAAAAAAAAAGGGGGGAAAGAAAACTCCAGGAGCAAAAATCCAGATAGAAACATCTGCCATAATCTCTTACCTGAGTCAACCACTGTTGGACATTGGTGGACCTATTGTTTTTCACAGTTGGAAAGATCAGAAATGTGATTAAATAACCACAGACAGATAACAATAATAATGAAACCTGAGGTCTAAATAAATGAATGCTATAGCTGAAATACCATCATAGATATACCTGCAACTATGCAAGTAATGACAGATAAAAAAAGAGAGAATGTCTCAAATTACAAAATAAACTAGAAAACATAAATTTCATTCATTGCAATTGCAATGAACTTACAACTATTCAGATTGAAAAAAGCTACTCTTTCAATGATTTAATCTTTCAAAATGTTTATGAAAATTTCACAACAAATTTAACTACACAAGTAACTACTACTATATTCTATGCTGAACGTAATAAATCAGAACTCCAAAACTGTAGCAGATACTTTCCTGATGGTAGTTAATGTGTTCCAGGCACAATTCCAGTATTCAGAGTACATGTTTAATTTCAATTGATTATTCCTTGGCAGCTACGCTGCAATGCTCATGTGGGGTGTTGCTGATGAGAACTGTAACATATGCTTCATAGAAAAGTAGGTTGTGTTCTGCCACTTAACCAGAGAGAAGCAAGTGAGCATGTTTTATGTTATAATTACATAGTACGTGCCTTTTATTCATTTCAGTACTGGACATTTTCTCCAAAGGAGCTTAGTTGTTATGATTTTATGGAATGCTTTCTGAAGATCCACACTTCATAGTGCATACTTTGATCTTTCATCACTGCCTTTTTTATAACAATATTTTTCAATTCCTCCTTTAACTCCCTCTATATTTCCCAATTTCCTAAACTGTTTAGTCAGAGACAAGACCTTTAGAAACATTCCTTTTATGAAAATGAATTAGGACAAACTTACACAAAAAAGTTGGTTTTTTACATTTTCCTTCTTAAGGTTTTGGTTTTTTGGCTGTTGTTTGTTTTTTGTTTGTTTTGTTTTGTTTTTGCTATGAGAAGATGAGAAGCAAAGGGAATAGAAACAGAAGTGCTCACAGACTTTCTTTTGTAATGGGGAGCTCTCAGTAGATTAATTCTTTCTTTCAAATAAGATAATTTAATATATATATATTTTTCCATGGAGCAGTGATAGCAGAGGTCGAAATACAGCTGATAGAGAGGTACTTGAAGACTGGAGAAACAAAGGAGGTTGTGAGAAACAGAGGTTTATGATTTTACGTTACTAACTAGCTAGGACTTCTGAAAAACTCAGATCTTATTTGACCATCAAATTTACTGGACTCAGCAGCTCAGCTTTTTGGGCACTGAGTTTCTATGAAAAATATTATTCAGAGGAATACTGGAGTTGTGAAGTTACAAATGCCTCTGAATGCTTGGACTGTTACTTTGGTGCTCACAAAGAAGACGACTGTCCTTAAAATCCAGTCTCCAATACATAAAGATATATTGTGCTGCTGGTGAAGGTATAGGCATTGAGGGCGGGAAAGGGACAATAGAAATTAATGATTTCATGAAGTTTTGAACAGCAAATGTATTGTTATAATCCAAAATGTTGTTTTTATTTCTTATTATATATTCTTCATAAGGCTTAGATTTTTAGAATAATAAAACTAAAGAATTATTTCCACAAAAAAATGGAAAATCGTCTCTTGCTTAGCAAATATTAAAAAAATGTCATTATCATCCAGATAAACATGGTGTCTTTTTCTTGATTTCTTTGCAGACAAGCAGAAGACTTTCAAAATTATAGAATGGCATATAAAAATAAGTTGTAACAAAACCAACAAACAATAACAAAAGAAAAGAGCCCTTGAATCATTAAGAGTCTTTGGGAAATAGTGAAGAATCTGGGGATGTTTAATCCAAATTCCTGGCACTCTGGCATGGTGAACATTTTCATGTTCTTTCTGGGCAGGACTATCTTGCTATTCGATTATAATAGGAAGAACAAAGGAAAGGTGTTTTTGCTGTTGTTTTAACTTATTAGAGGTTACATCATTTTTAATATCATATAACTCTGGAAATGTAATGACTTAGGAAAACAAGTCCTTAAACCAGATTCTTACTCAGAAGAATATTTTGTGTACCTACATTACATTGTGCTTCTAGTGTTGAAACAACACACTCTGCTGAGTGAAACTTCCCAATGTGGAATTACCAGTGAACTCCTTTTACAAAGCTTTCATTTACAAACTTTAAAAAAGTGCTATCAGCTATTTTAAGAAATGGCTACAGACTAAGAAATGTAATATTCAAGTTTCATCAGGAGGTTAAATGATTCTCCTTGCAAACTGACAATCATTCCCTTTAGCACTTTTTTTTTTTTTTTTCCTTGTACTTCTGGTATTTTTTGGCTGACATTTCCTCAGTCTTTCTGAAATTAAATGCAATAGTAAGTTAGCAAGTGAAATACTAGCTATATAAATAAGCAATCCCTTCTACAAAATTAAAGGATTGTGAAATACAAGATATTTCTGCTTTGGCTAGTCTGTGCCATAGTAGAAATTATAGCAAGGATGACTTAAGAAGGTAAGGTTTGGGAAGAAAAATGGCATTTATTAGTCGAAATATTATATCTTGAAAAGTTGGAATAGCTTTCAGGTTAATTAAAGTCCTACTGTGCAACTGAATATCCATTTATTCAAATATATTACCTGGTACAATAAAACAGAATCTCTCTCTGTAAAGGTTTGTTTATTAGCATTCTAAGGCATGTTAGCTATTTTCCTTTACATGACGAAGTAAACTATTACAAAGCTGTTCTACATTTATGAAGTCTCAATAGTTAGGAAAAGAGGGTAAGAGAACAAGATAATCTTTAAGATGCAAGAAATTTACCAATTTTGATAACTAAAATTTGGTTCTTGTAATATTTATCAGATAAATTCAATTTAATGGAAATCTAATTGGCAAGATTTGTAAATATTATAAAATTATTCAGGATATTCTAGTCTAAATCTGACTCTGAAGAGTTGCAGAATGATTTACTGAGTGATTAAAATGGGAGGTGAAATTAAATGCAAGGAAAGAAGAAGTATGTATAATCGAAAACTAGTTTTCAATAAAAAATTTTTGACATTACAAGTTCTGTATATGTGCCAATGCACAGCAATGATTGTAAATATATATTAGGATCCTTTCAGGAAAGCAACAGTGAATTAAGAGAAAATATATGCTTATATTTATTTGAACATTGATGAGGAAATCTCTAAACTACTTATTTATTGTTGTTGTTTGTCTGTTTAATTTTAATTTGTTTTACTGAGCATCCTTTATTCAATTATTCAATAGCCTGTCTTTCTAGATGTTTATGTGGAATATTTCATAATTTTTAAAAGAGATTTAAAAAAAAAAACACAGAAAAACTAGATTATCATAAGTTAATGAGTATAGTTTCTTAAACTTGGGGAAGCAGTATGGTTTACAGCACTTCAAAATATCCCCCAATATCTTCATTTTTATCTTTAGAGGTTATTTGCCAGATATTGCACTTTTTCCTGCTCATCATTAATTCCAATTTTGTGGATTTGACTGTGTTTACTCTTCTGCTTACCCTATGGCTGTATTTGTTCTGTTCTAAATAGCTACCTTTTTTTTAGGAAGCCTAACCTATGACATCTGAAAAGGATCAGAAACAACACAGCATTTCAGACATCAATTTTTCTACTTTACAGACATTTAGGAGATGATAAAATACAAAAAAAAACGCCAAGAGGTAGTTCCTTCCCTGCAAGGTCTGTTTATAGTTGCTTATTCTAAATTCTGAAAACAGAAGACTTTCTGAAGACTGAATTCAAAAATTACTGTTACTCATGAATCAACTTCTGGGCTTTTGACTTTATGATTTTCTCTCTAAATATCCTAGCAACATCCTTGTACTCTTTCTGAGTTTTCTGCCCCTCCATTCAGATATGGTATACTTTCTTTTTTTTTTCCTGGAGTCTCAGAGAAATTTTCCTATTCATCCAGGCTTATCTTTCCTGCTGGCTCATCTTACAGCATAGGGGACAGCCTGTTTCTGTCCTCTAAGACTTCCTCCTTGAGCAATATCCAACCTCTGTGGACTCCTTTGCCCTTCAGGACTGACTCCCAAGGGACTCTCTGGACCATTATCCTCAAAAGTTTGAAGTCTACCTTATGGAAGTCCAAGGCAGCAGTTTTGCTGATCCTCCTCCTGAATTCACCACGAATCAAGAACTCTATCATGTGGTCCGTATGCCAAAACAACTTTCTATCTCCATGTCTCTCACCAGTTCTTCTCTATTTATAGACAGTAGGTCTAGAAGGATGCTTCTACCAGTAGGATCTCTTACCTGTTGTTTCAGGAAGTTATCTTCCACACAATCTAGAAACCTCCTAGTCTGCTTCCTCTCTGCTGTTTTATATTTCCTGTGAATGTCAGGAAAGTTGAAATCCACAAGAACAAGGGATGTTGTTTGTGCTAACTTCTGCCAGATGCTTGTAGAATGATTATCTGTCTCTTCATGGTGATTGGTTGGTCTGTAACAGACTTCCACCAGGATGTAGTCTTTCCCCGAGATACTTACCCGTAAGGACTTGACATTATCATTCCCAGCATTGAGCTCATCAACATCAAAACACTCCTTAACAAAGAGAGCCACCCCATCACCCTTCCTTTCTTGTCTCTGCCCTTTAACAAACTTACAGTGCTCTAGTCACGAGAGGGACTCCACCAAAGACTTCAAACAGTGAAATACAAGCCAGAGACATCAAACAGAATCCAGCTGGATTGGTCTGTGATTTCATTTATACTTTAAATTGAACAAACAATGTAACAGCATAGGATTGTTGCTACTGTCTTTCACTAATCTTTATCAGGGAGATGTTACCATGAGATACTATTTTTCTTGTGAAGGGATAATTTTTCCGATCAGAAAATCTGTCTCTTATGCTCTTAGAATGCCCAAGAGTATAAAGTCCTGATGAAATTGTACAGATGCTCAATGAGAGGAAAATCAGAAACATGCTCCATATTTCTGGAATTAAGCCAAACTATTTATATTCTTCTGAACTGAGACTGAGATTACTGGTGCTATACAAGTATTCATTCAGAGGGTGGTTTATGTATAATATAAAACATAATTTCTAGGCTATTACTGCCAAGTGGGGAGTCTTCCAGAGAATTATATCTCAAATACTGAATTATATTTGAATGGGATGCTTTTCTCTATTATTTCCCAATACATCCATTTTCCATCTTGCCTTTTTAATTAGTGAATATATTGACTGTATATGTATTATTATAATTGCCTCTGCCAGCCTGCATGCTTTTAATTGTGGATAAATTTATTCCGTCATCTCTCCATAATTTTAGATGGCTGCGTTAACTGCAAATGCTACTGACTGCTGGAAAATGCTATTTCTTGGCTATTTTCATACATATGTGAGGACAGTTAGATCATTCCCAGCTTTTTCCACCTCATCTCTATCTCACATGGGTTTTGAACTTTCTGTTGTGTTGTGACTGTGACACACTCCAAGAGTCCTTTGGTTTTCTTATTATAATACAAAAGATCCACAAGTAAAATGTTTTGCAATTTTCTGAGTTTATAGCTTGGCTTCTGATATAAGTATAAAGAACATTATCAGTATAGCGAATTAGTCACATAGTCTCACATCATCAATGTCTAACCATACATTCAATAGTAATTTAAATAACACTGCTTTCCATAACTCTTCATATAATTAAGGAGCCACTTTATCAACCATGTCGCTAAGAATGTGGCAAGTATTTCTATTCATGTCGAACAGAGAAAAGGTAAGGAAGGCTTTTATTTTTCTAAAGGTTCCCAAGCTAAATGTTGTAGTTGAAAATGATAAAACAGTGTTTTTGTCAGGGTTCTTTCACTGATCTGTACTTCATCTATTATTCCTCTACTTTTCAGCTGCAGCCTGATCATAGTCTTTGAAGCTTTAGGTTTCTGAGTATCTTGAACTGTTCCATATTAATATCATCAGAATGAATTTAAAAGGCTGATTACCATTTTCATGCTAAAACAATGTTGTTTAGAACTAGAAGCTAGTTTTGTGCCTGGTTAAAATGTCAGCTTTCTAGTTATATTCCCATTATTCCCTATTACTTTTCTGAACACCTTAGTTATGAGTTTTCCTGTGTAAAGAATGACTTCTCAGTAAGAGTGAATAACATTTTCTTTTTTTGGCTCCGTTGTGCCATAAAACAAACAAACAAACAAACAAACAAACAAACAAAACTAAGCATAACTTAAAAACTATTTTCCTCTTATCATAATTCAGGACATTGAGTGTGGCAATTTGAAACAATTATTGTCTAAATACAAATCCAGGTGGTAACAATACAGTGGTGTAATCAGTGCCTGATCTTTAATTCTCAGCATAACGAGAACTATATTGCCTTGTGCTGGACAATTAAAACACAGCTATTCTATATTTCATAGTGGCTCACAATTTATCATTTTCAATCTTCTGTTAAAAATTGCAGTTTCAATTGGGTTATACTTGTACATTTCTGATGCTGTGTAAAATCTCAACAACGTGTAATTCCCCTTTCACTGCCTGACTTTCTTGGAATAAGAAATTAGTGATAAAGATGAGTAATCTGTTGTTTTATTGCACTTGGGTGTATTTTTCTAATATCTTAAAAGCTGTGGAAGATGAAACTTTAGCCTGTCTGGAATGTTCATAAGGCCTTTAAAAATTAGGAAAGGTGAAACTGGTCAGGCCTTTGCTCTGATCTTTAAAATTCTGCCCTTAGTGCATAATCAAACACTAACATATATATACATATATATATGTATATACATAACCATCTTTTTATGTGAAACAAATAAAAAAATTGCACCCCATGTATAATTTTGATTTAAATTTTACCATTTGAAGTGCTAAAATACTTTCAGATATTTGTGAAAAGATTATTTGAGGGAATATGCAACATTTTTTCTGCTATGTAGAATTTTAGTAATTAAAAATGTGAACTAATTCAACATTTTGAGCCTTAATTTTGATGAAGAATTGCGATATTACATCTTTTGTGAAAGCTACATAATCAGAGTAGATATTTTTAAAATATCATCAACAAAGATTTTCAAGTATTCAATCACATAAAACCATTGAATTTTTTACAAATTTTATGGCTTGGTCTTCCAAAGATCAGAATTTGTATATTATTTTCTCTCAGTAGTTTTTTCTTAATTTTCCATAAACATATACAGTGTATTTAATGATTTAATGCAGTATTAGGTTTTGTCTTTTTCTGAACAACCCCCCTTTTTTTTTCTTTCTCTAAGACCAGAATCTTCAGGAAGATATCATAGATTTACTGTCCGCCTCACTAATTTCCAATTTGTGTTTGGAAAAATTACAAAAAGGAATAAAATGACTCTACAGGGAGGATTATGTTTTCAAATAAAGGTGGATTTTCTACAGAAAAAGATTTTTGGTAAAATGATATGAGATTTACCATAGACTTTTGTTGAAGAACTCCAGAGGTAGGGGAATTTGTGCATTTCTGTTAGTTTTGGCTTAAAAAAACCAAATATCTCTCCAAGTCAAAGAAAAACTGAGCTTTGGTATTTTTTCATGTGCTGCTATTTGCTGTCAGCAAATATAAACATGTTTGATAATGAAAATTCATAGAAAACCAAACCAAATATTTTCTTTTTCAGTGATAACTTCATGGTGTTTTCATCATCCTAAGAAAGACATGCATAAGAAATTATGTTCAAGAAAATATTGATTGCTGAGAAGTTAGGATAATATTTTTTTTTTAGAACTTCATATTTGCTATAAGAGTTTCTCACACAGCTCTATTCTGCCTTTGTGTTATCATTACAAAGGGCAGGAGAATTTAGCAATGAAAAGTTGCATAGCTCTGAAGTATCATTCTGGGGATCTTCTCTCAATTGGCTGTTGTTTCCTAGGGAACTTCTCAACACCCAGAGTCTAAGAGATGCTGAAGTCTCTTGAGATTTTACTCATTACATTTGAAAAGCTTTTCCTCATTTTCTCCCAGTTTTAAAAGAAAGGAGAAAGCTGATAACTTTAGATAAAGGATTGACAAAGACATATCACAAGGACAAAAAGATTTTATTTGTGTTTGATTTAGTAGCAGAGATTTGATAATTCTTGTGGTTTCATAATTATAGGGAAAGTGTTTGGCTTACTCCCAGTCTGTCCTCTGTCTTTCTCTCTTTGTAGTGGTTTGAATTTTTTCAGTATTACTTGTTAGTCTAAAGTCATTTGATGAAGTCATATCTTTATTATATAAATATGTTGTGGTTTTATGATTTTTGTTATCGGTATTCCACATCATAATATTATGTAGTGCAGTGGGAATTAAAGAGTTACTGCTCCATTTCCGCAGATTGTTGATATCTCTGGGTACCTGGTTCTCAGAAAAGAAGAACTACATATTCCAGAAGACTTTCATTGTTCTGTTTCTGTTTTCCATTTAGAGGGAAAGATAAAACTGTTTGCGAGTCCCTTTTACTGTTTGTCACTGTGGTGTGTTCTGCCAAGTCTTCTCAACTTCTATATGGTCTGTGTATTTTAGTAATTTTAAATATAACCTATTTTATATTCTACATTTACCAAAGGATTTGCTAATCTGAACAAAAATGTAGCCTACAGATAGACCTGAGTTAACCAGGTCAGAATATAGTTTGATGTTTTCTTCTTTCTCACTGGGATGTGTTGAAGTAGCTCTTTCTCACTGTCCTTTTGCTGTGGAAGTTGGTAAAAGCACAGATACAACAAATATTTTTCCCTGTATCAGATTTCTCTCACAATATATCTTTCACATATCAATATATTTCATGGTGTGCTTAGCTGAGACAATGTTCAGTTAGTGTGAAAAGCAGAAAGAATTCACTAATCTGACATGTTTCCAACAGAAAAATGATGGTGACTAAAATTTTCTGTTTCCCTTTAGTGTGTCTGGTGTGTCTTTTTGTTTCACTTAGGATCCCATTGTTTTTGTTCATTTCTTCGCTTGTTGGTTAGTTTCCCTTCTTTAAAAACAATTAAATCTGAGCTCCTCCCTCCCTCCCTCCCTCCCTCCCTCCCTCTCTTCCTTCCTTCCTTCCTTCCTTCCTTCCTTCCTTCCTTCCTTCCTTCCTTCCTTCCTTCCTTCCTTCCTTCCTTCCTTCCTTCCTTCCTTCCTTCCTTCCTTCCTTCCTTCCTTCCTTCCTTCCTTCCTTCCTTCCTTCCTTCCTTCCTTCCTTCCTTCCTTCCTTCCTTCCTTCCTTCCTTCCTTCCTTCCTTCCTTCCTTCCTTCCTTCCGATGCCCAGTTATTCTCCCAAGCACTGAAAGACAGCCAGATGAACATCCACACCCTTCAAAATTCCTTCTGTACCTCATACGGTATGGAATATCCTTTTGGTCAGTTCTAATTCTGTTCTCTCCTAGTTCTTGAGCCCTTCACTGCAAATGGCCTTTGCTCTGTTCAACACTGCTAAGCAACGACTATAAACGTCAGTGTGTTATCAATATTGTTTTCCTCCTGGAACAGAAACATCACATCAAACTTGACATTCTACAAAAAACAATCTGTCCCAGCTGAAACTAAGACAGTAATAGCTCTGCTTAGAGAACTGTATGTAAACCGTTCAGCAACTGGATTTGTGTTTTGGAAATATAATGGAAAAACTCCACAAACCTCCCATGGTTGCGTGAAGGTTGGTGAAAACAAAATTGTAATGGGTTCATTAATTGTTTCTTTCTGGAGGCAACAGTAATGACAAACAAGATTAATTTTCTTGGAAGTCTGATAGTAAATCTAGAAATGATTAAAAAGCAGGTACCATTTGAATAAATGAGTTCTACTTAGTGTTGATAGCTGAGTCAAAAGAGAGAGTAATATTTATCTTGCAATACAAATGAGAAGATGGTTGCTCCTTCTCAAAGCAAAATAAACCATTAAGGGTAACCATGAAAAACAGTTTATGAGGACAGTGTGTTTATACCTAGAAAATTCAGAACATTTTAACGTGCAAGTGTTTCTTGATGGCTAGTACAGTTGCAGAAAGCCACCACAACTTTTAATCACTTGCTTTATTAGTCCCAACTAATGCAAATTCGAAATATTATGTTTATTGTTGTTGTTATTTTCTTTCCTGCTTTGCCCATTATTCCAACAGGTTTGTAGATTCAAGATTTCACAATCACAGTCACAATGCCAAAGATGTGCACCCAGTGTTACCGCCCAGTGTGTCTGGCTGGGAAGTAGAAGACATTCAATGCACTGTCCTCTAAGGGGCAAAAAGGACATATGAGGTAAGGATGGAAAGGCCCTATGACCAGTAAATTCCCTAGTTCTGGCCTGAGAGTGTGTGGGATTGGGTTTTGCTCTCTTGTGATAAGAGTAGTTCTTCATTCTTATATTCTGTTTTGACTTGAGACATTCCTTTGGATATTTTGCAATAGCAGTGACATTCACATATACATACATTATGAATTTAGTGTACAGTTACTATGTTAACTCTTTTAATTAACAATGCTTATAAAATAGTACCACTTATGGAGGATAAAAAACAATACCAGAATTCAGAATGCTCAAAAGAGAAGGTGACCATATGTTCTATCACTTAATTTACAGACAACAGTTATTTTCTATTGCAAATGTCATTTTGCTGCAGGGAATTTATTAGGTTTGTTTTTTCATCAAGGAACAACTTTGCACTTTGATTCATTATTCCATGCCAAAACTGAATACCTTTCCTTCATCCATCTTATATTTTTGGCATAAGGATGTCCAAGGCAGTTGTATTTGGTCTATTTTTTCTGAATTTGACAGTGGTCAGATGAAAGTTACAAAAAGCATCACATAGTTTCTTGATCAACAAACAATACAGAGAATAAAACATACCTGGAAATATTGTTCTCAAAAGCTTTGCACTGTCAAACTTGAGTAAAAAAGAATATTCCTGCTAGATAACTATGTCATTTCTGAAATGACATTTTTTTCTCTGACATTTTGGCATGTTAGTGCTGCATTTCTTCCTCTACCCTTTAAGTGCCCTTAGCTTAATTTAACCTTGAAAGTAGTATTGGCATAGCAACTGTTTTGAAGAAAGCATCAGAGTTTCCAGTCTTTCTGCAGTTTAAAGGTTAATTATGCACACTACCAATTTCTGCAAGCAGCCAGACTTTGTACAACCTTCTCATGTATAGCTAAAGAGTGCTGATGGAAGAGCATATATTTTAAAATAAAACTTGTGAAGTTCCCCTATTCAATTCAAACAGTCTGAACTGTCAGTTTAGCTAACCTTTGTTTGCCTGTCACTGTGTTCCCATGATTAAATGTGAAGATTATAATCATTAACTGTGCTGGGGGTTCACTGTGGGTGGAATTTTGATGGGTGGATGACATTCTGTTTATACTATGAAGTCAAAATCAGACTTCATCTCTTCCAGCTCAACACCCGGAGGTCTCTAGGTTAGCTACTAAGGCCTAGCTGCATTTGTGTCACCTGACTTCAATATTAAATACAACATACATGGCAGATTGGAAGGTATTTTGCTATATTCTTTAATCTCTTCCTTTCTTTTTAACTGCAGTAATCTACTGGACATAGATGAACTTGAGTTGACCTGGACATGGACTCGTAAATAATCATAACAATAAGAAAAAGGGATAAGAGAGAGAAAGAGGGAGAGAAGATAATTTTGTTTAATATACAGAAAAACATTGTTTGTACAGATTTGTTCATTAACCTTTATTTATTTATTTATTTATTTATTGCCTGTACATTAATAAGCATATTACATTTTTATATCCCTTCTGAAACCAGTCCACGCGCTCCTTTATTTAATAATCGTACTGGGAAATGAACAGATTTTGAAAGACTTCTTTTTTGTATAAAAACTAGCTCTTTAAAATATACTATTACATCCAAAACTTTAGATATTTTTACAGTTTGTGAAATTTATACTGCAATTTTAATTGGTATACTGCCTTAATATTAGTTTATCTTCAAAGTTATAGAATAAGTGAATTAACATCATATTGAAAAGTGCAGAAAACTTTCTAGATACTGTTAGAAGAAAATATACCATATTAATTAATTGTTTAGTGTACCTGTTTATTTTATGATGTGATGTTAATTTTGTAAAGCAACAACATGTATTATGTTTGCAGTTTTTATTTGTTTAAATAAATTTAAGTATTCTTTTTATGGTGCTGCTTAGTTAGCAACAGTAAACTGTTAAAATTTAACAGAATATAAGTGACCAATAAAATATCACAAGCTTTACAAGACCCACTACTTCATTACTTTAATTGATTAGCATTAAGAGAAAAATACTCAAGGAAACAAAAAAAAATCCTCCAGTTCCTGGATTTCCTTGATAGCTCACAATGATTTTCCTCACTTCCTGACAGGCTCCACAATCAGATAAATACATTTCTGAGTAACACCTTTCTCTGACAGGCTTTCACAAACATGCCACAATTCTCATTTCTTTATGAAATCTCTATTTCTCAATTCTTTAAGTTTCAGTGTGAATAAATTGAAATGAGTCGACTTTGGAAGGAAATTTCAGCAGGTATCACAGGTATAGCTCAAATGGCAGGTGACTTTTGCTTTTCCTAATGAATCAACCTTAGAGGGCTAGAGGGCTTGTTCATCAGCACTTGAACCTCTGATGAATGGTGATCTTGCCTTTAGCTATGCAGACTCGCCTTCTTCATCTGCTTAAGCTCAGTCAGAAGGGGGCTGGGCAGAAATAACTGCAAACATCCTTTGTTGTTGCTTTGCAGCAAATTTATGAGCTAATGGTATTTTATTATGTTATTCAGCTAAGGATGTGAGGGAAGTAAATGATCTTAGGAAGCTTGAAAAACAAATTCTTATTTGTACCTTTTTGTTTTTCCTTGAGATAAAATGGTTCTTTCTAAGTGACTTCAGACATCCATACTTCTTTCATGCTTTCTCACACTTGAAACACTGTCTGCAGTGGTCAAGTCCCTACTTACTCTTTTTCCAAACGCATTTTGAAAATACACTTCTATATTTATTTTTGAAGAAAAATATGCAATGCACAACAAAGAATGTATTTTTTTTCCATAGACTTTTAGCTTTTATTGAGTCATCTTAGTTTATCGTAATTTTCAATAAATGAATATAGAAACTACAGTTCGTTTATGTGGCATCATATAAAAAGTTGTAATATACAAACACAGTGCAGAGAAATAAGTGAAATGGGACTGAGTACTTTTTTTCATATATGTGTGCACATATGTCTATAGGTTACCTCAGTAAGGAATACAAGGTTTATTTTACCTAGGAACCTATAGTGAGGAAAAGCCGTTTTCTTAAAAGCATGCAGAGTGCAGCAAGAATGTATTTCAAAACAATGAATAATAGAAATCACATCTGAAAAATTTATCATGAGCCTTGCATCTTTTTATGAGAATGCATTACAGTAAATCTGTATGTTTGTATATTACACAAAGCAGAATGCTTCAAATGGAAATGTTATCTAAAGGAAAAACATAAGAAACTTTGTCAACATTTTCCATTCAATTAAATGTAATGCTGTAACTTCTTCTTACATTAATTGGTGATAATTTGAAATATAGTGCTTTCCAATAGGTATAATGAATGTAAAATGTTGACAGATGGAGTATAACTCATCGACATAAAAAAGATTAAGGTAACAGTTTGGAAGGTTGTTAAGCTATTAATGATAATAAGAAATGTGTAACCAGCAAAGGTGGAATACCATTTAGCTGTCTTCACAATGGGTTACTATGAAGAAAATAAAAGGTAAAAAGGTTGCACTGAACGGTTGCACAGGTAGATACAGCTCACTTGATACTTAGTTATTTAAAATTTTGTATAAATAATTACTTTTGAAATCGAAAACATGCACACATGGGAACCAGAGTATAAATATCTTTAACACAATTTTAAGCTAGAACTTCCAGGGTAAGCTTTTCCCCTTTCCCACTTCTCCCTGAAGTCTTTTCAATGCATTTATACTGTAATAAACTAAAAATAACACCATGAACTGCTTTCCACCATTGTACTTTTATTGGAATCTGATCCCAATAAAAGTCAGTGAAAAACATTCTATTGATCTTACTTAATTAACATTAGGTAGAAACTCTAAAAAACCTCAGGAAGTTCTATGTACTTTTGAGTTGCTGAAAGGCTACATTATTTGGCAACTTCATAAAACCATTATGTGTGACCTTTCTTTTTTATTTCGTTAATTTCTTAGTACTTATTTTGGCTCTTTGGTCACATGCATTGCTACAGCATGATGTAACTGCTGCAAAATATTGCAATTTATATTGTTACCACCAAAAGTTACATATCCAGTTATCCAGTCAGTTGCCCATGCATGCATTGAAATTTTAGTAGCTGTACGTGTAGTTGATGCGTAACTTATTTTATGAATTAAAATAGATATTTAAAAGAAAGAATCCCCTGGGCAAAGTAAATTAAAATATTGTGGATTTTTTTCTGAAATAATATGAGTTTTCTTCACTTGCTCGTCAAAAAAACACTTAGCCATGTAGTAAGTCAATTTTGACTTTTACTTAAACGTTGCTATAAAAGGTATACACAAAGCCTAGTTGTACTTCATTTCTCAAAGAATGGTACAGTTTGAATTCAGTTTGGTTCTCAATAATACGTATTTTCACACTTCCAACAGTATGTCACTACCATGCAGGAATCAGCGGTTTGAAATAGTAAGTCAGATCTATTAGAATATAGAGATATCAAATTAAAAAAGGGAGAGAGTTTGGGATGATGTGTTACCACTGAGACAGAAGAATGAAAAGTAAACAAAGAAAAAGTTAAATAAAGAGAAACAAAAATTAAAGTTTTCACACCTGCATATTCTCATTTGTATTTATATAACAATGAACTGCATTTTATTAATCTTTCTTTCAGGTGTGCCTGATTATTATTGTGCAAATTCTAATCTTTCCATGCTTTTATGCCGTTTTTATCTTCCCTGTAAAAAAAAACAAATCTTTCTTTATTACAGATAAAAAGTCTGTCTCCGTAGTCAAAGGTATTTCAGACTACAGAACTCTTCTGAATGTGACCTGTGACAGACTCAATAATAGAAATAGCTGCAAATGTTCAACAAGTAGATAACCAATCTGCTTGATGCCCTGATGCCTTGATGTCGTAGGGACTGCCACTAACAGCTCAGAGTGTAGAAAAGCGTGAACTTTTTATTTAATCTGTTTCGGAGCATCTCTCCCTTTCTCTATCTGCATTATGATGAGTATACAAAAGCAGTATCTCCCATGGAGAGACTGGATTGGAAAATAAAAGACTGCTGGAATAGCACAACTGTTTTATCTGATTATATGAACAACTAACTGCACTGGACCAGTTCTTCTCATTGTATTGGATTAAAAGCCCAGCAGTAATTTATAGAAATCTAAGACCTCTCCTCTCCTCTCCTCTCCTCTCCTCTCCTCTCCTCTCCTCTCCTCTCCTCTCCTCTCCTCTCCTCTCCTCTCCTCTCCTCTCCTCTCCTCTCCTCTCCTCTCCTCTCCTCTCCTCTCCTCTCCTCTCCTCTCCTCTCCTCTCCTCTCCTCTCCTCTCCTCTCCTCTCCTCTCCTCTCCTCTCCTCTCCTCTCCTCTCCTCTCCTCTCCTCTCCTCTCCTCTCCTCTCCTCTCCTCTCCTCTCCTCTCCTCTCCTCTCCTCTCCTCTCCTCTCCTCTCCTCTCCTCTCCTCTCCTCTCCTCTCCTCTCCTCTCCTCTCCTCTCCTCTCCTCTCCTCCACTTTGTACATTGTAGGTCTACGGCTAACACTATAACAATGTTGTCTGCAATATATTACAGATATATACAGGATTGTTTTAAACTAGCTAATTTGAATACCATTATTAATTAGACATTGTTTCTTGAATGAGCCTTACAGTGAATAAGTGCCTGAATTGTTGGCAGGATGTGCTCTCTTCTCATAGACTGACCTGTTCTGGACATGTCATCTGAAAAAAAGCCTATGAGGAATAAGAGGGTTTTGGATGGAATACAATACAATGAAAGGGATAAAAGTTGATAATATATTCAAGAACTGAGATTTCTATTGTGAAGCTAGCTATTGAAAGTATGTTGTTGCAACCAACTCTAGAGAACCTGTGTTAGCAGGAGAGTTGGTCTACATCATCTCCAGAGGTTCCTTCTAACCCCTACAATTCTGTTATTAATTCTGTGGTATGTTTCTTATACTAAAAAAAGTCTGTGGTAGGAAAATTACTGTTATTATCAGATACATTTATTTGATTATTTTCACATTATAGAATAATGTAAAGAAAGAGCAGTCAACAGATTCAAACACAGGAAAACGACTGATGAACTCATCACCATCTGCCACCAAGACCAATGAGTTAAAAGACTAACAGTTAAACAGAAAGACTTAACATTATCCTATTTCCAGAGCAAGAACAGCCATACAATATCATGAGGTCTTAGAATTTGATATTTATTGGACACAAATCCTTTATTCAGACTAGTAGATGTTCTTACACAATTACCTTAATTAGCAAAACACTCTTAGATGTTTTTGCAAATGAAAATTAGAAATGCTTAAATAATGTGATTTGTCTTTACAATGAAAAAGTTGGAATATGTCTTTGAAAACAGTGATAGAGAAAAATGTGTTCCTTTAAAGCATTTGTCCCTAAAGCCGTTCTGATGCAGGCTTATAAAGGATATGGTGCTATGGATTCTATTTGAAACAGTAAATAAATTGAAGGGTTCATAAAGCAAAGGAAAAAGAGAAATGTGTGTAGACTGAAAGAAAGGGGAACGCTCAGGCACGGGGAGTGGACTCTGAAACAATGGAATCATCAGCACTGTTTTACACTGCAGCCTAATTCAATGTGTCAGGCCATAATCAGCTCCGTTTCACAGTGTTTTGCTCCATAAAAGTAGATTTGTTTAACCACAACCTCTATTTCAGCATGACTGAGAATGAAGAATAACCAATGAAGCCAGGCATACCTCACGGGTTATATTATGGGCATAGAATGAATCCATCATTTGCTGAAGAGGCAGAGAAGAAGTGACAGGCTCATTCATGCCTTAGAGTCATTTTTAGGCCTATTGAAAATTTTAATCTGTGCACTTTGGATGAACTTTCCCACTTCTTAATTTAGTACACAAAGTCACATGGTACAGTCTGTCTGCCTCAGACAGGGCAGACTTTCTTCCCTGGACATCAGCACCTCTAAGCAGTTCTCTTCTACAGATTCAGCTTAGCTACCTTGAACACAGACATGTAAGCCTTGTTTAGAGGAGGACTTCAGAGTTAATTAAATGCTGAACTTGTTTCTTTAGCAATCACGTCTACCCTATGGCAAATATAACATCATTCCAGCAATCATTTTAATGTAGCATTAATGGCACTGTACTTTTTTACTTTTTTTTTTTCCTAGAAATGCACATATACATTTAGTAGCTTGATTATTTTCTGCCCTCTCTCTGTATAACATAAAAAAACCTTGCAATTTTGAAAGAAAATAATTAGAAAACAAATAAAAAATCATTTAAAAATGGAACAAGTCAGCTAATTCAAATAAGTTCCTTATTTAGAAAGTGTATGCAGCTGTCAAATAAATGAAATTACTGTTAAAAATGGTGGCAGTTCAGATAAATGAGGTAAGTGCATTAGCTCATTTCTACTAAACAACGTCACGTTTGCTTTTCAATCCCACAGATTGTGCTACGATCTGCATTTGCTGTACATGACAGGTATATTTGAAACACTGGAAGTATTGTGGAATAACTTGTATAAATAACCTAAACTTGACAGTCCATATTAATAACATCATGTTTGGAAAATGGCAGCATTTATAGCATTCACACACCCTTCCATTAGATTTTACCCTCTGCAGAAAGCATAAAAAGATGTGTAAAGTGAATTATTTTCTTTGTTTATCCATCATGAGGAAAGAACCATACTTCTGAAATAAATTCATTTTCAAAATATTTTCACATTTAAAAAAAAAGATAAATGCAGTGCCTTACATTTAATTTATTGACATCTCTAGGCTACATCTCAGTGAAATACAAAATAAAATGGGTCACAGATTTATTGTGAACATTGGAAAAGAGTAAGAGAATATGACACAATAAGAAATACAAGAAGTAACAAAAATACATTTTTCAGTGGATAGAACCTTAAAAAAGTGGCTTAATTTTGCTTTGTGTTTTTATGTCTAGGTTTGATGCTAAGTGTTATGTCCACTTCACTTTCCACCTGCTTCTGCCTAACCTTTCATTTCCAGACATTTGAACTGAAGATTAACAAGGCAAAGAGACAAACAAATAAATCCCTGTGCTGTATGTATGGAGAGTAATGATAATCAGCCTTGTTCCCTTCAAACTGAAGATTTAAATGTAGAACAATGCTATTTCAATGTAATGCAAGTCTGATATGTGTTTGACTGATTAAAAGGTAAAAAGTTCAGTGGGTGTAAAAGATCAGAGTAACCAATGGATGAAATGATTATAGTAAGACAAAACACTTCTAAGTCTTGGCAAATCATGTTTAATCTGATAAATCTTGTTACTCATAGACATTTTAAAAGTGGAAGAATCTGGGTGGTAATTCTTAACAGTGCTTTATCTATTTGTTTTGTTTGAAGTAAAAATTTGAACAGCAGAATTATACCTATTTCTTTTCATTTAATGGTTAGATATTTGGGAAAGATGTTTCCATCTTCTGCTTTCAGAAAATTGCAGTCTTGGTGGATTCTTATTTCAAAATGTTTGTTGTTTTTTAATCTCAGGGAAAAATAAAAATAAAATAAAAATAAATTGCATGTCCTGCATTCAGTGTGACCTATTTATACTTCCCTGTTGCAGAGTTTCAAGTTTATTTATTGGCTTTACAGTTTATCACACTCAAACTAATTGCTGGTCCAGAGTTTAAATAGATTCCCAGTAGCATTAATAAGTACCTGACCTTATACCAACCCAATATTCTGTATTTTCCTAATGCAAAGACGTTATTTCTGCATCCTGCCATCAGAAACAGAAATTCATATGAAAAAGTCAACATAGTAACATGTACGAAACAGTGCAGTCTTAGAAACCTACTTAGATTGTCTTAGATTACATTTGTATCACCTTTTTCCAAAACAGATCATTAAAATATGACTAAGAATAAGTTTTCAGAAACTAAGAGAAATTACATTAGCTCTTATTGCAATCTAAATATACTAACTTAAATGTGTTTGTCATCTGATGGAGATAACTGCATTTCTTGAATTACCTCTCATATCCTGCCTCATATTATCAAGTTATAGAATGGAGTATAAGTTGAGCATAACTTCAGATGACAACATTCATATATTTTCTTTGATATATATACATATAGTTTATTCCTGTTGCTATTTTCACACACTTCTCAGGATTCGGCAGACTTTAACTTAAGAATCAAGGATTTGTTGATGTATCTTGCATGCACAAACTGAATGGCAGAATGTAGGAAATATGTAGAAAGGCAGATTCATCACAATTACTACGAATGTCTTCTTAAGTTCCAGTTGACAAGCCACCTCAGCATATAAGACTATGCACATAACTATTAAAATATCAGTTATATTTGAAAGTCATTTAATTTGGTGTTTGTTTTTTTTTTTTTTTTTTTTTTTTTTTTTTAATTTGGATGAACATAAAACTGAATTAAAATGTCAATTTTTGAAGAATTGTATTTGTTCATATACAGTAGTGACAGTGGGAAAATTTGACACTGTAGAATTTATATTTTCCCTACTCTAAAACTGTGCCACGACCATCAGTCTTCATTTGAGAAATAATTCTCAAATCTTGATCTCTGTAATTGTTCTCAAAACTCTGCTAGTCTGACATATTTCAGTTATGAAAGTCTTCAACAGACTTCAAATCTTAAAACAATTTTAAGTTTGAATGTTTGTCCTTGCATTTTCTTCTCTGAATTCTATTCAGATGTGAATAATTGCTTATAATATAGAATTAAAAAAGCCTAAAATAACTAATGTATCACTGTGCATTGTATGTTAATAATTCTAGCCTTCATGCATTGTATTTTAACATCTATTACTCTGAAAATGGAAATTCACCCCAAACTCGATGATTTGCCAAACAATACTAATTTATTTTAAGAAGAGTTATTATTTGACTTTATGTTAATATTTTAATCACATATCTTCATAATACACTTTAAAACATATTGAATGCGAATATTATATGGTAGAGATTTTTAATATTAAAATACCACTTTGTCATCTTGTTGTTGTTTTTTTGGTTTTCTTTTCTTTTTTTTTTTTTGTGCAACAATTACTGGAAATAATAATTTTTATATTTTTGCTGAGCTTTATGATTTATTTTTTTAATGTTACATTTAGGCAAATCAGAATAATTTTGATTTTCAGATTTGCATAGCTATCCATCAATCAACTTTCAGATACAGGGATAAGTTATAATTCACCCGTCACTAAAATAAATATCAGCCATGACCACTTGATCAAAATTTCTCCCTTCTAAAAAGGTCAAAATTTTCTTACAAATTCCAGTAAGTGATATTATTGTAAGCTCTGTGTGGATATTGAAAATTCAGCTGAATAGTAAGGATTTCTGCCTTTGATCTTGTAAAATCACATATATGATTGATTTCTCTGAAAGAAAATAAAATTTTTGTTGTCTTTAGGATAAGGCAAAATTTGAACTCGGTGCAAACAAATTAAAAATCAAATTTAGTTTAAATTGAAGCTTCTGTTCAGTGCATTGAATGCAAGGTGCACACCTGTTTTTGGGAACCTGGCAAAGTAAAGCAGTGATCAGCAAAGCCACATGTAGCTCTTACCCAGAAGGCAAACATTTAGCACTTTCATCGGTTTCCTTTTATCTGTCTCTGTCTGTCAGCACCACTCAGCTCAGCCTTCGATCTGATGAGAGGGCACTGGTGTCATGACAGAGAATGTGAGCTAATGAACGTGTAAAGCTTTCGTTCAGCAGACTAGAAAATTTCCATCTAGTGAGTAGAAATGGTAACCTGATATGATTGAGTTTATAGCAGACACTGATGTTACATGCTTTTAGGTAAAGGATGTGTGAATTCGTGTTGCTCTAAACGTTATTTTATTTTTTTTCTAATTATTGTTTTATTGTAGTTTATTAAGATTTTTTAACACAACTACAGTCTAGAGGAGATATTAGTTTTATACTACAGTGTAGTTCACTGAATTTAAAAAGAATGAAAACAGTTACAGGCACTCTTTTAAAAGATGCTCTCATTCTATTTAGAATTATTAATGAGTGATAGAAATGAGAAAAATCTCAATCAAAAATGAGAACGGGAAACGTGTCCAGTATAGTTGATAGTTTACTGTAAGGTTTAAATCCATTTTCAACTTTGCAACAAAGATTTATCACTACAACACTACTCTAATACACTTTGAAAAAAGTAACAAATTTAGTCACACATTAACTTTGGAACCTAATTTAGAATTTCTTGCTTCTTATAACCTATCTCACTTCCAAATCTACTGTCCTACCTAACTACCATATTATATATTTTTGGCATTACTTTTGTTATTCTTTGTATTCAAAAGCTGTAGCACTGAAAATGTCCAGGCAATAATAATGTTCTCCCTTTTCCTCAGCCATAGTTGCTGACCCTATTGGAATTTAAACAGGAAACAGCAAAATGGGTTTGTGAATAAATGAAAAATATGTTGAACTGCAAAAAATAAAAAGAAAACAATCATTTTGATACACTGGCCCACAAGAATAAATAATAGGCTTACTACTTCTTCTCATCTGGCTAATCCTAAATTTCCTAAAATAGATACTTTCATGAATATTCTGGTAGGAATTAATGGACCTGACTTTCTCTCCAGTGCTCTCCACTGACTGTGAAGAAAATCCAAACTGCCAATTTTCACTAGCACATTTTGTGCTAAAGTTAGATACAATGAATCAAATATTTCTCTTCAAAACATGGATTTTGCTGAGTGATTATTTTAACTAATTTAGTGTGTTTACTACCAGTTCAGAATGCAATTTATTTTGAACATCTTGGATAGGGTAGAGAAGAGAGTGGTACTTATTGCACATTAGTGAGAGAAAGATTCAGAAAGCCTGAAGTTGAAAGTATCAATGCAATAAAAAGCAAACAAATAAACAACAACAAATCCCTCTTGCAAACATAAAAATAGAAACTCCAGAAAATTATATACCAGCCACTCATAGTTATCTATTTTAGCAAAAAAAAAAAAAAAAAAAAAAAAGAAAAAGAAAAAAGAAAAAAGAAAAGAAAAAAAAAAAAAGCACTTAGGATAAATTACTCCCTTGAGATGACTGCCATTCCATGCATCATTACACAGGAAATGTAGCATTCTGAAAAACATTGATGTTCTTGGCTAGCTAGCTGCTAGTGCTATTTCTGTGAACCTTTGACTGTCAGCATTTAATTCATCGTCAGGAGGCATTTGGCAGTCTTGGCTCTGCAAATGGAAGTCAGATACTGATATTTTGACTTTCAGCAAATTTGACCATCCTCTAAGGATCTACCTTGCACTTGCTTTTGTCAGATACCCATAAAGCTTTGCTCTGAAGCTTTAAAAGACTTAACGATTATATTAAAACATTCAGCTGAGAGTAATTACAAAATCTTCTAGCGAGTTCAAGCTCTAGGTTGTTTTGTATCATGAGATTCAACAAATAATACATGCAACACTAGCGTGTCAACAATGTGGCATCCATTAACACTGATGCAAATGTTTTTTGACAGGTGATAGTGTGATTAGACATTTCTTTGCTGTGTTTTCACAAATGTGCAAAAAAAAAAAAAAAAAAAAAAAAAAAAAAAAATCCAAACAGGCAGACAAATGCTATTCTGTTTATATCACCTTTTGCTCTCTTGTTCATCATATACAATACTGTACTCTTTTCATCACAGTTAATGTGAGGGATAGACAGTAATCATCAGTGTTATTTTCTGAAAGAGATCATATTTTTTGTCTTTTGTTCTACTGTCAGTGGATGGTTGACCTATTCCAATTTACATTGGATTATAAAAATCTATCTTCTAAATTGTTGTTGTTGTTTTTTCAAATAGATAAAAAATAGAAACAACAACAACAGAGTGCAGATAAAGTTCACTGTATGCCAATGACAGACTGGAAAAACCATTTCTTTAACCCTTTAATAATGTCAACAAACTCAACATGTTGAGTGTGGATGAGTGGAAAACCTGGTCACAGAATTATCCAGTTGCACACTTTTCCTACCGTACTTCAGTACCAAAATAATTACAAAATATAATGAAATATATCCCACAAGAACGCAAGTCTTTAGAATAGCAGTTGCCAGCACAGATTTACACTCTAAAGAATTAGAAAGGCTTTTATCTGAGAAAGGCCACGGAGAGCAGAGTAAATATTATTTGATGCTAATCTGCTGTAGTTTGATGAGGAACATCAAATAGAAAAGTGTTTGTGAAGAAAAAAAACAAAATATTGGGAGGTGCAGCTATCTAGCTGTCTCAGTGATATTCACACAGGTCAACATGCTTCCTGAGTGCAACTTAATCCCTTACAGCACTCTCTTTCATGAAAATGAAACCTTCCCTTTCCAGTTACAGCTCAGAATAAAAATCAATTTCTAAATAGATACTCATAAGAGTAGATAATCATAAGTTCTTGATTTTGAACATAAAATGCAGTGCTGTATATATGTATATACAATACATACTCTCATATATAAATATCAAATTTGTGTGTTTTTTCATTTCTTATCCTGAATAATATCATACTTAATCCTGCTGACAGTGGTGAGGGCTTCACATGGGTAAAAGATATTTAGACTGAAGCTGCAAAACTTGGCTTAAGTGCAAAGGGTGTTTTGTGGTATAACGATATATTTAGGAATCAATAGGCATTTAACCTGACATCTTCTTTTGTGGTATGAAATTCTTTTTTACTGAGCTCAAAGTCCAAAGACTATTGATTATATCAGAAAGGGACGAGCTTTCTGTTAATTCTCCTCTTGGTGTCTGTTTGGAACTTACTCTGTTATTAAAACTTACTTTTAAAGCATGTTCAAAGTTAAAACTGTACTTTTGTGAAAAGCATGTTCAGAAAGTGTTGCAGACACTAGTTTTTGCCCACCTTTATAACTGCTACTAAATATCATAAACTACTGTAAAATCAGCAGAAAAAAATTGCATAAAACTGTTCTTCAGAGTGTAAAGATCTCTATCTGATATCTCTGAAATCTAATTTACTATTTTTTTTTTTCTTAAATTTGAGGCATGTTTTAGTCCTGTCTATTCCTTCCATTTCACATCTGATTTTTAACAGACTTTTTTTCTCAGATGTATTGTCATTACTATGGTTCTCCTATATTTATTAGATTCTTTGTGTGTTCATACAACCAGAAAGCAATTTCTGTTACAGAATATTATCTGTGGGTTTTGATTCTATTCTTTTTCCTATAAACATTTGTTTTGGAATTTATACACAATTCCTGTTGCAGAGCTAACTTTATACTGTACCAGTATTGAAATAAAAACTAGGACTTAGTTCTACCTCTTTGGGGGAAAAAAAACAAAACAAACAAAACAAACAAACAAACAAAAAAAAACACAAAAGCAAAACAAATAAATCTTGCTGTTGTAGAGTATAATGCAATGTTGGGACCACATACATACAGAAGTTAACTAATTTTCTTACAGTATACATATATTTTTTATACACTTTTGAAAAGAAATTTCTCCAAATATACTCTTAATAGGTCTTTGTTCAATAAAGAATGTAATAAAATTCTCATTCTGCTGAATAAGAATAAACATAAAACTGCACTTAATTATATACTGAATTGGAAATGTAAATAAAAGGGCTCTCCTACTGGCTCAAAGCTGTTATATGAAGCACAAGTTTATCTCACTGACATACTAAGTCAGTGAAATTACAGTAACACACTTTCTCCTCTCTTGCCTAGTACAGTGTAGAATAGGATAGTGTGGCAAACAAAACTAAATAGCAACAACAACAGGAACAAAACCAGCCAAACTGCATATTTAATATCACTGAAGATATTTAGAAAAGCTTGAAGACAGTATCTCATAAAGAGATATTGAGGTTATCTACTTCAAAATCATTGGTTCATTTTTTTTTTGCTGAAAGTGTGCTAACTGGAAAAAAAAAACCAACACTGTTAATCTATCTCAAAACTGAGGGAAATGGTACCCGTACAAATTAAATCAGACATCTGCCACTGATGTTGAAGTCTTCAGAAAGAAGATAAAACTTTACAGAAATATTATACTGATCCGTTGAAGATCATGGCTAAGGTGGTACTGAAACACTGCTATTTGTGATACTTAGGTTGTTTAGTCATGAATATTGTCAGAACGTGAAGATATTAAACGTAGAAAAAAAATAAATCTATATATCAGTGATCAGTGGGCAGAGCAATTCTGATTTTGGTACATTTTTCAAATTGAGAAATGAAAAAATGTGGATATGCTTAGGTAATTCTTAAGTTTGAATTCACCTCATATTTCTGTCTTGGTGGAAAGAAACCCATAAAACCAAAACTAAACACAACTTAAAAAATGATAAGCATAAAAACAACATTTCATTCAATCATTATTCTACTTGTGAACGAATATGACATAAACTTGGAAAACTACCTAGTGCTCTTAATAAAAGATCCTGTTTTGTGAAAGTTAGTGGAAAAAGTTAATGATAATTCTTGAAAGAGAAATGGTGTTATGAATTTCAATGGAGACAGTATTGTAAAGAGGTGCTGGAATTTCATTTGTTCCACCAGAAAAATGAGAAGACAGATTATCTTTTGCAGTTCTTGAGTGCCTGATACTCTGCATCTCTCTGGGGCTGCTATTATGCTTGTCACTGTCTATAACTGCTATGGATACCATTCATATTGAATAAAATGCATGAGATATCCTCTCTGTAATAGATTGCCAATATTAAAACATTTTAGCTTTGTGTGTGCTCCATGTAATGGAATAGAGGCACTGAATATTTCCTCCTCCTGATTCACAGCTACATAAATTCCAGAGAAGTTCTGCCTTAGAATGATCATGGTCTGTTATCCATTGAAGGTTCATGCATGCCTTTTCATGTTATTTTGCATCTGTCACGCTGTTGGGTTATGCTTCCTCCTATATTACAATACAGATTGGCACAATGCTGTCAGCTATCCTGTACACATATACATAGGACAAGAACCTGACCAAATCTGTGGAGTGAGGGGGACAGGGAAAAATTTCATATGGCAAGCAGGTACAAAATTTTAATTTCACTGATGGGAAAAAATTCAAGCTGCAACACATATTAATCTGAGCTATGTCTAACAGTTCTTAGTGCACCCCAAAACCAAATTGGAAAATGTATCTTCTGATCTCAGCCAACAGATGCAAGTGCATTTTATTGTGTCTCTTTGCATTAGGAAGCAGCCCTTAAATAAAATAAAAGCTTTCCAAAGCACCCTGGAGGGAATACACAAGGAAGTGTGCTTCAAATGCCCTCTGCGCTTTCAGTACTACTGCATAGCTTGTTTCATGCACTGTAACTCTCCAGCTTTCATATTCCCTGCAAGTGACACTGTAGTTGAAAAGATTTAATACTGAATTATTTGGCACTGAAATAATACAGTATCCTCGTTCCCTAATGATATCATCATTGCCTGAAACAGATTCTTTACAACATATTAAACAGCAGAAATACCCTACAAAGCTTTCAGCTGTAGTTTTGTGGATAGATAATTATTATGAATCCTTAAGAAATATACAGTTGGTAAAAACAATTAGGAAAGCTGTTACATTATGAAAAATAAAACAGAACTATTTTTGTATTATGTTATTTTTCAGAGTAGGTCACTGAGCACTGGAAATAAAACCTAATTATTCCCAGTTGAAAAGTTCAATGTCACTGTTATGGTATGACCTACTTTCTGAAGCTCTGAAATTTTTGGCTGGCTGAATAATGGTTGAATACATTTGTTCTTTCTCCATACATGAAATCCTCTGGATTATTTTCCATATACCACAAAAATCTTACTTGCTTAAATAAATTCATATTATTATTAGATGAATTTATGGAAAAATTAGGCAAAGCATGACAAGCAACAAAGGGATACGATTATACAGGGCTCGTTTATGCATTTATGATTAGGATCAGATGCAAATTATGCTGTATAAATAACATAAGAGAGAAGTAATAACTTTCAGAGTGAGGCCAATTATTAAATTGAAGTAAATATAGGACTCACCATTAATTTCACAATCAGTATTTATGAACTTTACATTTTATCATTTTCTGTCTAATAACATTATTCACTTAAAAAACAATTTGAGTATTGATGTTTCCACTGTGTTTGCCCATTAGTTTTCTTCAGAAGTGAAGACATGTCATTGTGTGAAATATGGGACTTATTAGAATTTTGTGGACTGCTCCTGATAGAGACAATAAAATTACATCAAGTAATCAGCAATTAATTTTTTCCCAGTCTCTTGCCTGAATAAAAATTTAAGTCTTTAGTGTTTTTACACAAAAATACACTTTGGCTTGGTAAAATAAGAACATTATAATCATACAGATATCAGAAAGAGATGAAATGTGAGCAAGTAATAGATAGAAATATCTGAAAAAAATGGGCTTTTCATGTGACCAGTAAAGATGACACATAAGATAAATATGTCAAAAATGGGTGTTATGTAAATAAGCTGCTGCATTCTTGACATATAAATGTGTAAATTTATTTCCCTGCTCTGCTGTGGAAAATAAATTTAAAGTTGTTACAATTTTGAGAGTACAGAAGGGTGCTCTAATTACTTTCAGAATCTCAGGTATATTACCATATATACCTATGATAAAAAAAACCTTTGAAATTAGTGTTTCTTTTACTAATATAGAAATGTGAAAGGTATATGAAAATCTTATGCACATTATAATTTGTGAAACTGGTAATATCATCAATACATAAACATGCTATCATAAATAAATAAATTATAATCAGGAAAATTCTACATGTCTAAGCTGAAATAATCTATTCTTAGCAACAATGTTTAATAATGCACAAATACTTTCATTTTCTGAGAATTTTGTTTCATTGATGATGAAGTTAGGAGAAAATACTTTGTATTTTGCACATGAAAACACATTAAATATGTTGGATTTCAACTGAATTGAATTGAATCTTATACATGAATTGGAACAAATATTTGAACTGTTCAAGGATATTTGTGAAGAGATAAGATCATAAGCCTTAATTGCAGATCCTGAAACCAGTTTTCTAAGGATAATTCCCTCCTGTTTTTAATTATATTTGTATTTAAGGTTTTATTTTAACAATGGGGCTTTTTCGCACAATTACCTAGTTAGGTTATTCTTTCCAGTTTTACTTAAGGAAAAAAAAAGAAGTGCCATAAAAACATATTATAGATCAAACAGTTTTCATGAGTATGCAGGTCTTAAAACTCTGCATATCAAATAATCTTTAAGTAATTGTACAAATTTAAATTTTGACTTCCAATTCCTCATATCCAAGTCAAAATATAAATGTAACTATATCAATGCTATGACTACACTAATATAGTTATAACATTACCAGTACCAGTAATGTGATGGCACATCTTTTTCTTTTGACAGTAAGAAAGCATACTAAATTAAATTCTGTGACAAATAAATTTGTAGCTCAATTCTAATATTTAAATTCCTTCTTTTTTTTTTTTAATTTGTTTTCATTTACTGCTTAAATCTTTTAGTTTTCTGTGAAGAAAAAAACAAAACTATTCCAGCCTAATAAAAGTTAGACAGATTTTACGCAGATAATAATGCTGAAATATCAAATATTCAATTATCAAAAAACTGAATTTTCAATTAAAATTGTTATTGTCAAAAATCTATTGGGTGTCTAGATAGTCTGTGTTTTCAATTTCAAGTGGATGTGTGCATGTGCACCGCTCCCTGTGACTGTATTACTAGCTCCAGGCTGTCTTTTCTTTCAGTCATCTGAATTGAATCCACAGACAATTCCTTTAAACGACACTAAAATCCAAAATAAATGCTTTAAGCTATACTATGCTGCAATGTATTTTTCATTCCTTGTTGTAGGGAACATTTTCGGTGTTGTTATATTCAATAAATGACAGCTTTGTACAATCAGCTTCATCACAGCTACTTCTGGTGTCAGAATGAATCTCATAAGTCTTTAGAGGTGAAAGACACTATACACTTGATCAAATCTAAAGTGATTTATACATCATTCAAATTCATTAAAGATATTTATTTATATTTTAAGAAAGAGTTAATTAGACTTTATATTTCTGAAATTATAGACATTATTGTAGTAAGATATATACTATATACTACTATTATTATAGTATGATATACATACTAATTTGAAATGAAATCCACTTTGGATACTTCCTTTTACATTTTGAGTGAGATAATTATGCAGAAAGCATATATATGATGGTACCAAATGTTCTCCACAGAGACTTTTGATTTCATTTTGATTATACAAATGAAAACTGACAATTCTTCCCTCTGTTGTCTCCTCTTCTCTTCTGCTTTTGGGAAGATTTTAGACTCTTTGTTTAGAAGTGTGCAAGTAGCAACATACAGCAACTTCAGTTGACATAGATATGCATAAGTATTTATGTACACATTTTTTGTACACTATTAGAAGTTGATATCACTGAAGTCATACAAAAATTTAATTTTTCTGTAACCAACTGCAGGGTGACTCTTTCATCAAAGATAAAGTATGTATTTTAATAAAGAAAGAATAACAGAAAAATTGTTCATGTATTTTATTTAATTTATTTTGATTTGATTAAATCCTATTTAAATTGCTAGGATGCTGTCAGAAATTTGCTTTTATTAGGCAGAATTTGTTACTTAAGTCAGGAAAAGTATTAGCTTTTCATAATAAGATAAGATGTGAAAAAGGATGAAACAGTTGAAAATGGTTGTCAGTAAGAATGCACTAATTGTAGCATTCAGTCAAAAGACAACATACAGAAATAAAATACCTCTTGGACTACAAACTGAAAGAATTCTGTGGAGATGAGAAAATTAAAACTGATTACTCTTCGTAATCTGAGTAAGGGAAAAATGGAAGGACATTAGGCGTTTTTGTTGTTTGTTTTCTGTTTTTTCTCTCAGTAATATTGAAAGACAAATTTCTGTTTCTAACTGCATTTCATCTTCACTGGAATAATGAGAAAGTAAATAATATACTAATGTGTTTTTTCTTTTTTTCTTCCTAGTAGTAATTGTTTATTTTAAATTGTTTACTACTTGTTGATTTTTTTTAAAATATAGTTTCCCTATAAAATTCCTATAAAGGAATCATCAGAACAGTGCAAAGCATTGTGCCAGTGCAAAGCATTGTGCCAGTGCCAGAAAGAAGTACTAACTGGACTATGGAATACCAACATGGGTGCAGCTGTCTTTCAAAGGCCTTTTATCTTGTCCTGAGTGTCCTCATTTGAAACATACTATTTTTGCTCAGCAACGTTTAAAGTTAAATGCTGTAATATAAAAGATATAAAAGGCAGAATACGTGCAATCAAAAGTTGACTTAAAAAAGGATAATACGTAATCAATTAGAAATCCTTGTATTGGATATTTAAAATATTTGAATTCTGTGTACAATTTGAAAACAGAGTATTGCTATTTTTACTTATTAATGGCTTTAAAAGAATGTCCATAAGAAAAAATTTAGAATTTTTTAGACTAGGATAATAGAATAGTGATTTTTTTCAGGGAAAAAAAGTTACATTTGAAATTTCTTTCATTATTGTAAGGGTGTCTGATTTTTTTATTTTTATTTCTTTTAATTTTACTTTCAGTTACTAGTAATGCAAGTTTAGGTAGAGCTTCCATGCACAGAATGAGTGACTGATAGCAGATTTTAACTAATACATTTATACAAAAACATAGGGGGTTTTTTACACTGAGATATTCATTGTGTCTGGACATTGAAAATTTAGCTCAAACCTGCAGATCTACTTGCTATTTTTTATTAAATATTAATAATATGAGATGCCAAGTTTCTAGAGGTTTTTGCCAGAATAATAAAATCCTCTTATAGACTTGGTTCCTGATAGTCTGAAAGTGATGGTAGGTGAAACTTGGAAATTCTGGCCTTCATTTTTTGGAAGATTGAACTGACTCTGATATGGATGTAAACCTGCTTAAAAAAAAAAAAAAAAAAAAAAAAAAAAAACACTTATTCTTTGTTATATCTTGGCTATAATTATTTGCCTATTTTTGTTTCTTGTTTCTTCTATTCAAAAAGAATTGATGCACAGATAAGAAGCAATGATTCGTTGTTTATCACAGTATAAAGCAATTAATAAGCCAATATTTAAGTTAGATAATTTGAAATGGTCTTCTTTCACAATATGTTTATAACTATTGCACCAACAGTTGGCAGATGAATCAGTTAATATAACACCTGAGCTGGTTGTAAGTTGTAGCTTTTATTTTCTGTACAGTTTTTACTATTTATATAACCCTTTTTTTCCCCTCTATTATTACATGTACTTTGCCACATCTCAACTTCTGATCTACCTGCCATCTTGAATCATGATACTGTGCATGGTAGCTATCTCTTGCTAGAAATTTTGACATGCAATTGCAGACTGTGGAGTCCAGTACATATTTACCAATCTTCTCACTTCTCTGTTTTTCTATAAAGAATGGAAGCATTATCTAGAGAGAGGCAAAGAAACTGAAATGCCATCAATTTTGAAAGTAAAAGGATTAGAAAACTGTTTCACATACTTCAGCTGTTGTATTGTTTTAGTTTGCTTGCTGTTGCATCTTTTCTACTTGAAACTAATGTACTATATCATTATGAGAGATTGGAAATAATTAATATGGAGTATGGCCCAAAGTATTGTCACCTGCAATTGATGATATTGCTAAAGGAATAGGAAATAACAAGTTTCTTCAGTTTTGATTTTAGCAGAATCTGCGTCTTCTCTTCATGCTAGAAACTTCGTCTCTTCCCTGCATCTTTGACTTTCAAGGATTATTGAATGTATATAAGTGTATAACTAAATATTTCATTTAAAACAAAACAAACAAGAAAAAAAACACATCAGCAAACAAAGAAAACTTTTTTGTTTTTTTTATATACTTTATCATAGAATCAGAATCATTTCAACTGGAAAGGGCATTTAAAAGCCATCTAGTCCAACTCCCCTGCAATGAACAGAGACATCTACTGCTAGATAGGTTTCTCAAAGCCTGGCCCAGTCTGACTTGACTGTCTCCAAGGACAGGGCATCTACGATGTCTCTGGGCAAATTGTTCCAGAGCCTCATCAGCCTTATTGTAAAGAAAACTTTCCCTATATCCAATCTAAATCTCTCATCTTTTAGTTTGAAACCATTTCCCCTTGTCCTAGCACAACAGACCCTACTAAAGTTTTCCCTTCCTGAAAAGGGGGTAATTCTCTGGGTCATCCTGTCTATCCTTCTTAAAAAGATGTGATACTGTGTGATATTGCCTTTTTTTTTTTTTTTTTTTTTTTTTTTTTTCAGTCACTAGGGACTTCACCAGGATGTCATGATTTTTCAAATATTATCAAGAACGACTTAATAATTCCACCAAGCAATTCCCTTAGACGTATGGATGTTCAGGTCCCTCACAAACCTAATCTTTGCAGGAGGGGCATTTCTCCCCCAGACCACACCTTCTAAACTCTTTGCTCAAGGGCTGTGTGTGTAAAGCTAGTGAAGACAGGCAAAAATTTGTTGAATACCACAGCCCTCTCTGCCCATGGTTGAAATTGCAAAAACCACTGGGCTTGCTGGTTTCCTAGGAAAAGGAAACACTGAAGATCATGGGAAGAAAACACTGTGAACGCTTCTTGAATGCACATGAGTGTATGCTGAACTTTTATTGCATTGTATTCATGTTTTATTAAAAAGGCTTCTTCGTACCTATGGTACAGCCTGCTGACCCCTTCTGGAAATGTTTTCATTAGATCAGAATTTTAGTAGTATAGAGTAGTTAGAACAGGAACTGAATCATTTCCCACATCTGTGTTAGGCTATTGAGTACGTAGATGTGGATGTTTGAAAGTAGTAATTTTAGTACAGATTGAGAATATGTAATGTTTAAATTAGTAGTCCCCCTCAATTCCAACTACTTTGTGTAATAACTAACAAAAAAATATTTTGTATCTCTGAATGGTGCATAACATAGGTTCTCAGCACAGTAGAAAAAACTGTGACCCAGACAGCAACATTTATTTTATTTACTAAAGTGATTATCATACCTGAAACAATTTGGGATGTGACAACATCCTACAAAGAAAAGTTGAGATTTCCTTAAAATTAGATCCCATTGTCATTATAGATGTATTCCTTACTGGAGGACTCTGACCTCTACTTTTGCAAGCAAAACTGTAAATGCAAGCAAGCAACACTGTAGGCAAATGTCACTAGTAAGAAATAGTATTATGGAATTAACTAAATTTTTGTGACCAAAAGAAAGATTTTTAGACTGAAAAATGCAGATCTCTGCCAGAATAAAATATATTCTTTCCTTTCACTCTTCAGAGGTAGTTAGGTACCTATCAAGAGTATCAGAAAAATAATTTCCTGTTCCATCACAACCAGTTTGAACACAATGAATGAATCATGTTATTTACGTATTAGATGATATTCATCAGACAGATTCATCACTGAGAGCAGAAGGAAAGGTTTGTGTGCCATACAGGGACTGAACACTAACTGATGACATCACAGTCTTCTGTTAACAAAATATATCTCCTTGTAATTCAGTTAAGTTCAGACAAGAGTCTGCATTACACATCAATGGCTGTGGGCAAACATTTCATATTTAGAATGGTATCTCCATTTTATCTTGTCTAGTGTCAACATCTACCACTTTTAAACGTAGTATCTGCGCTTCCAGAAGAGCATTTAAATGATAAAATAGCTTTATCATAACAACATTTTGAGCATATAGGGATTGATTTCTGAAGAAAAGCATCTCGATTTGGAGACAGGAAAATGACATGTATCGGGTTTAGTGCAGTTGTAGAAATTTAAAGGCTGAAACTGTAACACCTAAACTAAAGCACCAAGGCATCAATTGCTAGCCACTTTTTTGAACTTATTTCTTATTTATAAATTCCAAACTGTTACTTTCTCATCTAAATTTACATGGTCAAAATTTGGTCACATTTTCTTGATAGATATTAAGAACAGTAGGTAATAAGTATAGTAGTTTTGAATTGCATTTTTTAAAATTATTTTTCCTAAGAGAAGCATAAAGTTAATCAATAGTTTCCCCATTACATTTAATTTAACTGAAGCCATAATGCACCGTAGTATTCTGTGCTGGCAAAAACTACAGGGAAAGCAGACTACAGATGTAATCTTAACAAATATATGAGACACTTAACTAAACTGATTTTCATATTGTCATGGTTTTGTGATTTTTGGTTATCGGTATTCCACATCATAACATCATGTAATGCACTGGGGGTTTTATTGATGCTCAAGTTCCGGGTGCCTGTCTGGAGAAGAAGAACTACATTCCCTAGGGGGCTTTGCGGTAAGCGAGGAGATGTAACTCCTGGCAAGGTCACCTGATGTTCTCTTCTTCGCCTGCTCTTCTTCGCCTCTGCTTTTCCATCTGCTATTCTCCGTCTGCTATTCTTCATGAGCTCAACTGGACTGCACTTCTCATCTCAGTGTTGTGGTGAAGCCTATCCACCTTTTGGACACACTCTCTCTCTCATTTGTCAACGTTTTACAGGCTGGTTCGGCCCAGTTCCGTGACCAGTGGGGCAGAGGGATTTCACAAAATCCGCACCTCTGGAAAAGGGAAACAGGGGACCCCAAAATAATTAAAAACAGCGGCAACAATCTGAGGACAAACAAACTACTTTACTAAATATGGTATCAGAATGCAAGATAACACACCATAATACAATATAATTAGAACTGAAACTAATAAATCAAATACAATGAGAGAAAGAATGTCCAAAAGGTGGATAAGCCTCACCATAAAGCTGAGGTGAGATGTGCAGTCCAGCAGGGTGGAGAGCCGACGAAGAAGAGAGGATGAAAAAGAGCGCATCAGGTGACCTTGCCAGGAGTTGTATCTCCTCTTCGTGACCGCAAAGTCCTCTGGGGAATGCAGTTCTTCTTCTCTTCTGGGAAGGTACCCAGGACTTGAGCATTAACAGTTAAAGTCCCAGTACCCCACATGATGTTATGATGTGGAATACCGAAAACCAAAAATCACAAAACCATGACACTCATTTTATTTTTATTTAATAGCTTCAATTCCATTATATCGCATTATCTTGCATTCTGATACTACATTTAGTGAATTAGTTTGTTTCTCCTCAGATTGTTACCACTGTTTTCAACTATTTTGGTGTCCTCTGTTTCCCTTTTCTGGAGGCGCAGATTTTGAGAAATCCCTCCGCCCTGCTAGTCACAGAACTGGGCCGAACCAGCCCATAAACTGTTGACACATATTCAACTACTGTAATAAAAATAGTAAACATTAATATGAATCCTTATTAAATCGATGTTTCTTTTTTACTCGTTTGTTTTTAGTTAAAAGGCTAAGTTTTCATTGGAATAAGGGCTAACATTACCATACATGGGTTAATCTCGTAGGTTCCTTCCATGGCAAATATGGCACCTAAGTATACCTTTGAATGGCCCAAAAGAGAGCCATTATTTTTTCTAAAATTAAGTCAGCTTTGAAATATCACCCCAAAGTGCCACTTTCATCAGTATTTTGATTTATATATCACAGAATCACAGAATCACAGAATGGCCAGGTTTGGAAGGGACCTCAAGGATCATGAATCTCCAACCCCTCTGTCATCAGCAGGGCCACCAAACTCTCCATTTAATACTAGACCAGCCTGCCCAGGGCCCCATCCAACCTGGCCTTGAACACCTCCAGGGACAGGACATCCACAACCTCTCTGGGCAACCTGTTCCAGTACCTCACCACTCTCTCTGTAAAGAATTTCCCCCTGACATCCAACCTAAATCTCCCCTCCCTCAACTTAAAACCATATACTCTTAAGAGAATTTAAAGAAAATCTAGAAAATATTCTATTAGAAATCCATACAACGTGCTGAGCTCAACGTTTTTGTTCTGTTCTCGGCCACAAGAGCTTTTATTCTATTTTTTTTCTTAGTTATAACTGTATCTTATGCACATTGAAGGAAATGTTGGTATTTTTATCTAGAGCTTATCATTCTCATGGTACAGACTGGGAAGCCCTTGCTGCTAATATTTACATATATGGAGAAATAAAATATATAGAAATAAAATTTTATTTAGGTTTGATGATGTAAGCTCTGCCATCTACCTGTTTTGGTGCTTCTGATATGTCTGTCAGTAGTACAAAAATCAAAATGGTATGATGAAACTTATTCAGTAGTGAGAAAATGTACAACCTCAAGAGCAGTGCAAAAACAGAATTATTTAATTGATTAGAACAGTTGACAAGATACATCTGTTAACACCCTAGTTTCAGAAAGCAGAAGCTGTTGTTAGAATTCTGAATTAAAGAAAGAAATTATGTTGACCTGAACAGAACATACTGCCATGAATTTGTGTGTGTAGCTAGTTGTTACTGGCAGTGAATTCTTTAATCTAGTAAAAGAGCATATTTTTCTTATTGCTTTGTGTTTTTTTGTTTGTTTTTGTTTTGCTGTTCATGCTGTTGTTGCTTGTTTGTTATATTATTGCTTTGCCTCATACAGGATTCACTTCTCTTTGTGCTAGGTAGTTCTAAGGGACTCAATAGAATGGCTCAACAAATTAAGGAGATCATTAGTTATTCCTGGCATGTGACATACCTGTTGCCTAAGGGAAAAGTAGGCATCAGATCTGAGATATTTAGTACATTTGAAGAAATATTCCTGAATAATTTATAGGTGTATTCTGCACTTACTGGTAATTTGCTTTCATAGATTATAAGTTGCTTGTTAGAATAAAAAAAATTTCCTGTTCACATGGCATACTTCACTTAATTTGTTTGAGATCTCTTTATTTAGTAAGAATATATCAATTCATATCAAGCATCATTACATGCTAAGAAGAATGGAAAGGATATGTACAGAAGTATCCTCTAAGCAAAGAAACATTGCCAAGTTCTAATACAGCAAAATATTTAAATCAGTCATTCTTTTATAAGGGTAAATAGCAGATTCAAAGCTGACTGTTGTTATGTACAAAACAATAGTACTTGGCTTTTGAATGCAGCATAACATGTAAGAATTCAGGACAGCTTACCAAGAAAATATATTCCTTTTTAATACAACTTTAGTGATCAGTAAATGCTAGCAAAGCAATGAGCCTCATGCTGAATGAAATCAGAGGCTATTTAGAATCTGAAAGCTAATCCTGTTTGGAAGTATCTTGGGTAAGAAGACTCAAAGCTGTTGAAAAATTGGACTTCTGTCTCCATATTATAAATCCTGAAAGCACTGCAGAATGAGTCACATTTTTTCCATTCATTCCATTCACATTAAATATACATATACAGTTAAGAGGAAACGTATGGAATACCACATTGAAATATCAAAATTTTGAAAACCATTTTGAGAGGTTTCCTGAAGATTACTCGGTTTGAAACATCAAGAATAATGCTCTTTTGCAAGATAATCAGTGGCACAACAATAAGATATGTCGATGGCAACAATAAGGGCTTTATGCGCTTTGTTCCACAAATGCCACTCAGCACGTGAGAAACCTCAAAGTGGGGAAGGCTCTGGGCTGAGTCTTGCATGATGCAGGTGCAGGCAGCATTGTGTTTCTTCCTGAGCACCGGTAAGAAGTTAGCACCGATAGAGACCAGAGGCACCAGGGAAAACGGCTCACAGAGGATACATGCTCAGTGTATAAGCCAGTATACTGTAGAAATTGGAGAAGGGAGTAGATAATGTGTTAATTCTTCAAAAAATAAGGCTCATGCTTGCCACTGGAAACTTGGATTTGCTTTTAGAAAATAATCAGTCCTACACCAACATGGTAGAGGACAGAGAATGCCTTTATCCAGTTATGTTCAGAAGGCAAGTTTCAACTTGCAAGAGATGACTGTTCCACCTTATTTAGGCTGCGATTAAGGAAAAAAAAGCACAAATCTTACCTTGTACTTTTGGAAATCACTAAATTGCAAAAGAACTGTGAAGCAACAACATCACTAGTGTTTTTTACCTTTCAAAATAAAAGGGTATGTACCCTAATAACTTCCACAGAAACCACGTGCTTGCAATTTTTATAGGATTTTTGAGCTGTTAACTTCACAGATTTTTGTTGTTGAGTTTTTTGGGGGGCAGGGGGAGGTTCAGTTTTGATTACTTGTTCTTCCTGGTTGTACCATCTGAAATAATAGAGAACTTTATTTAAAAACAATGCGATTTACAAGTCAGAGAAAAGAAAATGAAGAAAAGATGATGGTTTATAATTACCATTTATAATTTATTATAATATATAACACTATATATATAATATACCATTTATTTATAATTATAAATATCATTAGAGAACATAATATACATACTGTTTACAAATAGCTGATAGTAAGATACTAAAAGAGAATAAACAAGAGAGTAAATGTTACTAGCAAATCTTCAATTATTATGTTCCATGCAAAATTAATATGTGACAAATCATGAAGTAAAGAATTAATGCAAAGAAAAAGAAGTAAATAACTAGCACATCACTGAGTTTTGTACTATCAAAAGCTTTATGTGACATAGCTTGCTCAGATTCAATGAAAAGCTACCTTATCTGGTATGGGAAACCAGTACTACAGAGAGCTTTGCAGAGCCCAGTAGAGTATTGTGGAGATCGATGAGAAGTACAGAAGAGGTCAGCATTGATAAATGCTCATTTATACACACCTGGAAAGCAGAGATAAGGTGATAGACTGTAAACTAAAATTAATGCTTTGTCTCAATATTTCTGGTTCACAAAAACATGTACAACTCCTGCTCCTCCTCCATACTTCTATGCTTATGAAGCACTAGCGAGTAACTTCCCGTAAAAGAATGGGCTCATTTTATATGTTCATATTTTACAGAGCCTTTTGGTGTCAAATAGGCCCAAACAACAACAAAAAATATCTGCTTTTGGAAGGATCAGTGCATTTCAGCTTTTCAGAATTTTAGCTAGCAACTGTGTTTTGTTTGTTTGTTTGATTGTTTGTTTGTTTGTTTTTTCCCTTCTCTAGCTGTCAGGACAAGACATTTAAGGCATACTTACAAAGTGGATGCTTAGAAAACTCATTATGTTAAAAGTTTTAGTCCATGTGTTTTCAACCTTTTGGTTGTCTGGACTGCATATAAAATATATAATATAGCTAACATATATAAGCAACAAAACTTGTTATGTGTACATATTATATATTTAATTAAAACATAACAAAAGAGAGAATCAAAATTTAAAAGTAGTGGAATATTTGACCTCATTTTTGTGAAACTAGTACATCTAGTCTGGTTTGATGGAAGTAGTTGCAATTCTTAGTGAGTTCTCATGCTGCTTGTTAGAGATTTTTGATTAATTGCTCCTCTGCTTCTTCCTTGTAAATGGTTGTTTACAAATGTACATACTGCCAAAAAGCCATGACAGTGAATAAGGCATGACTGAAATTTTTCTCTGCTAAGATAGGTCTTATACATTTCTGGTAAAGAGAAATGATAAAATTTTTGAGTTGAATGTAACTCTATAGAATCCATTTGAAAATTCATAGGTAATTATGTCAATTGAAAATGAAGTTTCAAATTTACAAAAAAATAGCAATTTTTTGGCAATGTTGAAATCTATTCTCAAATTCCTTTATCAAAATGGAATGTACAGCTGCATATCTCCAAGTTCACAAGATTATGTTTTGCAAATGTAGCAAAATGCATAAATGATATAGTTTGTGTTAGCACTGCACTGAGACCTATGCGTGTCTCAGACCAGACCTGGTTTCAGCTGAGACAGTCTTAATAGAACATCGATGTTTTGGCTGTTGCTGAGCAATGGATATACGCCTGGCACGAGCCTGAGCTTCTTGGGAGGGAAGAGCTGCTGCCATGATGGTATGGATCAGAATGGCTCACATTACTCTCTGCCCTGAGCTGCATGTGTCCTACAGGCCACGGGTTAGACATGCTTGTTTTAGATCATCTAAAGGACACTGTAATGAAAAGCCACTTCAGCTAGTGTATCTCATACTGTTCTGGGGAAGGAATGAGAAGAAAGAAAAATTTGCAGACAGAGAGTCAGAGATGACTAGAAACTTCTTGCAGCAATTTTGCTTGGACTATTACCCAACTTGAGAGTAAGACCAAATAATACTGTGCTTCCTAGACTGGATATCCATGTGGATATTCTAGTGTGCGTCATGTGCTAATCAAAGATATGTACTGTACTCCAGCGTAAAGGTCAATTATTCCACAAGTAACATAGAATCACAAAATTATTTGGAATAGAAGGGACCTTAAAGACCATCTTGTTCTAATGATGGGCAGGAACAACTTCCACTAGATCAGATTGTCCAAAGTCCCATCCAACTTGGCCTTGCACATGTGATTCGCAATATATCAGTTAAGCATTTCTTATGTAATTAAGAATTAATTCCATAATTATTAATTACAATTAATTACATAATTAATAATTAATTCTTATTTAAATTTTACTTATTAATAGAGTATTCATTTATTAGAAGAACTTACTGGACAGCCCTTAAGTCAATTATGTAGCTTAGAATGAAAGGACTGTGGTCATGTGAGTATGTAATGAAGAACACAGTTGATGTGATGGTTTTAGACCACACCCTACATTCATTTCAGGAATAAAGAAATCTTTTATTAATTACTATGAAATAACAAATTTGCCAAGTGGCATTGAAAACTACATATTTTCTATAGAAAGGTATAGCGTAAAGAAAAAATTGGACAGCATCTCTTTTTTACCAGTGTGATTATTTTTAATATTGTATTATTTCTCCTGTTTTGAAGATTTTGAACATCTGTATGAGGCATTTTGTATCAGCTGAAACATAACGTTTGGCCAAATCTCATTAAAAAGGATTATAAAAATAAAAGAAAATTACTTTCAATACTTGGAAAGTTAAAGCCATTTCCCAAAACATGATGAAAAAAAGAAGCAGATGAGCCAAATGCAGGAATGTCTCCTGAAATGACATCTACCCCTATAATTAATTTCCCTGCTTTGAGATTTACATAAAATAAAGTAGATTTTGCATAACTGGTCATATGTGCTAAATGCAGGGCAAAGTAATGGCAATCGTATTTGAAATTACTATGCATTTATTTACTAATTTTCATTTTGCAGCAAGAGCTTAGAGTAAACCAACTGTGTGCTTAGGCTGATTGTCATATAAGTGATAAAACTGTTGTTATTTTTAAAAGAAAATATGAAGTTAATGTAAAGTGCTTTCTGCATTTACTGAAAAACAAAAACCTCACAGTCTGATAAAATCTAAACAGAGACTAAAGTTTTCATGTAACCAGATTGCAGAAGCTAATGTTTTATATTGTGTGAAAGAAATGTGAGAAAATTTCCCATCCCCAGAGTAACAAGAATTTAATGGAAATATTGATCAAAAAAATTCAAATAAAATTGAACACAAAAAAATCATAGTTACTAAATGTGATAAAATAGGTATAATCCCAGATAATTTGCAAGAGTATTGTCAGAAACAGGTAACAAGGAGAATGTTGCCTCCTTTTTATGCAGAGTGTAACCTCGTTTTATGGAGGATGACAGGTGTGCCATTAGAATTTTCAAATTCTGCTGGATCTCAGTACAGCAGGATTCAGACAACTTCCTGTGGCTGTGACTGTCCTAGACATAATTTTTTATTTGAATATGTGGGTTATGTTGCAAACTAATAAGAATTGAACACATAAAAAAGTATTTTTATTTAAGTTGTTCAAAGGCATGAAATTATAGTTTGCTAAGTATTCTTACCATGTAATTGAAGTGCATATATTATGTACAGTTATCACTTCCATACATTGTGAAATGCTTGCACAAAAAGTGATAACAATAGACAACACAAAGACTTCTTCAGTTCATGCACAGATCACCTGTGCACCACATACCTTTATTGATTCAATAAATTTTTCATTACTTTGAAAGCTTTAATAATGTATCTAATTTAATCTTCTAGCAGACCTGATGTGAGGACGAGAGGATGCTGGAACAGAAAGGATGCTTACAATGAAAAATCTTAATAATATGTACTGAAGTCATTTAGTCTCTCCATTTTGTGCTGGAGAGATGAACATGGGTTCTTCTTTGCTCAGTTCTAAAATTCTATGAAACCTACACCGAAGTTGCAGATGAGATATGAAGGATTGGATCTTGCTGGCATGTGACTTTTTTTCCTTGTTCTAGTCTCAAGATTACTATAAAAAATATATATATGTATATATGGATACGGGCTTAGAAGAATCTAGTGCTTTGTTCTTCTACTTATCTGCACTTAATACTTTTAGCAGACATTAATGAAAATCCATCACAGTCATATTATGCAAGTACAAAACATATATATATATATAAAGAAAAGTACATAAACCTTTCTTTCATTATATATGTTTTTTTTTTTTTTCAAATACATGTATGGTTTTTTAATTTTTCTATTTCAGAAGATGTTAAATTATAAAATGTCTACTGAAATAAGGGTCTTAATGTAGTCTCTTGCAACGTCAAATACAAATGTAGTTTGTTAATGAGACCATAATATTATTATCATAATATGTGCTATCTGAACTCAGATGTCAAAGAGAATTTGAGGGTTTTTGCAAATAAGTTTCACAATGGCAAAGAAATATAAAAAAAAAAAAAAAAGAAGACAATTGACTAGCCTGTTTATATTACCTGTTTTCATCTATAACCTGACATTTTACACAGAAATAGTAATAATTGTTACATCCAAATCTTCAGTTTTATATATAATCTTTTTACCATTTTTTTCAAATTGTTTCTCAGAAGTGGAGAGATATGGTTTTAACACTTAAAAATAAAATTAAAAAAAATCTTCAAATCAAATAAATAAATCAACACTGAATTTGCACTACTCAGTACAGAATTGCAGTACCATACATGCTTAGAGTTATTCTCTATGTAATAATGTAATAATAAATTACATTCATTGGCAGCAATTGTTCTGGAATAATTATTCAAATTAAGATTTAATAAAGGATTGTAGGTATACTGACATATACCATAAGAATTGAGTGCTTTCAAATTCATTTATAATATTGTATAACTCATCTGATGAATGATTATGCTCCTCTGTTTGTTTAAAGCATATTTAATGGTTGGATAACACTCAGTGAAGTAAATAAATAGTAGTGAATACACATCAGAACCTTTACATGTAAGAAAACGGAAATCAGGGGCAGAACATACTATAGTGGGATAGGTTAGGCCTGTATTAACAAGTAACAAGGACCACCCGAAATTCAAACCTTAAGTCTGAATATATTATTCAAACACTTCTAGAATAGGCTTGGTGCCAACTCCACTGTGCAAGGGAGCCAGTTGCAGTGCCTGACCAACCTCTAGTACAGAACCTTTCCCTAAACCCCAGCCTGACTCTTCCCTAACACAACTCCATGCTGTTCCCTCAAACTCTATCGCTGTTACCAGAGAGCAGAGCTCAGTGCCGCATCTCCACTACCCTCATGAGGAGCTGTAGGCTACCATGAGGCCCCCCCTCAGCCTCTTCTGCTCTGTGCTGAACGCACTGAGGCACCTCATAAACCTCACCCTTTAATAATCTGTGTTAACATTTCCGTTTGTCTGAAGTGTGCAGCTTGGAAATATATTTCTCAGCTATATACCCTCACTACACTTTGCTTATCACAAGTAAGTCTTGAAAAAGCAAGTGGATCCTTTGGGATGAGACTAAATTGAACAAAAAAGTTCAAAGTGTGTGACAGGCAGTGACTGGTGACTAGACTAGAGCCAATTCAGTGTTATCTTTTACCATGGGAGTGATGGGTTTTTAGCATCCACTGTTTCTGTTCACAGAGTTGCTCATGTTTTCATGAACTACTTCTTCAATTGAGATGTTTGGAGGACTCACTTCTGTTAGGCACTCCTGATACAGGCAAATATGATGACGTACATGTAACCATAGATGGTAAAATTAATTTTGAGTTACAATAAATAGCAACAAAATGTGTAGAATAAAACAAGTAAAACAAGTAAACAGTGTTAGAAAGAGAGAGAACAGTATTTGATACCAATAAACACTTTGAATTTATAGGCAAAATAAAAAAGATCTCCGGTTTTTTTTTGTTGTTGTTTGTTTGTTTGTTTAAAGAAATATTCATTGTTGCTGACAACGGTATTTTCACTTAATCTAAATATGTACTAGTTTGTAGTTAGTTCAATAAAAGTATTTGACCTTGGACAGTAGAGTTGTGAATGTGGAAATATGTCATCAGTGTGACTAAAAATAAGAAAGAAAATGGAATGCAGAATTGTCAAGTGACGATGATTGATGTATATTAATCTCTGTGAAAATAAATGAGCAAGAGATTTCTAAACACTGGCATAAGTGAATTTATAATAAACAATGAGAAAAAGGAATTGACTAAATAATCATTAATGAGAAAATCTGATGTTATAATTAATGTTCAGAAAGAGGTATGAGACAAAAACAAAGCAGCTTTGCATGGAGTCCAGAGCTTGATCGAAAGCCTTTGAAGTCAGCAGGAATGCACTGGTTTCCATGTACATTTTGGCAGACTAGCACTGTACTCTCAGTGTGAAAAATCTGGCACATCTCTCAGTTGCTCCGTAAATCAGTCTTAGTCTTACAACACTGCTTCATTAGTTCCTTACTTTGCTCATCATCCTAAATTAATCTCAGGATAATTCACTTTATAGACTCTTTCTGACCTTTCTAATCCTGATGGTACTTGCAATCTAAATGGTGATTTGAGTATAAGATTCACCTGTATTTGTCTTTTCTCCCTAGAGAAAGGAACATTTGTCAGGATTGGCAATAAAGAAGAGTAACTTACGGGAGAGAGCAATTTCTATAGTGTTATTGGTGCATCACTGAATTCACGGACAGTTTTTTAACTAGCCCTTTTGGTTATAGGCCTTCTTATCCATCTTTTTACTTCACATTCTGGGGTTGGGAAGTTAAACATTTACTTCCTGCCTGGCACTTCTGCTCTTGCCTAAATCAACTTCTCTTTGTGTTTTGTTTTGTTTTGTTTTTCTTCAAAGATGTCAGCACCTCAAAGCATAAGCAAACTATAGGGAGAAAAAACATTTTCAGATTGCCAGAGAAGGATTTGGGTCTGATCTGCAGAAGTAGCAGAAGTCAGGAGTCTTACATGTAAGACACACAGCTGAGAGTTCATGGCTTGGAGAGTTCATATACCAGGATATCCTGACAGCTCCCTTAATTTTCCAACAGTCCTGACAGATATAACATGTCCCATAGGATCTGGAGGAAGCTGTGCAGCCCTTCAACTTTCCGCGCCCCCATCCACATCTCATCGCATTCGACTTTAGAGCACACTGCCAAAGAGTAACGTGAGCAACATCTTTTAATAATTTTAGAACAAAGAAAAGTTTTCTGAAGCTGAAAACTCCAGTTCCAACCCGGTGCTGGTCTATTGCTAATTAGCAATTAGATATAGTAGTATGTGATTATTTTGAGTATTTAAAGCAAAGGAATTTATGTCACAGTAACTCACTTTTCTCCAGTATTTTATAAAATTATAAAATTTAAAATAAATGCTTATAGCAGACAAAGAATTTATTAGACTAAAATGTGAGATTTGGATGTAAATAACACTGACTTCATTTGCAAAACAAGACATCATTTTTACCGTTTAACTTCAATATCAAATATTAGCACTGCATGATAGTATTCTGACTCCCTGATGTTTTTATAACTCTTGATAGACTTATAGGAGTGAATCATGAGTTAAAGTTCTGTAACATATGCAGGCAACTCCAAAAGTAATGCCTCTTATTTATTTCCATAGAAAATACAACAGAATACAACATAATGACGTTATTTGATAGAGCAAATTCTTAGCTGCAGAACACTCTTGTTCAACATAGTTACTATTATCAGCTATACATTTTCACTAGTGATGAGAAAGAGCCTGTATACCACACTCATAAAAATCTGCACCAGTGGAGGTGACCTACTGTTCCACAGATGTTACGATGGTTTTATAGCTGAAGTATACCACCCACTACTTCACTATGTGTACATCTACTGTTTGGTCTCCATAAATGTTCAGCAAGCATCAGTGAATGTCAACGTGTGCCAATGGGTGCCCTACTAAGGCACGTGGAAAATAAAGACTTGGTGACGGGGGTAACCAAGATGGATTCACCAAGGGCAAATCATGCCTGACAATCATGGTGACCTTTTGTGATGGAGTAACAGCTTCAGTAAAAGGAAAAGCTACTTATATCACCTACCTGGGCTTGTGCTTGAAGATGACACCAAGCTGGATGGAAGTGTCAATCTGTCTGAGGGTAGCAAGGCCCTACAGAGGGCCTGGATCTACAGGTTGGATCTACCAGCTGAGACCAATGGGATGAAGAACATTATGACCAAGTGTTGGGTTCTGCACTTCAGTCACAACAACCCTGTAGTGCTACAGGTTTGAGGCAGAATGGCTGGAAAATTGCGTGACAGAAAAGGGCATGTGAATGTTGGTTGACACTAGGATGTATGTGACCCATCAGTGTGCTCAAGTGGCCAGAAAGGCTACTGGTATCGTGGCTACTATCAGAAATAGTGTTGCCAGCAGGGCTAGTGAGGTGGTTGTCTCTCTGTACTCAGCCACATCTTAAGTACTTTGTCCAGTTTTGGGCCCCTCATTAAAATAAAGACATTGAAGACCTCAAGTCTGTTCAGAGAAGGGCAATGAAGTTGGTGAAGGATCTGGAATACAAGTCATGAGGAGTGGGACTGGGATTGTTTAGTCTGGAGAAGAGGAGGCTCAGGGGAGACATTATTGTTCTATACAACTACCTGAAGCGAGGTTGTAGTAAGGTGGGAGTAGGTTTCTTCTGTTAGTTAACTAGTGATAGAACAAGAGATAATAGAGTTAAGTTGTGCCAAGGGAGATTCAGGTTGAATATTAGGAATAATTTCTTCTCTGAAAATGTGGTTAGACATTGAAACAAATTGTCTGGGAAAGTGGTGAAATTACTGTCCCTGAAGGTGTTTAATGAAAGAGTAGATGTATCACTTAGGGACATGGTTTACTGGGCAATATTGGTGGTAAGTGGACAGTTTGACTCAATGATCGTAGAGATCTTTTCCAAACTTAATAATTCCATGATCTCTTACAGTGAATCCAATTTCTGACACTTCATTCTTTTCCATTTTCTCATATCATACTGGACCTTTCTGGTTTAAGAAATCAAAATATCACTATGTGCTTGTATGAAATTTACAGTTTCTTTATTTTTCCTTGAAAACACAATGCTCTTTTTATTGAAAATGTAGTTTATACATAGAGATAAACTCAATATTTTTTTGTGTGTGATTTTTAAAAGAAAAAATTACAACTTTCTACTCGTTGCTCACATAGATATTTTGAGTTTCAAATATCAGATTACTGTAAAATAGATTTATGTTAGTTTATGCTTATAAACAGTGTAGGCATATACAACATCTCTAATCTCCAAGCTAGTCCCAAGACAGTACCCTAAATTACTGCAACACAGGTTATATCTGAAGTAAAATAAACAAAACATACATTAAAAACAACAGTAGTAATAAATGGATAATAGCACTATTCCCACTAATTTTTACTGCTTCCTTTCAAGAATGTCATGACAAAGAAAGCAAAGTCACAGTATTTAAATAATAAAATTAGGTCTACTTCAGGACATGCTTTCTTGGAGTCTGCTATATCTCAATAAAAATGTGGAAAAATCAGAATTCTGGAAACCCTACAGATCCTGAGTACTATAATGAAAGAAGTTGCATCTAAGCCTTTGGTAGCAAATGGATCAAGGTTAGCCAGTATGGTACCATGTACATTTGAGCAGCTAGACAAAAAATATAGAAAACAATACTTGGAGCATTCTGGCAAATAATAGCATCAACAAGTTACATTTCAGTCAGCTATGGGTTAGATGGTTAGGTGACTTTTTTATTCAAATAAATAAAGTCTGAGTTAATTGAAGGAGTAGGACATCCTATCAAATAAAATTATTGCTGATCTGTCAGCTATTTCACAGTTCAAACAGAAGGACTCAATTCATTGCCATTGTGATTTCCAACCAGAATTTCAGCTTTTTATTGTCCGTGGAATGAAAATCAGTATTCTGACTAGATGCAAAATTAGTATATTTTAAAATTATAAGAATTATTTGCATATAAAATGTATTGAAGTCTCAAAATTATACTTGCAGTTTTGCTCTACTGACTTAGAATGATAGTGTTTTCAATGAGATTTCAATGAGATTACCAAGAGAGGAATTTGCAGCATGTATATGGATGAAAGAACAAATAAACTGATCAAGCTGTGAAATCCATGTAAACCTTGAAAAAAGATATAATCAGTCTGAACACTACTTTAGATCATTGCCTATAATGCTGAAATCTAAAGTGTTTTCTCTATATTTATTATATTAAATTTATTTTCATTTGAATTTTCCAGACATTTTCCCTTGCTAATGTCTGGACAAGCAATGCTATGATTTTTTTTTCCTGTCTGCCTTTTATATCTACTGTTGCTGCTTCAGGCTTTGGAGGTTTGTTACCTTTTCCTTGCATTTACTTTAACATCTGGGAAGAAGTAGAAGCTGACTATGCATGAAAAGTGAACATACGAGAGAATACAAGCAAACTTACAGCTTTTGAATTGGAAGGGTTGTTTCCTATTAATACTTATAACTCCATTAGTAAGTAGATTTAAGCAGTCCTGCATGTAAATGCTAATTCACACATGCCTTGCACCTGTTAAAAAGGGTAGGGAAAACTATAAAGCATAACAGGATTATGCTTATATATGTGCACACAGAAATAATACATATATTAAAAAAAAAAAGCCTGTTGATTTTATTACTGTTAATAAATAGCAATCGCGTTCTTTTTTTTTTTTCCTCCAGGTATTAAAGGGCACATCTAAAGGGTCGTTAAAAAAGTCAGCTTACTAAATATGCCTAACTCTGTGACCTGTGTCTGACCTGTGCATTCAACATTGCATGCTCTTGCAATAGAGATAATAATTTCCTTCTACTTGAGAACAATACATTAAAGCTGTTGATACACTTGAACTTAAAGGGCGAGTCTACATTTTAACACCAGAGAGACAGAGAGCTTTAAAAGGAAGCAGTGAGTAGAAAAGTTCATGTTGAAATGCCTGAGTTATTTTCTATTTCTTTTATTATCTCATCCACACAGTTACCATACACAACTCTCACAAAACACAAAAAGTAGACACATCAGAACTGTAGCTGATCAAGACCAAACCCCATTTAGCTACACAATACGGAGTGTGTTGCATTTCAAATGAATGAACAAATGACAAGTCATTCTAGATATTCAATTAAAGCTTACATAGTGGTACTTAACACTGAATAAGTATTACTGAATTAATATAAGTACCTGAATGAATGCTGTTCACAGTAAAATTGTAAGAGTTATTTTGATCTTCTTGGAATTTCCAAGTGACTCAATTAGGTTACTGAAAAAGGTTTCATACAAATGATTTCTTTGGAATTTCAAACGTAAACATATTTTATCCTTTCCCTTTCTCATATAAACTTACTTAGTTCAGTAAATAGCAGATGTTAGAAATGCTTAAAAGAGTCAAATTCTGACATGAACTGCATAAATATCATTTAAAAAAGATACTTAATACACTAAATCTTTGATAAATGATTCTAATTATTTTTTTAAATGAAATCCAGGATTATAACTTTGATAGATTTAAAATTTAGGTACTATGATTTGACAAGAACTCATCCTTCTGTTAATTTTTTGTCCTAATTCAAAGGCCAGAAGTAATGACTGTTTTTCAAAGACTAATATGATATATTCTGATGTTAATTTAATTTACTTGCTCTATAAGCAACATTTAACTGTAGCTAAGCAGTTTCATCAATATACAATTAATGACTGCATGGATCATCATAGCAAATTGTATTAATTTGACAACTGACTCTAACTCTATTCTATTTCTTTTGTCAATTTTGTATGAGATGTACAAAATAACCTGAAGCAATATCAGAAAGAAAGATGTGCTAATAGCAGAGAAAAAAAGTGGGAGACGAATTTTAGATCTTTTGTTAATCCTTTTTCCCCCTCATCTACTTGCTTTATTCTGCCTCTTCTTACACATTTCTATAAAAATTCCAAAAGTAGTTTGATCTTTTTTATATATAAAATAACTACTACAGGTAAATTACTTTGGTAAGTAAAAGATGTCTTATTCATCTCTGGTAGATAACTCCTCTGATAATATTCTCCTTATTGCAATTTCGATGACAAGTTAAAAAAAGAAAAATCAGAGGTATTTTTCATCTTTACTCTTTTGAGGAATTTTTGAGAAGAAGATAAAGTATCACTAGCAATATAAGTTTGCATTGACTCTCCTAATACTATCTTCAAAACTTTTGCTGTTGCAACTGGAGATATAAATAGTCTTTCCAGAGAAAATTATAAAGGCATACATATATGTATTTATATGTATGCATTGCATGTGTTTAGCATACATATGTCATACTGTACCTTATGGAGATCTGTGAGTGTTTCTTTCTATTTAATATTTTTGGATTGCGAAAGGTCTCTGTCTTTCATTATTGTCCTTATTCTTTAACTTTTAGACATTAGGAAGTATTACTTTTCAGAAAGGGTGGTCAGGCACTGGAATGGGCTGCCCAGGGAGGTGGTGGAGTCACCGAGCCTGGGGGTGTTCAAGGAAAGACTGGATGTTGTGTTGAGGGACATGGTTTAGTAGGAGCTATTGGGAATAGGTGAACGGTTGGACTGGATGATCTTTTAGGTCTTTTCCAACCTTGGTGATTCTATGATTCTATGATTCTATGAACTTCCTGTCTTAGTCTAGCTATCTGTTTGCACAGTAATTAGTCCACATTTATATATGTCTTATGAGAGAAAGTTGTAAGCAGAGATCTAAAAACATAATTGCAGTCATTTACCATGTTCCCCTGTTCCCCTTTTGATGGACAGATATCAGTTAACAAAAGGGTGAAACGGCTTCAGATTGCAGCTGGTCTGATCTTGCACGGAAGATGTACTCATGTGTTCTGCCAGTATTAGTACTTCTGAGGCAGTAACAATGAATAGAGCTGAATGATGTGAAAATAATAAAAATAACTCCTTCTTTCCAGGGAAAGCAAAGAGCAAGTTTCTGCTTTGTGACAGAAGTCTTGAACATTTTACACTTGTATAAATAGCAAAGAAGTTAATTTGTGCCACCTATTTAAGAAAGTTGAACAGGAGAATGGAGGATGGAAAATTAGAAAGAGAGAGGCAGAAACTTACTGGCTTACTGATATCTCAATATGGGAGGAAATTTTTGTTAAGTCCTCCTAAATAAGAAGTAAACTGAAAGATTGTGGTATGCTTAGAAGAGAGGGAAATATAGCCATTGCCAAAGTAAGGAAGGCCATAATGGTGCTGCACAGATTTTTATTTTTATTTTTTTTCTCCCTGCCTTCTCTCCTATTTATAGCAACTCATTCCCTCACATGGAGGCTGTCAGACTCAGAATTTTGCAAGGACTGCAAATCTCTTTTTGTAGTCAAAGCTGTGAACAGACGCACAAAGGAAGACAGAAATTTTATAAAAGAATCACATGAAAGGAACAGAAATTTTTAAACCTGAGATACTGTTGTACTGCCAATAATTCACAGATGTATAGCACATGGGTGTGCAAAGCTGTGACTGTTAGAGGTGTGAATAGAGTTCTTAGTATGTTCATTGAATAGAAAACGTACCCATCTGTTCTGTTGAAATAGTAAAATCTAAATCTAAAATCTCATACGTTTGGGAAATTAACATTTCTGTAGAGTGACATAAGAGAGGTAACAAGGTACATTCCCTGCTACTGACATGAGTAAACTTAGGTATAGGAAAGTAAATATTCAGGGCTTAAGAATGAGTTATGCTTTTTTTTCTCGCTTATATTTCTGACATGTCATTTCCTGTCTATTCATCTACAGTTCATGTTATCTTTGTAGGGCAGAGCAGTAGTACTCTTTTGTGTGTTATGAATGGTGACATGGAAATAGAGCAATGCTTGATAACGTGCATGAGATAGAATCTTCTTTCTAACTTAATTATTTAAGGATTGTTATATATCCTGGGTTTCAGTAAATAAATAAATAAACGAATAAATAAATGGATGAACCTATTTGATTTTGCATTCTAAAAACTCATTTATAAAGGAAGTTGAGACCATTGGCAGATAATGATTTAAAAATTACAAAAAAGACTTGTATGCTTCAAAAAAAAAAGAAGCTGAGGACCAAAATGTTTCCACGCAGCCGCGCCTTCAGCTTGCTACACCTCTGACTCTAAATCTGAAGACATGCACAGTTCTTGTCTAAACTGTAGTCATAGATCTTTCTTTAAATTGGGATGAAAATGATCGCAGCACCTCACCAAGAACTGTGATAACTACAGTAATTTACTACTTTGGTACAAATGGAATTCCTCCCTCACAGAAGAGGAGGTTTCAGCTGTGAAAAAGCAATAGGCTATACTGATTTTCTAGACAGGCTGTATCTCCTCCTCCTTTTGTTGTTTAAAAATTGTCCTAGAGAACAGCAAATAATGGACAGCAAAATGTAAGAATATCATGTTTTTGCATGCAGAAGCTATGTTACTGTGGAGAAAGAAGAGTCCTTAATTTCCCTTTTTTGTTTCCAATTTTATTTAGTAATAATCAGTCACTGAATAAATAGTATTAAGAATATAAATAATAAGCATCCTCCCTATTTTGAAATAGAAATAGTAGACAAACTTTTAGTATCTCAGTTGAGTGTCCAAACCACCTCTTTAAGTATTTGCATCCCCTGTTAGCTAAATACCATGTAATTTTTCTAAAATGTAGTTTTCCTTAAAAAAAAACAACTCTTATTCACTGCTGTGCACAAAACCAAAATAAAACTATGAAATACTGAATTCTAGAGCAATTTTGAAGACTGGATTGCACTAATCACTATATTACAGAGAAGTGATTTCTTCTGCTTTCTTCCTCTCTGTTTCAGTCTTTTAGCCACCCCCACAGAATCTTGACCTTTCACAAGTGCAAAACAAAATCTCTAACAGGTGAAATGCAATTTCAAATGTGCTCTACATGATTTATGCTATATTTATGCTTCTACTGAACTATTTTCCATGTGAGTTGTTTTCTCTTGACTAAGTGAAAGAGTTTTTTGTGGATTTTGGGAGTGTACGGAGATACCAGGCTTCTTTCAGAAGAAATAATAGAGCTGGGTAGATTCTATGATGTTTATCATTGTGCTAGAAATGCTGAAAGGTCACATAGCAACGTGAGTTAAGAAAGCTGTGCTCAAATCACACCTCTGGAAAAATTGGCATGACTCTGTTCCACATAGTTATCGTTTGCTCACTGTTGGTGGCCAGTCAAACAGGAACTTTCAGTGCTGCCAGGACTGAAGATTTTTCTCCAAGAAATCAGCCTCCCACTCTGCAAGACTGCAAGTTTTTTGCTGCAAATGAATCAGTGCCAAGATTAACTTTTCATTGTATTCTATCAAAATAAAATTAAAAACGCTGAAATGTAAAATCAAGTATAATCAAAACAGAGAAAGATTGGCAATTTGCTTCCAGGAAGAACATTTTAATCTGTAAAATCAGTGAAGAAGGCCTGAAAGTAAAAGTTTCAGTATCGGATCTGCATATAATCTCACCATCAATGGGCAGTGTCACTGTGTAATAGTTAAAAAATTTATGTACATTTTCAGCCTCGGGCAATGAAGGCTCAGTATATTCATCTTGACCCGTGTGATGCACTAAAAGCAACCAGTGACATCTAACTCTTTCCTACAGCAGGGACATAAAATCTTGTAATCCAAAACAAAAGGCAGTAAGTAATTTATTTGCACTTTGTGCTATTCATAATTCATATTTTACGTAATTTGTTTGATAATATTCAGATCATCAGTAGAAAACACTGAAGGGAGACATTTGTTTCTGAAATATCTGTTCATTAAATCCTAGTGGTCCCTCACATTCATTGCTACTATGGTTTTCTTCATTATTCAATAGCACTTTCAATCCCCAAGTGTGTGACTTTCATTATTATAGATCATTTTTCCTTAGGATGTGTGATTTAATTTTAATGTAGGAATCTAAATCAAAATCCTTTCCTATTTAGTAGCTCTCCAGTGTAATAAAAGAGAGTGAGGCTTAGCCCTATGCTTTTGTGCTCAGGAGCACTTTGCTATGTATTTTAATCATAATAAAATCAATAGGAAGGTACCAACAGTGAAAATGAGGAAGAAAAGTTCTCCATATGGAGCTGGAAAATAAACTTTGTTTTTAGTTGTGTTGTTTTTTTGTTTTGTTTTGCTTTTTTTTTTTTTTTTTTTTTTCCCAGAGTGCAAAAAAGCTGCAAGCGAATAACTTGTTAATTCTTCATCTATCAGTTTAACCTTGTTTGTCCTCTCGTGTATAGAATGAATCAACTGAAAGGTTTTCTATTGGAGTTATCCATGTCTGAAGTTGAAATAGTGTGTGTTTTATGGAACTTATGTTCTCTCTTAGTTCCGTAAAAACGTACCTGGATTGATCACTATGGCTCACTCACTCTTAGTGTATTTGGGACTGCACCACCAGTGAAAACTTTTCTCTTGCTGGCACATAGCCAACGCAAGCTATGATCAAACACTGAAAATTATTTTTCTCTTTTACACTGGGGAACAACTGTGTTAAAAGACGTCTTCCTTTCCTAGCTCCAGGAGAATGAGGCACAGACAAGTGTAGCCACTCTGGGTGCACTGAAACCAGACTTAAGGCCTTCCACAGTCAATGCTTCATTGCACAAGTGTGAAGGAGAATCAGCGTATTTTTTCTTACTCGCCATTTTTTTTAAAGCATGGCCTAATCAGCAGCTTCACAGAAATGTTTTGGCTTGTGCATATATATATATATATTTCTGTCTGAATATGAAGCTGAATACATGGGGTATTATGTTATTGCAAAAATCATGTCATTTGTACCTAGGCATGTTAAGTAAGTCTTGAGATGAGATTTTGAGATTGATATTGTGCAAATATAAATGAAGTTAAAAAACAGACTGGAAATATATACAATGTTAAAGAAAAAATAGAGCTGAGCTGGGACTTAGTTTCACAGAATATGAATATGTTCCCTGTTACTTGTTAGTCTCTCAACTGCTCCACTCAAAAATTGGAGAGATGTAGAAGCAAGGTTCCCTGGTTGAAAATACCAAGGGGATAGCAAGAAACCTGGAGGCAATTTTTATCTAAAATATGGAAAAATACATTTTTCTATCTTATTATATTAATCTCAGGTGTTCATGATATCTTTATGACACTTCAGCTTAAACCAGTGACTACAACTGACTAGCAGATGATTATACCTTTCTCAAATCTGTCCTGCTGCTGTTCCTAATAGAGTTTTTTGGTTAAAAAAATCCTGGGTTATAATATAATACCTAGTATCTGCTAGGGGTACTTCACTTTCACTTCTGTAAGCTTAAGAATCATTTACTACCGTGTGTTGGAAGCCTGTCAGCTCTCAGGAGGTGAGCAAGGTTGATTACGTTCAGGAGGTGGCTGAATGTAGTCGTTCCTTCTGTAATGCATTGGAGAGATCTTGTTGTTCAACAGCGGGGCCTGCTCCTCTCACTGCCACTGAGTTCTTGCCCTGATATGAGGTGGAGGTGGAGGCAATACACATTTCTCCAAGGTGAGGACAAAGCTATTGTTGATGCATATTCTAGCTCTGTGTGGGAATAAAGAACAACACAATATGAAATATCGTAAAGAATCAGCTTTGGCTGCCTTACAGAAAAGATGCTGAGCTGAGCCCCTTTTACCAGCAGAAGTGTTTCTTTCTGAGTGGGGCTTTGATGCAATTTTCAATGATTTCTGATCTCCACAGCTGTATGCTACTGCTCTCCACCTTTGAGGGCTATCATTTCTACAGTAGGATGAGTCCATGTCTGTGAGGATCAAGTGAACTGAATCATGTTTCTGCACCCATTGTACCTCTAGCTCACAATGACATTTCCACACTTACCTGCAAGAAGTGGTTGGGAATCCACTTTGTCTCCATGATATCTTACATACTTGCTGTGGTCCATACAGAGTATTCTGATGGGCCTTTTAAATGAGCAGTTGTCTGAATTTCATGTGGTGGCCGGCTGGAGCCATTTTGCCCATCAAACAGATGGCTCTTCTCTCTGACACATGTTTTTTCCTATTTCTTTCTTCATTTTTAACTTGGCTCTGTAAACAGTATTATTGCTTTGTACATTTGCCTGTCCAATTTCAACTCAAATATTTAAGGCTGGAAAAAAACTAATGAATTAATTCTTAATTAGAATCAGGACATATGCCAAACAATTCATTTTGTCATTTGAATGGCAGAAGAAAGATGTTGAAACTCACATAGATATGTACTTTCTCAAATATAAGTATTTTTTAATTGTATTAAGTATATAAGACTGACTACGCTAGACTTCATACCTGACAAGCAAAGGAAGATTTGGGAACAGCTTCTGATTATCTTTCTAGCTAAGACTTTTATTTCAAAGCCTCATCATTTCACTCACAGTAAAAAAGAAATGATAATTAAATTTATATATAACTAATGTCATAACAATCTTACAAAATTAGTTATAATTCTTGGCATTTTTAGGCTCAGAAGTCTCAGATATTTCTTGCACATATATTGCTCATATATATATATCGCAGATATTTGTTGGACTATGTGTAAAATTATATGGTAAAACAGATATTTTGCATATGGAAAAACTAATAAGCAATTATTGCAAGAAAAACCTACTTTTTGTCTTGTTAGGAGCTGTCTGTATCCTACCTTCAAACCTTGCAGACCATCTGCCAGAATGATCATGAACCAGACATTGCTTGACAGTATGTGAGTCTGGTACAACGGAAAAAACCATTCTGAAGTATCCTTTTCCAAGCAGAAAAAATATTCAGTTTGAACTAATTGATACTATTTTCACTGTTTTATAGCCCCATTTATATGCACTGTAATGACCCCTATTCTTTTCTCACCCCTCAGGAAATATCAGTAAAACGGGTCTTTTTTTCATGTTCATTAAAAATTTTGTTTTCACAAAAGAATTTTTTTTTCTTTATTTTTGTTTTTTGAAAACTGAAGAAATCTAAATTGAAATTGTGTTATTTGGCCTCTTTGTGAAAACAAACAAACAAATAAAAAAAACAAAGGGCTCATTGTTTGGAATTTACTTGGGAAGTCATCACACAGGATGCCATCTCACTTCTCCAGCAAGGGAACACTTGATGCAAGGTGGAAAATTTCCTGGATTCAGTGGTAACTTAAAGCTGATGAATCCTCTTAGAAAAGAAACACATTAATCAAGCTATAGCAGTATCATTTACAACATAAATATTTTATGTCTCTAGTGGAAATTTTCTGTTTCAGAAGAAAGTGGATGATTTTCAAAGAAGAACAAAAAAGGCTGAAATCAATTTTTCTCTCAGATAATAAAGTCAAAGGAAAATTGCTATCACTTAATTCTTCTTTCAAAATTGGTTGTTGTAGTATATTAGATTGCGCACTTCATTTTTACCAGCTCTGAATGAGCTTTAACATGCAAACGCATATCTCAAATCCTCAGTTTCTCCTTTATGTTACGAAACACAGTGCTGCTAATTCATGACACATTTATGTTTCTGGGTTTTTGAGAGTATGAATTTTCTCTTTTTATAAAATTATTCCTCCTTGATTACTTCACTAGAAACATTTTGAAAACGGTGTCAAAGTTGGTGAATTTATGGATGCTGACAGAATTTTTGTATGGTAGATGTAAAGTCAGTCAGCAGCTCTTCTCAGCTTTGTCCAGTGCAGTGTACCATTCGAGACAAAATGACAGTGATACAACTTATGGTCCCATGTACGAGGACTAGCCAGAAAAAATTGTAATTCACATCCAGGATTTGTCATTCTTAAAAATGATCATCTTATCTGTATTTTTATGGAGCCCTGTAACTACCAGCCTGGATTCCTCTTTGAAAATAAGTACACTTTCATAATTTATGCAAAGGGCTAAGAATGATGTTCTACAATCCTGATAGAATATCTCTATTCTATTTCTTTAAAAAGAAAAAAAGGAGACCTCTTTCTTATTTTCATTTTCCCAAGCTTTTGCCAGTGCTTTCAAAATACATCAACATGTAAGACAACACCCTGTCCTCATTTCTACACATTGTTTGTGTACCAGACTCAGAACTGCCATTTCACATCACAGTACATTGATTTTTAATGTTCTTTTAATTTAGGTTAAAGATGCAGAAATCTTAGTTCAGTTAGGCTGCATGATGACCTGCATTTGAACTTCTTACCAGCTGCTCCTAGGTCTTAGACAACAATTCTTTCTTTAAAACCACAATTAGGAAAAAAAAAAAAACAACCCACAAAACCAACCACAAAAAACAACCACGAAGTGACACTATAGACTGTTTTTAATTAAGTTTTAACATTATTTTTGTGCAGTCAATAACAAATAAGTGCTTTCAAAATGGTTGTAAGGCGTGCGGGATTTATACAGATGCAATAATCTCACTTACTTCTGTCTAATTCCCTCTTTAGATCTATTGCTGTTATCTGATTTACTAAGACAAGGCAGCTGGTATGCCCTTTTTGAGCTAGCTTTGCAAGATTAAATTCTGCCACCTTGACCTAGCATAAATATTGAGAAATGACACAGCCCAGGTTCATCATGGGATCTGGTGCATGAAATTAATGCTGGAAAGTAGGATAACGCAGTGACAGCGACTTGGATGTGTCGATCTGGATAATTCTGTCTCTCTTGAAAGAGGGGAAAAGTTCAGTAAGACACCACTGCCTTACTAAATAAGTGCAAAGGAATAAAATGTGTTCTCATATAAGCTATATATTGGTACAGAGTAGTAGAAGGAATAGAATATTAACATAGAAGTGATTGATATTCTCTGAAATAGAACATTTTCAGAATTTCAAACAGGCTACTTGTGTCTGATTCCACAATTTACGTTTAGTTCAGCTAGCAAAAGAATAGAAATGCTACTGAAAAAGCTGTAGCAATGCAACTGATCCTGCAATATCAGTAAAGCAAAGTTCCTATTAACTTCATTGGATATTTTAAGCAAGCAAAGACAGAAAAAATGACTCTTATTTTTCAACAGAAAGAATGACTAATGTGGGTATATTTTTAGTATATTTTTATTATTCTTGCAAAGCCAATTTTAGCTTAACCATCTCTTTTCAAGTCATGATGAAAAGCCATAAAAACTGTTGTATTTTGGTTCCATTGCCAAAGGCAAACGGCAAACTGGCATACAACTTGCACAAGACTGCCTTGAGCAGTATTCTGTAAACTAAATGATGATTATGCGTATACAAATACTGAGCCAATAAAGCACAGAATTTGCTATTCACATTTATAACTGCTGCATGGTATTTTTTTCTCTTAAGGCAAAGAAGGTTTCTTTTCCTACTAACATGCAAACAAATTCTAAATTAATAAATTAAATTAATTTATATCTTCTTTCGTTGATGAAAATAAAAATGGATGATATTTTGTTGTGGGTTTTTTTTTTTTTTTTTTTTTGTACTATAAATCTTAAAGTACTTATTTATTTCCAAATCAGACTTTTGCTGTTTGATCAAGCTAGACACTGTAGTGCCTAATAATATATTTATTTGGTCTGCAATAAATGTCATTCTGAAGTACTGTTGGAGTAAAAGCTTCTAAAGGGCAAAATTGACATAATTAAAAAAAAAGAAATATAACCTCAAAAATATCCACCTATAACAGATGCTGTAGCATATGGCTAGGTTTTAAGTGAGTGCATACTTGAACACAGAAAATAAATAAGGGCATGACAAGACTCCCCCTTCCTCTTTTGCCCCATAGATACACCAATCACATGGTCACCAGATGGCATATACAGAACTTTGAATGCAACACAATATTTATAGCTACCAATTTGTGGCCTTGAAGTCTGAATAATAAAACACTCATTTCATAAGGCTGAATAGAAGCACTTTCATGTTGTTTATTTTTTTTTATTCAGAGCACATAGCATTTGTTTGTGCAAAAAATAATTGGGCAACTTTGTCTTTGAGGCAATGATCTTAAGGCCCTTTTGAATATAGCAAAGTTGAGATCTAAGTCTAAAAATTTTTAATGCTCTAAGTTAGTTTTGAAGAAAAGCTGTACAGCTTCCTGATGTGCCGTGGGAGTTGTTAAGGGCAGCTTTGCTCCAGGTCCTGTCATGGGATGTCCCTCTCAGCACCATGGTGTTGGCCTAATCCTGAGGCACATTCCACGAAGTCTTTTTAATGCATTTATTACCAGAGCAATAGCCGGGCTAGGCTGTCTCTTGAAGCGCTATCTTGTATGCTCTTACTTTCCAAGACCACAAGAGGGAGAACAAGATAACAAAGCCACAGCAGAAATAATTGCATGCCCAAATCGTCTTTCAGATTCACAAGCCCTGTCTCTTCTACCAATTTTGTGGGTATAAGTAGATAAGTATTTTACTTTCAAAAACTTAAGGTCTTCACAATTGAAAGATAAATAAAAACTGTCACTGACACTAGAGCAAGTCTTGCTTTTATTCTATACCGTGCTCTTGTGGGTCTGGTTGTTCTTACAGAAAATAATGCTAAATGCATCATAAGAAAAAAAAAAGATTTTTAAATAATTGAATGAAAATGGAAATCCACTTAACTACAAAATATTTACACCTTCAACATTCTTGTAGTAAAATAGCTGTAGACTTGTCTTTGATGAAGTCTACATAGCTTGCATGATTTTATTTGTTGCGAGACTTCAGTTAATTTGAAAACATTCTACTGAATAAGTATTTAGCTTCGTATTTGGATATTCAGTTTCATATTCTGACCATTTTTAAGGAAAATAATGTTCATTACAACACAAAATTCTAGTTTTACTTATATTAAAAAAATAGAATGTCAACATGACTTTATACAGATTTAAGAATACAAAGCACAGGAAATAGGTATCAATCCATCTGGAATTAAAATGCTTGGAATTAAATTATATATTTTACATTATACATATAAATAAAAATATAAATTATATGCAATTTTAAGTATATAAGCTGAGCAATTGTAACATTAATTATAATTGTTATAATATATGGTTGATGAACATAAGTAGTATAAATATTATTATATCTCATTATCATTTTTGAGTGCTTATGTAGCTGTTTTCATGAGCTTACTATTTTATAACAATGATGAACAACATATGTAAAGAAGATGAGTGAAGTATATCCTGAGCTGTAAAATGCTCTTTCCATTTTTTCCAGCTTTTTTACTTGAGTTCTGCATTGTTAGCGTGGCTGTTTGAAGACCATCAGGGGAATACAGCAATTCATAGTTTTACACAACTGAATACAATCTGTTGATTACCTTTTAATGTGAGTACTGTAGTGATTTTGTTTGTCAGAAGCCACAGGGAACAAAGTTGAATATTATACATTAGCAGTGTCCATTTAAAGTAATAAGGAATATAATTAGATCATAAACAGAGGCATGATTTTAAAATGCACTCTTATACTTAATGAGATGATATTAAAAGCTTCTTTGGCTATAAATAGAATGTTTGCATTTCTGGGAAAAGTGTACGGCTTCTAATAAAAAAAAAAAAGAGTGAAAGGAAGTGAGATGCATAAAAAAACAGCAGATGTATGATTGTATTTCATTTCGCAGTAAATTTTATATTATTTAAGAATGGATTTTTTTTTTTTATTTAATTGTACTCACCATTTTCTTGTTTCAGCAGATAAAAGAAAAGAAGGAGAAGACAAAAAAAAAAGGTGGAGCAGCTTAATGATTTCAAAGCTTTTTCTAATCTTTTGCAAGCAATCATAAAAGACCAATTAAATTACATAGGTAGAGCTTTGTAACAGGAAGCTAAATATGTTTAATATTTGGTTTTAAATGAAAACATGCTCTCAAATGAAACTATTTTTTAATTTATACATTCCTTTTAAACATTCTTATATAAGACACTGTGTACACTTTCTTCATAAAATTAGCTTGCTTTTCTTTTCATTGTTTTAAATGTCAATTCCATACTTCTCCTCTCATGTCTGACTACATAAAAGTCAGGCATTCTCTCTGAAGAAAAGAGGAACACAGACATTCTTTAGTAAAACAAGAGCAGCAATGATTTTCTAATTTATGTGGGTGTTGTGTTTTTTACCAAATACTTTTTTTTACATTTATATTTGCATTCCAGGAGGTGACATCTTTTATAACTCTAAGAACTACATTTTTTTGAGACCAAGACTAGTTTTCCCTAATTAGCTATTAAGAATAACAATTACAATTTTTCCATGCCTTGTCTCTTTCATTCATGGTGCAGCTAACTATTTACTATTCTTGTTATTTTAACTTTCTTATTTAGTTTGTTTTTTTACTAGATTTACTCAAAAAGTAAATGAGACAGTTATGCAAGACATTTTTTGTTTTTATTAATATATATATTTTTCATTTTATTTTGTTTTATATTTGTTTTACAGAAAAGGGTTAAAAAATCTGGCAAAACCTATAAACTAGTCTCAGGTTACAACAAACAGTAAGTTTTGCTGCATGACAGATGCTTCTCTGTCGTGACAGTAGATGTGTGGGCCACCTGGAAAACTGGAGACCATCACCTATGTATCATCATCATAAAATACTTCTTGATTCACCATCTGCCTCTATAAAGTGTTCCTGAAATTAAATATCTTAATGGGAGCATGAAGTTGTGTGCTAAGGAGTAGATAAGTGAGAAACTTTGAGTTTAGTGAAGGACTAAACCTGAGCTGCGTTTGTGTATGTGTATGATGCTATTGCTTTGAAAATCTATGATCTGTTGGTTTGCATGCAAGGCATCCAGATATTTACAGTAAATTTCAGATTTTATAGTATCATGCTATATTTTTGTCTTAATAAAGTTGCAAATACATTGCTAAAATTGTGCTTTGTAAAAGTTCATACCACAATATTTACATTACAATATTTACTGTATAAATGTGCAGCCGATTACATTATCTATTTGAATACAGCCACATGCATTTTTTCTAGATCAGATTTATGTTACTGTAATGAATTCCTTTACATAGAACTTGTTCCTATATCATTTTAAAATTAAAGTTATTTATTTGCATGTTTTCTTGTGTAAGGAATATCTATGCGGAAAAGGCTGGAATAATGACAGTAGTTCCAGAGAACACCTAAATGAACAATGTAATTGTTGACAGGACTACTTTTTTGCACATAGTACCAAATGTTGATAATGTAAAGGAAAGGTTCTATCTTTGATTAAACCTTGTAATTATTAGACTCCGCAGATTTGCTCTAAGATCATAAAAAATATGTTTAATTCATGCTATAGATGATAGGATTTTGCTAAGGATCTTAATGTGAAGAAAGATGTGGAAGATAACCCTGAACAGGTTTGGTAAGTGCTAAGGGTAATGAGAGATGGGAACTAGCTCGTGTTGATAATTGCTGTCTACTCAGGTAAAGTTGTCTTATATATCATTTGAGATTCTCAGTTGTCTTCACTGCCTTAGTTACCATTTGAGATTTTTTTATTTCCTTGTCACTACCAAAATCTTTTAATTTCAAATATAGTATTTCTTATTTTTACAAAGTCTATGCAGATAAAAGATTCTTCCATTTAGCTTAAAAGACCATAACTTTTGTATATATATCCAAGTGAGAGACAGTGGGAGAATATGTACATGCAGTGGATAAAGCAGGATTTGCAAGAAGAAACAGCTGGTGACCATAACATTCATTCGCAAACAGTCCTGGTTGGAAGCAGTTCCTCATCAGATGTGTTGGAGCTGCGAGAAAGGTGGCAGGGAGTCAGAGCTGTGCTCACCAGAGCTCAGTAGCAAATACACAACCTCATCAAAGAGGTGAACATGGGAGTTTAAAAGCTCAGGTCAGCCTGAAGCATTTCAGTGTTTTAGATTCCTTATACATGCATGTCAAAAAGTAAAAAATAAAACAAAGAAATTTTACTACAGAAGACTATATAATGACAGAATACAATGTTTTTTCTTTAAGAATTTTTCTTATTTTTGCTTTTTTTTTCTTTTCTTTTCCCCTACTTTTAGGAATTTCTTAAGACATTTTAATTATTTTTTAGGTTCAGTCATACAATATATAATATAGACAGGAAAATTTATGCCGTTTAAAAAGCCATTGCTCTGCATACTGAAAGGGAATTGCTATAGCTTTAAAATGTTTGTGGGAAAGAAGACCATAGGATAGGAAATAAAGCAAAATAATTATTTCGCCCTGCATGTGGCAGGGGGGTTGGAGATTCATGATCCCTGAGGTCCCTTCCAACCCTGGCCATTCTGTGATTCTGTGATTCTGTGATTTTTTTCCTTCTGTAAAGCTTACTCGAGGAGAATAACCTTTCACTTTTAATGTCATACACTAATGTCATCACAAATATTAACTACAATTTTCACAGTATTATATAGAAAAAATTTTTATTCTATTTACATATATTATCCCAAAACTTGCGCAGTGACTATAGTTGTCTTTCTTCTTGCGTTAGTCTGTAAGAAGATATTAAACTCTCTCATGTATGATAATGTAGTTACCTAGTTTTATGGACTTTGTTTTTTCTTTTCCTTCAAACAATACGTTCAAGTAATTGCTTTACTTAAAAATATTTCTTATAACTATAAAGTTTCAGATGAAGATTTGTATCCAGTACAGATAGAGTGCAGGTTGAAAAGTTTCAGATTCTAAATAGCTTAATATTAGGTAGTAAATGAAGGGTTGTACTTATGAAAGTTTCAGAACTAAGAACAAAGCTGACATCAGTGTCATTTTAAGACGTTTTGAAAGTGTGATGAAACTAGAGTATGTGACTGAATCTATGTAAAAGAAAGAAAACCAAACTGAACCAAAACAACTACAAAAAACAGTTAAAACTTGTGTTTTAAAAATAGGAAAAAACCTCACCTTCATTAAGAGTTTCTTCAAAAGCAAACAAACATGAGTTTGGTACATCTGTGATTCTTGTAAGAATGTGTTAGGTGAGGTACGAAGCACACGAAGCACCTGTTATTACATGCATACATACAGATACAAGTATACACATTTAAAGGTATTTCAGTGCAAACCTCCCCTCCTTCAAAGAAATCCAATTCTAAAAACTATTCTCTCTGTAGTGAGTGACAGATTGTGGGTTTTTTTTTGTTGCTTGTTTGTTTGTTTGCAAGATAAATATGGCAGCAGTATAAATTATAAAAAATGATTTTTAAAATCTGGTCAGAGACACTTACTCTCTAACCAAAATATAGAGAAAATGGCATTTTTCCCTTTCCCAACATTTTTGCCGAACAAAGATTCAGATGAACATAATATCAAGGAAATTTTTCCTATTTTTGAAAACAGCTTTTCTTGTACTGAACAACGTACCATAATCTGTGAGAATGCCAAGAGTGGCATGAGGGTTAAATAGAGTGTAGATTTGTTAAAGGAGAGGTAAGAAGTCTTGATCTTCCATTTATTTCCAATATTCCATTTTTTTCTGAGGTCTTGGCTTGTTTCACAAGGTTTGCAATCCCATGATTTGTAATACAGACGCATACACATATCCAATTAGGTGATATAAGGTGATTTAAGGGCAACAATGCTGGAGAAGAGTCTGTAGCACAAGTCTTATGGGGATCAGCTGAGGGAACTGAGATTGTTTAGACCGGAGGATAGGAGGCTCACAAGAGACCCAATCGCTTTCTGCAATGATTTGGAAAGAGGTTGTGGAGATGTGGGAATTGGCCTCTTCTCCCAGGTAGTTAGTGATAGGACAAGAGGGATTGGCCTCAAATTGCACCAGAAGATGTTTAGATTTGATATCTGGAAGAATTTCTTATTAGGAGTGGAAAGACATTGGAATGAGCTGCCCAGGGAATTTGTGGAGTCACTTTATCTGGAGATATTTAATGAAAGGGTAGATTTATTATGTAGGGACGTGATTTAATAGGCAATATTGATTGTAGGTGGACCAGATGACCTTACAGGTGTTTTCCAACCTTAATAATTCTATGATTCTATGATTCTATGATTCAGTGATCTATTTAGAGCCATCTTTAGGCTTTAGTGTATAATTTCAGAGTACCCAGACAGCATTTCTTTCCCAGCATATCCTGGTGAGATCAACAGCACTTGTTTTATTTTGGTGTCAGTCAACATCCTTTCCCTGCACAATGCATGTAACTGGAGTATTAATAAAATTAGTTCACAAGCACCTGACATAGAAATTTGACCAGTTTTTCATTTCTAAAGCAATCTACAGATATTAAATCTCATTAAAATGAAATGGAAGATAAGTGTGTTTTTATACATTGCTGTTCCCTTCGGTCCAAGTCTTGCAAAGACTTACATGTGTGCAAGCAATTTTGTACAACTGCAACTTGTTTGCTGAATTCTTGCATGACAACAGATGTCAGCAATGTGAAAATGTAAATATGCAAATTTTATTATGCCTTAGAAATGTGGAGTTTTTTGTTTTTATTCATTTGGTTTTGTTTTACTTGTTTTTACAGTAAAAGCAATTATTTGTTTTCTTTAACAGAAGTGCCACACTTTGACTTTTGTGCTCATAAGTGAGGTTGTCAAGCCACAGTTTTTACTTGGATGAAACTTTGAAGAGAAAGAACTCCTTAAGACAAAAGAATAATTTCTTTCTGATGAGTATTGTAGTTGCAGTTGCTGTTTTCAGTGAAAAACACAAATACAATGTCAGAAACATTTCACAATTGTCTTTTTACTTTCAACAGATTGTTTATTCAAGGAAGGCAGCTGAAAAAAATAAGATATTTTACAATAGTATTTTTTTAAAATTTGAAATAATGTATGGCTTTAAAATTATGTACATACGTTTATCTGATGTCCATAAGCTAAGTTGAATTAAACTCTTCACCGAGAATTGAAATTGTCAAATGTTGAAAATGATATTTTGTGCCAATACAAACCTGGCGTTACTTTAGGAAAGACACCTAATTGGAAAACAAGTGCAAATTTTTGCCGCTTTGCTCTGGATATAACAGAAGTGAGCTGTGCTAACACAGAACTTACATTTCACTATGTGTTAAGGCTCTGAAGTCTCTATAGGGCTCTAATGACAGTACTGACTTTCAAATGGCTTCCAAGAAAATGTTGTTCCATTTTTTTACTGCAAGCTTCTTCATCTATGTCTTTTCTGAAATTTGACTGAGTGATCCATAACCTTATGCCCTATTGCTCATTGTGAGACATTACAGAAGGATCTTAATGAAATATTCATAAATAAGTGAAATTTTTAATGTGTACTTTAGAAAAAAAACCATATATTTGACAGATTTATTGACAATAATTCAAAAGGAGTTATTCTAATTATATAGTTTGACTTTCTACATAATCTAAATTATAGAATTGCCTTAGATTAGTGCTAAACTAAACTGGAATTTATGCACAGTAACTCTCAGCCATATTTACCTACTGCTTTCCTTCTCTGTCCCCACCTCTTTACCACTGCCTTGTCCTCTCCTACTTCATTCCCACCCCTGCAGGCACAGATGCTGAGCTCATGGCCCCAGTAACTGTCCAGCTGAGAATGGAGGAGCTTGTTTGGCACTTTTGTCCATCTGAAAACTGAGGTTTCCAGAAAAAATTCTGAGTTAACATATTCAGTGAATGCACTGTGTATGATAATATATTTTCTGTGGTAATAAATTGTTTTCTTTGATATTTAGAAACTGATGAAATTTTAGTGCTGTGGGCTTAAAACAATCAACATCAAGAAACTGTATATTAGTGCTCTTTTTAAAGTGAATGAGTGCATGAGAATGCCCTTCTAACTGAAAAGGTTTTGATTAGTTTTTTTGTTGTATTTCTTGAATTTGTTTTCTTCTTGCAGTACTGAAAAATCTGCACTATTCATAGTATTAAATCCTCTAATAAACATTTTGATTCTGAATACAATTAAGGAAAATGTATAACTGAAAGACTGTAAAATATGATATGAATAACAGAAAAGAGAGCGACAATGTTGAAAAAGTGACTGGAGTATGGGAGCAAGGAAATGTGACTGAAGTTCTGAAGTATATGGAAATTGCAGCTTACTACCTTATATGTACATTTAAATGAGGAAAAGAAAAATGACATAAAGTAGACATGTGGAATGTAGAGTGGAGACAGTCAGCTTGTGGTATGCAACTGAACTGTATGAATGAATAATTTTAACTTCAGAACACTGGAATAATTAGCTTGAAAGCCATGCTATAGCAATTCTGTTTCTACTTTTTCGGTCTGATATTTGAACAACTGCCTGTAGTTAGATATTCAGACAACAAATTAACTAAATATAGAATGATTGCAGATATGAAAAGCCACATCACAGTTCTTTAAATCAGTGTCTGCTTTGAAGGGAGTGAGTACAGCAGATGAGATTTTCAGTCTGAAATTTTAAAAACAAGTTGATATTCTTTTATCTAAAGATAAAATGGACTTACTAAATGGATACTGAGTTAGACTAAATCTGATCACTGATATATGCAAAACCTTTTCATACATTATTGTCTTCCAAGTTTCAGGAAAGGTAAAGATGAAGGGCCTACGCTATTGCAAACACCATATCAAATGAGGGTTCTTATCATGTCTAAGGGGTTTTTTAGGACTTGTCTAAACTTATAACTGAGAGGATTTAGTTTTGCTTATAATTTTGTTTTTTATTTTTTCCTTATTTGCAAGACTTAATCCATTATACTAAATTATTAAATTCATGCAGTTTTTTTTAGCATCCAAACCAAAGCCTTTAAAGTGTTTTTTTTAAAGCTTAATTTCAAAATGTTGAAAGGGAGGAAGTAAGTAAGTTAAAGAAGGTGTACAGATGAGAAAAAGAAGAAATGCTAAAAAATCATGGATTTCTACATAACTAGACTTAAAAAAAAAAAAAAAAAAAAAAAAAAAAAAAAAAACTTTAGAGGGAAAATTCCTCAAAAATGTCCCAACTTCAGTGAAAATTTCAAATCCAAATATTATTAAGCTTGGGAAGCAGTCATGTACAGAAAGCATTCACAACATTCTCCCACTCTCTGATTTCAGTAGCTCCAGAACCCAAAGAAATGTATGCTTTTTTGTAGTACTGGCAAGCACAGAGGTTTGAAATTTCCCTTCCCAGTGTCAGCTACCAGTAATAGCTTGTAGAATCATCATAAATCTTCAGTTTATGTATTTACTCAGCTAAAGAGGACAAACAGAATCAATAAATATAATAGAGGATAAAGTTCACTGCCTATATTCATTTAAAATGAGCTTTTTAAATTTCTTTTTTTTTTTTTTAACTAAAATCAAGGAAAGGAAATGATTTAGTGTTTGATGCTCTTTGTAATTTGGAGACAAATAGTTCTGTTTTTTTGGGGTTTTTTTTTTTTTGGTTTTTTGTTTTTTGTTTTTTAAGACGAAATTATAGTCAGTGCGTTACACTGAGGAAGAGAGATAAGACACTGATGCATTTTGTCTAAAGGATACCAAATTTACTCAGCAAAAGATATGCGTCTTAGTCTTATCGAGAAACGCCTTTGTGTGTGTTTATGTCTGTGTGTGTGCGTCCTTGGCAAGTTGACTGGTCTTAATGGAAGCACCCAAACTAGTACCAAAGGGCAGGTATGGGCTTTTGTGCTTTCTTCCATTAGTAAATGCTAGCATCCTTAATGGTCATGTCCTGCCATTTCAGCTCAATGGGGAGTGCTAATAGCCCTCAGCAACAGCCCCTTCTTCCGTTCGGTGCTAGGTTCAGTTCTCTTTCCGAGGACAGGAAGGAAAACGCAGATACTGAACCATAAAAATTATTCACTGTTTAGCCTGTTATCGACCAAGATGCTGCAATTCTATATGATAATTTTATGGAGTAAAGTCTATTTAAAACGTGTTTACCTAATCTCTTTAGATAATTTCTAATAATGTTCGATAGTACTGAATACCCTCTTTAGTCAGGAAGCCCGTAGGCATTACCGTTGTAATTTGCTTGCTTTCCCGACCATAGAGTTCAACAGCTTTCTTTTGTTCTGCCTCTTTATGTTGTAAAGAATTGGCTGAGCTTTAAAAATAGTTTGGGTTAATCAAAGAAAGTTAATGTATCTCTATGGCTTAAAAGAATGTTTAAGACTCCAACAATTTCCTTCTTAAGTTTACGAAATTAAGCCTTGTATTTATTTTTCTTTAAAAGTTAGATGAAGTTATTCAGTTTTTAATACGGCCTTGCACAGGGATGTTATTTTACTTTTTTTCTTTCTTAGGTGTAGTGAAATCTAGCCTTCATGAGATTACCCTTTTTCTCACAGTTTCTGAAATACACAGTTTATTTTAGAAGTTTGACTTTTTTTTTCAGCTTCTCTCATAAGTATGGATTTATCTTGACATACTTGAGTGAATAAAAGGAGTTTAAAAGGCAATTGGCTCCAGTAATTATATTTCTGGAAGAGATACAGAAATCTATAATGACAGGTTTTGTTACGTATATTCAGTGGTGCCATGGTAAAGTTATTTATTGTGTGGTTGAGAAAACTTTAGAAATATACAATAAAGGTAGTGTGTAAGTCTTTACAAGAGCTATTTAATCCAAATGCACTATTCACAGAATGGATTCTCTTAAAATTCAGCTCTTAAAAATAAGAAAATAAAATCCCCCTGTTGTTGATACATATTTTCCAGAGTTCTCTAAATTGGATCTTTCAGTAGTTCTCTTACCATAATTAATTCTCTGTAGATATTCATGAGTATTTGGGGAAATAAATGCATACAATTTTTAAGACTTATCAAGTATTTTTTTTTCTCCTTGGCCATCTAACATTCAAAAAAGGTTGTAAAGGCATATATCGTGCGAAGTGCAATTCAAGCTAAATCATAGGAGTTTTTTTTTGTTTGTTTGTTTTCTTTTCTTTTCTTCTTTCCTATAGTTGTTATTTCTGAAATTGCTATAAGAATAAAAGGAATCAACTCAGCCAGTAGCCTGATCTGAACCCTATTAAAACAGTAGAAAAGCTTGCAAGAACTGCAGACAGTTTTGGAGCAAATTAGAACTGGAATGTTTTTGTCTACTTACTTATCAATTGATAAGTAAGTAGACAAAATCAAATGATCAAATGATAAGTAAGTACTTTCTGCCTCATTTCCATTTAATTTCAACTGAACTACGAAGTTTTTATATGAAAAATAGAGGCAGATATTAAGGAACACATTTCATTATCATTAGTATGTCTTTCAAAAAAAAAAAAAATTCCTCAGAATTAAATGCTGTTGTTGAATGCTTATATTTAGAAATAAATGTTATATTGTTCTGATTCAGTAACAGAGAAAGACAGGGAATGCTATTGCAGTCACTCATCCCCATAGTTACTAAGGACAGTAAGATTACTACCAATGAGTAAAAGCTTAACTGATTCAAATTTTTTTCCTCTCTGGCCATTATCGTTGTACGAATGATTTTTGAACACAACACAGTTAAAATGTTTTTACAAGAATATTATATATTTTCAGCCTTAGAGGTCATATATATTTTTGCATTTCATTCAAATTATATTTTGCCTCTTGTTTCTTATTTGATAAGCCACAATTTATAAGCAGGAAGATTTTTCCTTGTATTTAAACACATTTTCTCTCTCTCTCATGATTAAGAAAAAGGTATTTTGCCTTTGCCCTCTCCAAGTTGTGCTGGAAGCAGATGTTAATATTTTATATATAATTTTCCTTAACCCATAATTGGCAATAAAGACAAAATAATGTAATGTTTCAAGATTCCTCAGTGTTAACTAATTAAACCAGCAGCAGGCCTGGAGCATGGGACAATGGCAAACTTTCAGATGAATTAATTTTATGGAAGACCAGCTGAGTAATTGGACTCCAATTACAGGCTGTTTAGCTCCCTCATCACCTTCACATATAATTAAATTCAATTGGTTGATACAGCTTCTATTTTTATGAGGGCACTTACAAGCTTTTTGAACCCCACTGTGACTTTGGATCTAGGCCAATCAATTATTACTCATTTCTCTTTCAAATGGAAATTCTCTAGATTAGTCATATCTTCTACAATGCATTGCTTCCATTAAAAAATCTGTCTATGGCATATTGTAGCTGAGGCATAGATGAAGAGAAATATTTATGAAGATTTTTGTTCTTCAAAATTATTGAAGGCAGTTGTATATTTGTTAAGGGTATTGATGACTGCAGACCATGAGATTTTATGACCTATCTTGAGAGGTCATAACACATTAAATGTGTTTGATTTACTGAATCATTGTATTTGCAAATTCCATGTCATTCCACATTACAGGTGATTACTAAAATTGCTATAAAATAAACTTTATAGGTATTAAAAATTAAGTCATTATTTATAGGTAGCCCTAAGTCGTGTAGTTTTTTGAGCTATCTTCTTTAACTTCTTTTCAAATGAAATAAATCCATTCTTACTAATTTGTTTTTAAAAAACACTGCTTACTTGGAGAAAACTTTAACAGCTCTTGCCTTTTGAACAGATTGTTGAACATTTTTGAATCATTAGCACAAAGGAAAGAAAATACAATTTTATTTTGAGAATGTAAGAACCAATTCTATTTTAAAGCAAAACATTTTGCTCTAAATTAGTAACATATTTCAATATGCAAACAGAAAATTAATTAATGAATATCTAACGAGCAGGTGTCAAGTAAGTAGGGCCAGGCTCTTTTTGTCTGTACCTGGTGACAGGGCAAGGAGCATCAGGTATAAACTAGAGCACAGGATGTTCCATTTGAATGTGAGAAAGGTCTTGTTTACTTCAAGCATGACAAAGTACTGGAAGAGGTTTCCCATAGAGGTTGTAGAGTCGCCTTCACTGGAGGTATTCAGAACCTTCCTAAACACTTTCCCTTGCAGTGTAGCATAGGGAATCAGCTTTAGCAGGGATTTGGACTAGATGATCTTCAGAGGGTTATTCCATCCCCTATCGCTCTGTGATACTGTGATAAGTAGACTTTACAACGTATCACCTATAACTAGACTACAAAGAGAGTAAACAAATGACTAACATTGATATGGCACCTTTTACTACTTTCTACTTTCTTTCCACTACTACTTTCTTTCTACTACTTTCTTTCTTTCTGGCACTATTTACTAGTTTATTGGTTCCAGTGTATTTCTAAACAGAGCAATGTATCATCGGAGTTAAAACAGGAAGCAAAGAAAAATAGTAACAACAGTGATATTTTTCAGCTCTACCTGGTGATCAATAAAGAAAAAGAATCAGATATAGAATATTGCTTTTCTTTAGAACTTTCAGTTAGGGAAATATCAAACCTTTCATTTGTGCTTCTTAAAACTGTTGAATTTGAATTCGAACCATTGATTATATATGTGAAAAATTTCAGTGGTACATACTTAATTGCAACAAAGTTTCTATGAAATTGTATTACCACTGATTGACAAGGAAAATAAAATTTTAATGATTAATGAAGTTGTAATAAATACCAGAAAATTTACTTCCATTACCCTTCTCCTTTAAATTATTGTCATTCTTAGAAATGCAGATGGTATACATGAGATGCTTACTTTAAATCTCTGCTAGTAAATGTTGTTATTCCCCTGATCTGTCCGTAAGGAAAAAAAAATCCAAATTCTAAGCAAAAGAGATCAACTTGTCTACGTGTATATGATATTCAGAGAAAAAAATATATATATATATGTTAAAAAGATATCAAAGGAATAGCCTTTCTATTATTACAATAATAAGTGTGATTTTAATGCTCAAAGTTATTATAACATCATCATTTACTCTTTTAGTCATCTTTATTGTTTCAGAGTTAAACTAAAGTGATAAAGATGTTTAAATCATGACAAGCTCATTGGTACTTTTTCTATTTTGTTGTTTTTAAATTATAGATCAATATGAATACTTTTATTTATTTCTGCACATATAAGAAGTTAATTACTGCTCTTATTAATATTGTAAGTAAAGAGAGTAATCAGTTAAGTTATTCAAATCTCCCTCATGTTTTAGATCGTGAATGCTTTAATTTAGCTTAAATAAGCTCTGGTATATTGATATATAATATATTTGGTTTCTTCCAGTCTAGCATATCCATTGTACATTGATCAACGGCAATTGGTCCTCTTGATGTCACTACATGTTTATTAATACCTTCTTTCTTCTATGATGATATAACATTTATTTAATAAAGAATATAACTAATAAAATAATACAAACGTACTGCACTTCCAGCAGAGAGAAGAAAATTAGCAGTGTTGTCACTACCCTACTATAAAATCACGTTAGGTGGCAGTTGGGAAAGGCAATCCTCTAGGTATTTTATTTTAGTTTTTCAAAGTCTAGAGGCATTAAATCACAGCGTTCATTAGACTTAATCATCTATTCATCATTTTGTTTCATCAAACTCCTAGTGCCACTTGGGTTTTGAAATCTTTTTTTCCTCCCTAGATAGGTTAACTGGGATCAGAATGCACAACTGATACTTCTTGTAGTGACAAAGTCAGAATCGATCAAGCTTAGAAGACAAACTGCATAGGAAGAAAAAAAAGAAGAGACTTCAGTTAGGGTGCAATATTACAAGATCTGTTATTCATAAGTGAACAGACACTTTTTCATGGATTTCTATCTGAATAATCAAAGAATAAAAATGAATGTAAGTTACTTCATGAGTATTGTTCTTATCCAGGAAATGCAAACAGGTATTAGAATTTTAATGTAAACACTACAAGTATTACCAAAAAAGACAGTAAAAAAAAAAAAAGAAAGAAAAGCAAAGAAAAAAAGTAGAGAGTGAGAGGTGTGTTTTACGCCCTTCTGCAAAATGAAGGCCAAAGTGTTGTTGCTCAGATCTGGCATTTGTTCCCCAAACAGTAATGTCATTTTTTTTTTGCCCCGATTCAAGCCAGGCTTCTTTTCTTATTCTTCTTTTTCCTCTTTTCTTCTCCTTTCCAACCCATGACCAAGGACATCTACTGCACTTTCAGAAATGGGTTCAAATCAAAGGGAAAAAAGTCACAAATAAACAAACTCCATCAAATCAGAAATGGAAGTCCTTTGCCTCTACATCTGTTTTCTTTGCTGGTCCTAGGCAGACAGTTCATTCTGTTAAAAAGCTGTAGCTGATGTTAATCACTGCATTCCCCATGCACAGATTTGATCATAACCAAGTGAAAGAAACTGAAAGGGATAAGAGAAGAAAACAAAAAAGAGAAATACATATAATCTGTGCTTTTAGAAGCAAGCAGTTTTCTATTATGTAAATAAGATTCACTTAGGTATAAGAAAAAAATGACCTTCTGTATCCTGTACTTGAATTACTTTTAAGTCTAATCCCTGCAGTTGTGTGTTGGCAATGTAGAATGTTTCTTCTTTGGCTCTGAAGATGCTTTAGCTCCTAACGGTTGATATCATCAGTGTTCTCCTCCAAAAACATTCCTCATATACAGTACAACAAAGAACAGTGTGTGCCCATGGCCTGAGTTTAACAAAGTGCATTGAGAAAGACGGCTTCCTGGGCAGAAAAGCACATCAATAACACAGTGGGAAGTGGCACCAACAGAAGGTAAACACGGGTCAGTCAGGGAAAGCTTAGTAGGTGGTGGGGCACAGATCTCTAAATACAATGAAGGGAATGACATCAGAGAGATTCATCTTTTTCTGTGCTTGAATTCTTAGTTATTAACTAAGGCATAACACCACACAGAACAACAAAGGAATAGAATCAACCAGTTTTCGGCTGCCTCACAGATGGCACTCAAATGGCAATTTCAGAGCTGCTGAGAGAATGTCTGGCAATTGTATTATATGAACCATTCAGCTAAGAGAAGAAAAAAAAAAAAAAAAAAAAAAAAAAAAAAAAAAAAAAGTGATGCATAGATGTTCTGGTTAAGTAAATATTATTCAGACATGTAAGCCACTAGGCTTACCCAGTTTTCTGTCATTATTTATTAGGTATATGTGAATGGTGTATAAGAGTTTGAAATTCCCAAGCATCATTTTTCTGTCAAGAACTGGCAAAAAATAATAAAATACAGCCATTACATGTATGTAGCTGCTTATATTTTATGGTTGAGCAGGAAATCATTTGTTTCTTATTTTAGCTAGATTTAGCAATAGATGAGTCTTCATTACAAAACAGGCTTTTCTTTTCCGTGCTGTATTAAAGTGTATTTGTGTTTGCTTTTTTTATCTCTAACCTTTTTCTTAATAGGGAAATTATTAAGGAATCAGGAAGAATTTAAATGCCATTGATATCAGACAGGAAGATGATTTTTGCAAGGTATTTTGATTATAGAGTGTTTATTTATGGAACTGCTCACAGATTTTAAACGCATTCTCCTGACTCTGATTAGTGTTGTTTACTGCAATTTTTAATGTGGTTCATAAAACTTAGACAATTCTATGATCCTGTGAAAAGAGATTTCTGTACATGAAAGCTTTCATACTTTTAAAACAATTGATGATTGTCTTGTAAATGTTATATATTCTTTATTAAGGAAGGGTCTACAAGTTTTTATTCATAACCCTATCAGAAAAACTTTTCTAGCATGTGCTCCCAAAATGTGCATACTTACGTTGTGATTTATTTATTTATAATTTACATACATTGAATATTGTACTAGAATATTATTTATATAATAAAATATTGACAAGAATAGAAATTAAAGAAGAGAGATTATTTCTATCCTTTTTATTGTACTTTATTTAATACTGGTATAAAAATTACCAAATCTTCCTATACCTCAGTGTATTATCTTGCACCCCACCAGGGGTGCACACACTTTATATTGGACAATTTGATCTCTAGTAATTATCAGTACTAAAAATCAAAAGCTTACTATAGAAGGAGTATCTTAGAACAAATAATGTAAAGGTTTTGTTAATTTTGTCCACACAGAGATATTTTTTCCTATGTTTAAAAAGAAAATAGGTAATGGTGTAATGAGACTTCCTGCAGTACTTATTTACTTTCCCAGTTAAAGCTTTCTCTTAGTGTAAATTTGATATATGTTGTTGTATCTACAAATTGTTAGGATTTTGCTATAATGTAAAAATAATGTGGAAGAAATGGAGAAGTTCATGCTGGAAAAAGGATAATAATTTCTCCTCTTTGTTATACGTCCAGTAAAGTGATAAAAAGAAAAGATGAACCAGGCTTCCAGGCTTGTATATTAAATCTGAAATTAGGCCACGCACATAAAAAATGATAGCTTGTGCCAATGCTTTGTAACATTTACTTTACCAAGTGTCTGGTTTATTCCAAAGTCCAGGAAATAAATTTATTTAGCTGGTATAGATTATCAGATGACTGCAATCCAGGATAGAGACAGGAGAACTGATTTATTTCAGTTATTTTAGCTGAGTTATTTGAGTAGAAACCACTTCTTATGTACCTTAGGATGTCTGTTGTTTTCTGTCGTATAGATGTCCTTTGCCAAACAAGCAAAGTCCATGACAGCATGTCTGAAAAAGAGTAGCATTTTAAAAAATTATCTGTCTTGCTTTCATCTGGGAGTTAATTTTCTCCATAACAATTAATATGGATTTGTGTTTTGAATGTGACTGAAAGTATTGATAACATACTGATGTTTAGTTGTTGCAGAGCAATACTTACACTGAGCCAAGGACTTTTCATTTTCTCATACTGCTCTGGCATTGAAAAGACTGTCATATGCAAGAAGCTTGTAGGAAACAGAATAAGGACACCTGACTCGACCAAGGAGGTATTCCATCTGATGTCATGATCAACAGTAAAATTGGGGTACTTGGCTGGATGGGGCTGCTGTTGCTCAGGGGCTGGGTGAGCATCAATCATCTGAGTGTGAGTAATTGAACTGTTATTGCAACAGCATCACTTGTTTTCTGTTTATTTATTTATTTATTTATTTATTATTTTAGTTTCTCTTTTCCTCTTTGTTATTAAGCTATTCTTATGTCAACCAATGTGTTCTTCCACTTTTAACTTTTTCAGGTCTCTTGCTCATTCCATTAATAATGCGAAGTACATGAATTGTTGTGTGGTGCTTAGCTGCTTTCTGGATGAAACTGCAATATTAACATTAAAAAATGGGCATACAGATTCGTAGGTATTTGTATTTATTTTTTGTATCTGTTAATCACATATGACTATTACTTGAGCAAACAAGGTAAATCACTCAATTTCAGGTAGGTACAGTAAAGAATTGGTAAAAGCAAAGCTTGCTGAATCTGTAGACTTGTGAGTATTGTGTTTTCTATTTAACAATCTGCAAAGTTGGATGCACTAGTTTCTTCTTTGTAAAGACTATATTACATGAATTATTTTTTTAATATTATATAAATACACATCTAAAAGAAATAAAGGTTTTTTTAGTTAAAAAAAAAAAATAATAATAAAAAAAAAAAAGACAAAAATAATCCAGTGAAGAAAAGAATAGCAATACCTTCTGAATTAGGGAACCTATAATCTTTATATAATCAATTGGGCTTTCCTGGATGTATTTGGTTCTGAATTGATCTTTGGAGTTCCATCAAACTAGTAAAATGCCTGTTTTAGGTACCTACTATAATATTGTTACCTCACATTAGTCTCTGTTCCTCTCTTAGATTGGTAATTGAGTAGCTTTACAAAATCACTGATTTCTCATTTCTAAATAGTAGATTACCTTGAATATTTCGTGATTCATGGATATTAGATAAAGCCAGTCAAGAGTGAGAAGGATTTGGGATTAAAAGTAGAGTACATTGCTTAAGGAAAGCTAATGCAGCTAAGATTGTAATGACTTTCCTCGAGAAATCTTGATCTGAGTATTTCCTCTGAGAATTTAACCAAATTCCTTTGTTGACGACTGTATTTCTAGGCCTTGGAATCCAAAGGATAATTCATAAATGGTTTTGTGCTAGAAGGGTTTTTTACTTATTATGTTTTTCTACTAGTTGAGGAATTAATTCCATTGTGAAAAGTAAGCCAAATGGTACTTTGCTACATGTTAAAAGTAATGATTACTACAAAATTCAAGAAAAGACGAAAACTTTTGTCTGAATCAGATTCAGTAATATGATAAATAACCACTATTCAAACATAAAAAATATCTGTAATTTTTACTTGAACTATCTATGGCAACAAAATGTAGGTTATCGATTTTAGCAATGGCATAAAATGGAGATGTGGAATTACCATCTTTATGAGACTGCATATAAATTGCAATCAATCAGCAACAAAAGGTCAAAGTGACAGCTTATTCCCTGCATCATTTCAAAGATATACTCCTATTGCTGTCACCCTAACCCCTCTTCTCCTACTATGGATTTATTTTATCCAGGTATTTCATCTAGTCAACATCAGTATTTGAATTTTGTGAAATGGAAACTGCTTCTTTTTAACTGCAAAGTTGAACACAACTTCAATGGCTGAATGGAACTATATGTTTTTCTTGGGATATACACAAAAACAAGAAAATCACATTATGCCTTTTCATGTTGATGCCATAAACTTCTATGGATGTGCTCTGCATGTAAAGGTATGGATATTTTAGCATCTAATTTTTTTACAAGACATAAAGATGATTTTGGGATTTCCTGTTTCCATGCTGAAGCACTGCCCTAATTTCTAGCGTGATTTCATGTTTCTCTCTCCTCAGAGAAGCAGCTGGTTTCAGTGGTGTGAATGGGCAATAGGAAATATATCAGCAAAGACTGATGTGGCTGTGCATTAGACTTGAAGAATCCTGCAAGTTTAGGGTCAACATGACTGCCTCCCTCTCAGGTCTGTACCAGGAGCAATCCTTTTCTCCTTTATTTGGATAGCCTGCCTGTGAGGCAGTGTGAGCTCTAGGGAAGACACAATACCTTATGATTGTAACTGAGAAGAAAGGGTTGCTTGCGATGGGTCACCAAACTGTGAGGAAATGTTAATCTGCTTGGGGGTAGGAGGGTTCTACAGATGGATCTGAATAGGAAGGATTGATTGTCTGAGGCTAATTACATGAGATTTAGAAAGATCAAAAGGTCAGATGCTGGGTCTTGCACTTTTGTTATCACAACCCCATGAAATGCTATAGATTTGGAGCAGAGGGACTATAAACCTGTGAAGAGGAAAAAGAATGTTAATCAGCAGTCATCTGAAGATGAGCCAGTGGTATGCCAAGGTAATCAAGAAGGCCAACAGCATCCTGTTTTTGTCAATAACAGTGTAGCCAGCTGGACAATACATCCCCTGTATTCAGCTCTGATGAGGCCACATCTTAAGTACAGTGTTCAGTTTTGGGTCCCTCATTACAAGAAAGACATTGAAGCCCTGGAGCGTGTCCAGAGAAAAGCAATGAAGCTCATGAAGATTGTGGAGCACAAGTCTAAGGAGGCAAGGCTGAGAAATCTGGGATTGTTTAATCTGGAAAAGAGGAGGCCCAGAGGAGATATGATGTCATTGATGAACAAAGGGAAGGTAACCAATGTCATTTACCTGGACTTGAGCAAGGCCTTTGACATGATATGCCGCCACATCCTTATCTCCAGATTGGAGGGATGTGGATGTAATGGGTGGACACATGGTAGACATGGAATTTGTTGAAAGGTCGCAGACAAATGTTGGTTCTATGGTTCTATATCCAAGTCGAAGACGGTAATAAGTGATGCCTCCTAGGGGTCCGTCTTGGGACCAGTATTCTTTAATATTTTTTTAATCAATTACATCAATGATGACATTGAGTGCACCCTCAGCAAGTTTACTGATGATACCATGCTGAATATTGTGATTGACACAGTGGAAGGAAGGGATACCATTCAGAGGGACCTCAACAGACTTGAAGGTTGGCCTGGGTGAACCTAATTAGGTTCAACACAGAAAAGTACAAGGTTTTGCACTTGGGCCGGAGGAATTCCAGGCATCTGTACAGACTGCAAGGAGCAGTCCTTGAGAGCAGCCCTGCAGAGAAGGACATGGGGGTCCTGGTGAACGAAAAACTTAACACGAGCCAGCAGTGTGCTCTTGCAGCTCAGAAAGCAAATGGTATCCTGGGCTCCATCAGAAGAGGGGTGGCCAGCAGGGGGAGTTATTGTCCCTCTCTACTCTGCTCTTGTGAAGCCCCATCTGGAGTAGTGTGTCCAGGTCTGGAGGCCCCAGTACAAAAGAGACGAAGAGCTGTTGGAGAGGGTCCAGAAGAGGTTCACAAAGGTGATCAGAGGGCTGGAGCATCTTCCCCTATGAAGATGGGCTGTAGGAGCTGGGTTTGTTCAGCCTGGAGAAAAAAGGCTGCAGGGTGACGTTGTTGCAGCCTTTCAGTACCTAAAGGGAGCATATAAACAAGAAGTGAATCAACTCTTTGAAAGGGTAGATAATAGCAGGACAAGGAAAAATGCTTTTAAGTTGAAGGAGGGAAGATTTAGGTTGGATGTCAGGGGGAAGTTCTTTTCTATGAGAGTGGTGAGGTGCTGGAATGCTGGAACAGGCTGTCCAGAGAGGTTGCGGACGTTCCATCTCTGGAAATGTTCAAGACCAGATTGGATGGGGCCCTGTATGAAATCCTTCTTCGTTTTGTTTGTTTGTTTGCTTGGTTCAAAGCTTGCCTCCTGAGGTATTTCTTGTGATAAGACTGACTTGTCTACGAGATGAGTGACGGGTGTTGTCGTGTGGCAGTCAACATCACTGTGTGGACAATTTTAGGTATTTACTGGTGGAAGATTTAGCCTGTAACCAAATAACTCCAGCTTGCTATGGGAGACTGAGGGATGATACCACTGTATCCTGTGAAGGGAAGATACAAATTGGACCTCTTTGCTCTCTCTTATCTGCTGGCAAGGCCAGGAAGATAGGAACAAAGGAGTTTCCTCTGAAATCCAAAAGCCAGAAGCTGGCACTCCAAGGAGAGCTGACTCAACCACTTCGGATTTGAGTTGTCACTCCAAAGAGAGCTGACTCGACCACTTTGGACTTATTTATAAATAAATTGTTGCTACCATTGAAAAGGGCCATCATCACCATGGTCACCATCGTCCTCAACGGAGCAACAATGCCCGATGACCCACCACTATTGAAGATCAATGACTGTACTATGAACCATGCTGGATCCATGGTGGTGACTTTTTCCCTCTTGCTTCCTATAAAGACTCTTTGCTTCTTTTTTCCAATCTTTTTTATCGCCCTCCTTCCCTTCTCCATTATCTTAATTCACAATAGTGTCCATTCTCCCCTTCCCCATCTCCCTGATTAAGATCTGTAATAAACTGGCCGGACCAACACTTGAACCGTTGTTTCTTAATCTCACGCCAGGTATACAGATATTAAAAGAGCCTACTCTCCCTCCTATAAATTGGAGCGAGACAGGCCCTGGACAGCCTGGTCTAGTATTAAATGGGCAGGTTGGTGGCCCTGCCTGTGGCATGGGGGTTGAGGATCCATAATCCTTGAGGTCCCTTCCAACCCTGGTCATTCTGTGATTCTGTAATTATTGCTTTCTCCAGTTACCTGAAGGGAGGTTATATCAAGGTGAGAGTAGGTTTCTTCTGTGAGTTAACTAGGGATAGAAGAAGATCTAATAGCCTTAAGTTGTGCCAGGGAAGATTCAAGTTGGGTATTAGGAAGAATGTCTTCTCAGAAAGGGTGGTGTGGTATTGGAATGGGCTGCCCAGGGAGGTGGTGGATTTATCATCCCTGGAGGTGTTCACGAAAGTGGAAATACAGCACTAAGGTATATAGCTTAGTGGGCATGGTGGTGGTGGGATGATGGTTGCATTAGATGATCTCAGTAGTCCTTTCCAACCTTAATAATTCTATGATTCTAATCTTCGTTACTTTGCACATTTTCTGAAGTAACAGATCTATTACCAGTTGCAGATTTGTAAGATTTTCTCATTGCAGTGGATGTTTTGCTGATTTTGTTCATCAATTACAGATCAGATTGGGTAACATCAATGTGAGGTGATGCCTCCTTATGGTAATATGCTCATGGGAAACTGATTAGAACTGTACATTTATACCTACGATTTTTGTATTACACCACAGCATGCACTTCACTTTAAAGGGATGAAAATTAGAATTCTTATTTCCCTTGGCACAGGGAAATTATTTCCCTTATTTCCCTATTCACAGAAGAATTTAAAATTCAAAATTCAACAGGCACTTTGACATAATAGTAAATGCAACAAACGCTAATGAACTGGTGTTTTGGTTTGTTCTCTAATAGACTTTCTTACAAGATATTTATTCAGTGTAGACTAGATCAATGCACACCAGTAAAGAGCTGAGCTGAACCGTACTTGTCAAGGAAGTGTACAAGGTTCATGTCAAAGTTGTGAATGGTTTATGGGCTGATTCAGCCTCAGGAAAGGGAAAAGGGGAAAGGAGGAAAGGATAGGAACAAAACAGCAGCAATGAGGAGAAACAAACTAATTTATTAAATAAGATATCAGAATGCAAGATAACGCACTAATTATATTGTGTATTACAAGATAATACAATATAAATAGAATTTGAGCTACTAAATTAAAGAGAGTGTTCGAAAAACTGAAGGCTTTAACTCTAAGCTGCTGCAATATGGCGCGTGCAACAGAAATGAGTTAAACAATTGAAAAGTTGGAGTCAAGTGACCTATGAATGAAGTTTATCTTTCCCTCTGAGAGGAAACAGTAACAGAACATCAAACAGTCCTCTGGAGGACATAGTTCTTCTCTTCTAGGACAGGTACATGTAATAAAATAGGAGGCATTACTTTCGGAGCAGCCTTCATATTCTCTCCCAGCCACTTTACAATTCATTCATAACTGCATATAGTCTTGTTCTTACAAAACATGTGTTTAGAGCAACTCTCTGTATCAGTTTCTGTTTGTTTGTTTTGTTTTCTTAAAACATTTCTGCTCAAACTGGTTTTATAATCACCTTATACTGAAGTACCAATTTATGTATATATCTCTATAAGTAGGTGTGAATGCTTATGTAATGTAAGAAAAGGAACGTTGATATCATGGTTTATCAATATGAAATCATAACTTTTCTGAAGAAAAATCTTCAGTTAGGATGATGATATAAGGCATTTGAAGAAATCAGAATTTTTTTAGTACTATTTTCAAGTGTATCATAAAACATGCTATGTTCTTCAGGTAGTGAACAATACTCAGTGTACAATACATGAAGACAATTCCCATAATCTGACTTCTAATTACTGTGCAGTGTTGCCTCCATGTATCTATAATTAATTGATCGGTGTCATTGCTGCTTTATAGATTAAATATATCACAAATGCTGTAAATTTTTATGTCTGATTTTCAACACATCCACTGGAATTTTCAAGGAAATAGGAAAATATCTGCAGAAAATTAGGCATATAGCTATGAGTAGGAATAAAACTGAGCCATAACACTGTACTTCACAAAATCACAAAATATTTAAGTTTGGAAAGTACCTCTGAGGTTACCTTGTGAACATTAAAAGGAAAAAAAATCTACAATTAATTGTATTTCTTTTCAAGATAGGCTTTTTAAAGGTTTGTAATAAACATTTATTTAATTAAAGCATTAAAAATACACACACAAAAAAATCCTTAGCTCAGGAAACTCTTTGGTTAAAGATGCAGAAAGTCTCTGAGATCTAAGGGATATGGTCACAGTAGCCCTTCACTTTTTCCGCTCTGAGATAAGAAGCATGGTTTGGCTCTAAAATTTGTTGTTAATATTTCAGAATTCAGTGTTTGATAAACATCCATACCAGAGTGTGTTCACTTCTGGGACTTTTAGTATCCCAGTAGTATCATTCCCTTCAATATCTGTTCTCAGATTCTCAATAGTGTTCTTCTGTTTCAATTTTCAAATTTCCAATGTGCTACTATCTTTTCAGGATCTGTTTTTCTTTCTGTTTTTCTTTCAAAGTGATATCTCTGGAACTCCTATACTGTTTTCCTGTAGTAGATTGGAGGTTACAACAGCAACCACCAGTTACAGAGATAACATTTAATTAATTAGCAAAATACTACACTATTTTTTTCTCCAAAACAGAATCACAGGTACATTCGAAGTATTTCCAAAAGAAAACCATAAATTTTGTGGTTTCCTCTATACAATTATGCATGCTACTCTCAGTATTTATAAGCCTGAAGCCTGAAGGATTTAAAAGCCTCAGGAATATTGTAGAGTAGCTGGTAGTTCTGAAAGAAGTAAAATATCAAGGGAATTTTTGGCTTAATATATATTGGCACCTCATGACATTTTAGTCAGTACTGCTTATTCAAGAAAGTAAGGAGATTTTTAAAGACGGTTTAACAAAAATCAGACTGGTTGAGGACTAATAAACACAGCACATTATAACTGTCTGACAAAAAGTTAGAAATAATATTCCATTTGCCATTGAAGTTGCTCCAAGAAACAGAAAAAGAACAATTATGTCTGGACAATTTTCGTTTAAATTTGACAAATTCTCAGAGCTCATCAGGTTGCCAAATAACATTGAAAAAGAACAGACCTGCCTCCTTCTTACCCCTTCTTTCCTTTCTTTGTTTCTTAGCATACTGGACTTTCTCCATCAGTCAATTACACCACAGAATACTGTTATCATTGGCAATGCTCTCAAAGGGAAGGATTAAACAACTTGGTTTCAGAGGCACATTGCACTTTAGAAATCGTACTTTCATGAAATACTGTGTCTTTCAATATTTAGAGTGCACAGAGGCCACCAATGATTGAGCTCAATCATTTCCTTTGTTGATAGGTGTGTATGGAGTTAAAGATAACTGGATAGACAACTGTTGCAGCACCATTTTAGATTTCTTTCCACATCTGAAATAGTTCCAGGGGAAATAAAACTAAGACTTCTCTAATGTGCTGTTTTGTTTTTTTTAATTTCTAGACTTTTTTTTTTTTTTTTTTTTTTTCCACATATATAACCACTACTCACTAAATTAAAAATGCAATTTCATTTACAGAGATATTTTATTAAAACAATCTTAGGAAAAACAAACAAACAAACAAAAACAAAAGCAAAAATGACAACAGTAACCACAACAAAAACACAACCTGAATATTCAAGTGGTTTATTTTTCTAATTCCTTCTTTGTGGAAGAAAACATGAATGTTATATTTTCATTTTGTTTTATTTCATAAGTATACCCTTTCCACTGCTTTCACAGATGTAGTAAAAAAAACTAAAAACAACAACCTTTGAAAATGCATTTGAAGTTGAGGTACTTGACTGAAGATTTTACTAGAGAAATTGTTGTTTGATTGTTTTTGTTTTGAGGGATTTTAGCATATTATACAATATTACAAAGACCAACATATAGGACTAGGCTGTTACTATAAACACCAGGTCCACGTAATATTATTCTTGCATTTCATATCAAAAATATGCTAAACAATGACATCTGTTCAGAAGTCTAAGTGTTGGTTTATATTTATTTATATCGTGTTGCGTTGTCGTTATTGTTGTTTTATTTCCTTACAAGGAAGCAATAGGTATTATAATGCTTCTCATTCGTTGACTTGCAATAAATGCAGCAAAAACAAGAGCAGGGAAAGAGAGTGGAACTTCCAGGCCCTGCCCTGAGTGGGAGGAATGAAGCCTTTGAAGAGCTCTGACACAGTGTAAGAGGAGCCAGGAGTAACAGCAGCCAAATGTACCACACATACAAAGGCAGCTCTCAGGGAGTGTGATGAACTCTCTGGAAGGGAAAATATGGCATGATGCTTTGGAAGCGTGGCAGAGCAATGGGCATGATGTGACAGTTTGCGAGGCAGTGTGAGCCGGTAGGGTGCAATCCTCCTCCCCAGTGAAGAGGCCAGCTCACCTAACAGTCATCGCCTTCTCAGTGGAACTAGACAAGGCATCGTCTCCACACAGCTGAAAGGTGCTGCCAAGAAAATGATGCCTATCCATACCAAGCACCCATACAAATGTGTGGCTGTCCAGATCTCTAGATGGCTGCAAGGAGAGCGTGATCAGGATTACAAGTACTGGAGGGTAGTAGATATACCACCTGCATGCAGTGTGAGGTCAGAATGGGGATCCATGGTCTTTAATATCTTAACCAATGACACTGACAATGAGATTGAGAGCACACCCAACAAATTTGCAAAGCTGTGTTTTTCAATCAATACACCTGAGTGATGAGGCACCATTCAGAGAGACCTAGAGAGACTTGAGCATTCAGTCCAGGAGAACATCATGAGGTTCAGCAAAGCCAAGAGCAAGGTCTTGCATCTGAGTTGTGACAATCCTCGCTACCAATACAAAATGGGGGATGCGAGGATAGAGCACCGCTTGCTGAAAAAGATATGGGGGCACTGGTGCATGGAAAGCTGGACATGAGCCAGCAATGTGCCCTTACAGCCTAGAATGCCAAATAGAATGAGGTGATCCTACCCTTCTACTCTGTGCTGGTGAGACCTCACCTGGAGTACTGCATCCAGATGTGGAATTCTCAGCACAGGAGAGACGTGAACCTGTTAGGGTATGTCCAGAGGAGAACCACAAAAATGATCCAAGGTATGGAACATCTCCCCAAGGAAGACAGATAAATAGAATTGGTTTTGTTCAGCCTGGAGAATAGAAGGCTCTGGGAAGACCTGATATTGATTTAACCTTTCAAAAATAACCTCTCAAATAATCTACAAAGCCTTCCAACCCTCAAGCAGATCAACACTCCCACTCAACTTGATATCATCTGAAAATTGATGTTGAGTAAACTTCAGTCTTATCTGCATCTGTATTAAACATCAGCAAGATGTAACAACTGTCAGAGAGAAAAGATCACAAATATCATGTATTTACATTTGTAAAGACAGATCTTTTCTCTTTTTTTATTCCACTCATTTAGGTTAATTTTTTTTTTTAATCAGTATTGCTACTTACTAAAACATTTTTTCCTCCAATCTATTTTAAGACATAGCTAAAAACATTGGATCTAATTAATTCCCAAGGCATATTCATTAATTTCAGTTAATGAAAGAAGCTTAAGTGTATCTATACTTAAAGGTGCTATTTTAATCTAAAAAATATTTTGAAAGGCACAAAGGAATAATATATATAAATGAAGGAATCCATGAAAATAACTTGTACACACACACAGCACTTTACCTCTAGTATTTAATTTTTACTTACAGTAAGTAAAAGTGACATCACTCTTTGAAATTAGTCTCCTGGTTGTACCTTTATTACATGTGTATTAGGGTAAGAGAATTGTCCATAGGAGCTGGAGCATGAGCTCATCTATTACTTAGCACTTCCTTGTTTTTTGATCTATGTCAACTTGTCTTCATCTGAACACAGTGTAGTGGAGAGAATGGCCAGGTTGTTCACTGCACTAGATAGGCAAGACCATATCAGAAGAAACATAAGGACTGCAAGATAAAATTTGACATTTACCTTCAGGATCAGAGAAAAGACACTGGTCCATTTCATTCATTAGTCGACACATAAACTTTGTGATCATTGAGAATCACACTGGGGAGAAGTATGATCATCACTGGCAAAGGGCAATTTAATGCTGCCATGATGTTAAACAAACCTAACCCATAAGCAGAATGAAGTTATAATTTTGCTCTATAAAAGACTAAGTGCAGGGATCTCAACAAATATTTCACCTCAGATAGATTTTGTGGTGAGTGGAAACAAACTACATTTTACTGCACTCATAAGGAGAATCACTGAATCACAGAATGAAGAGTTGGAAGGGACCTCCAGAGATCATCAAGTCCAATCCCCCTGCCAAAGCAGGTTCCCTACACCAGGTCACACAAGTAGGTGTCCAGATGGGTCTTGAACATCTCCAGAGAAGGAGACTCCACAACCTCCCTGGCAGCCTGTTCCAGTGCTCCGTCACCCTCACCATAAAGAAGTTCTTGCTCACATTTGTGCAGAACTTCCTATGCTGCAGTTTCTGGCCGTTTCCCCTTGTCCTGTCTCCACTCACCACTGAAAAGAGTCCAGCCTCGCCATTCTGCCCCCCACGCCTTAGATATTTATAGACCTGGATCAGGTCCCCTCTCAGTCTTCTTTTCTCAAGGCTGAACAGACCCAGTTCACTCAGCCTTTCCTCATAGGAGAGATGCTCCAGGCCCTTCACCATCTTTGTGGCCCTCCGCTGGACTCTTTCCAAGAGATCCCTGCCTTTTTGTACTGGGGAGCCCAGAACTGGACGCAGTATTCCAGATGAGGCCTCACCAGGGCAGAGTAGAGGGGGAGGATCACCTCCCTCGACGTGCTGGCCACGCTCTTTTTAATGCACCCCAGGATGCCATTGGCCCCCTTGGCCACAAGGGCACACTGCTGGCTCATGGCCAACCTGTCATCCACCAGGACACCCAGGTTCCTCTCTGCAGAGCTCCTCTCCAGCAGGTCATCCCCCAACCTTGCTGGTGCATGCAATTATTCCTCCCTAGATGCAAGACTTTTGTTAAAATTCATCTGGTTTCTTACTGCTCAGCTCTCCATCCTGTCCAGGTCTTGCTGAATGGCAGCACAGCCTTCAGGTGTGTCAGAAACTAGAATATGTTTAGTGATATGATATAGATATAATGCAGTGATTTAACAGCTACTTAACAAGATTCAAGATGGTTGGATATTGGATATACTTGACTACTTACTACATAGAAGGTAGTCTTAAATACACACTTTCAGGATCTTGTGATCACAAGGGTCAGAGTAAACTTCCTTGCTTTCTAAACTCCTTGAATCATGGTGGTAAGGACCCAAGATGCATCTGGATCCACTACTAGTCTCAGACCTGGCTAACAGTTTACGTCTAAGAGATTATACGCACACAATAAATCAAAGATATAATCTTAACAAAGCCATCAGAATTTACAGTCAATCTGAGATGTGATTTTAGCATGGCTAAAAAAAACTAAACCAAACTATTAGTCACTTACTGGGATCTGTACCAGCAAGGTGTCTTGATCTTTGGGCAGATGTAACCTTTATAGATGTCCATACTTGAGGAAATACTGTCATTCAATCCACTGCTATGAAAGAGAACTCAGAGGAGCTCTTAGGCTGCTCACTATTTCTGGGGTAAGATGATTAACTCACAATCATATGTTGCTTTTAGTGCTCATGACTTCAATTGTTGAACCAGATGTCTGCTATCAGTTCATCCTCCTGGTTTGACAGATCTGTGGTTGTTAATCTGTCTTAACAAGACTGTTTTCGATATTGTTCCTCAATGATCTCTTGTACAAGGTCTTGTCTACAAGTCCAAGTTGAAGGAGGGAGTTGAGAAAAGGAAGGTGCGGGGAGCAGAGGGAGCACATTATCAGATTTCAATCAGATAGCATGTCTCATAGGATCTATATTCAATAGTTGAGGTGGAAGAAGCTGATACCCAGCATTCAGCACATAACTTTGATGCTGTATACGTAAAACTGGAAAAATAATAAAAAGAAAATAAAATGCAGATCTTGGAATTTGTCTTGTCACTAATTAGATAAAAAGATAAAACTAGTATTTATTTCAATTGTTAATTATTATATCTAGGACTGAGTTTCAGAACCGGAGACCTGAAGAACAAATTTTCTAAAAGATATATGAACTGTTAAGTTTTTTTACATTATGTCCTCATCACAAACACCATATATGTGAAACACTTTTAGGAACTAGTTATAGAAACACTTTAGCAACTTGATCAGGCTCAGGCTAAACATTCTGTTGTTTTTATTTTAATGTTTAACTTTCGGTGCTTGAAGTAACTGTGATAAGATGAAACATTTAAATAGGATATTCTGATTGCTGTGAAAATCTGCTATAAGTTTTTTAAAAAACAACAATGCATAAACGATATAATTTCCTTTCCCTAATTTTACTGATGAGAGTTGTGGAAACTCACTTAAGATTTCCAATTTGCCTTTTTTCTTTACTCTTTTGATCAGCTAATATCAAAGGTTGAGCTCACCGTTGTTTATTTGGCTTTCTGTGAAGGATTGTTCTTTGCTTAAAAATAGGACTTAAAAGCTGATGAAATAAATAACTTCAATGTGTCTTTAGTCTGTTTGCATATAATAATGTGTATGTCTTGGAGAAATGTAAATGACAGAACCACTTTATTCAGTGAAGTAATTACTGTTTTCAGAGAGACAGGCAAATTTAAAACTCTGAATAAATGGTACCAGCTATTGCTACTACTATTTGCTTCCAAAGTACTCTAAATTGTCTTCTCATATGGTAAAAGTTCATAGATAGTAGAGAGAAACTTGAACTACATGTTCACATTAAGAAGACTTATGAATTCCTTTTAACTCTCTACTAGCTATATTCACACGTGTAATAGTGGATACTTGTCAGTTGCTTACTTAACAGGGGAAGCTAAGCAGGAATGTGGGTGTTACTTCTTTCTGGCAAATGAAGCTGGGCTGTTTTTGATCAGCAAATACCCATTTTCACTCTTAGTGGAATGAAAAAAAAACAAAACAATAATGGAAATGTCTCAGAAAAGTAACATCCTCATTCATTTGGTCTACCTCATAGGTTATTGAGAAACTTAGCCTAAAAAATTTTGTTTCTCTTTTTCAAAGAAGATGAGTTTATCTTACGTGGAGAGTTATAGTTATTTTTGCTATCTAACTATTAGTCCAAAGCCTACTGTTGATTATCTAGAGCTGAATGGCCTAGTGGATAGGTAGTGCTCTTTATCACTATTTTTCTACTGTACTAATGGAAAAAAATGATGCCTCACAAACCCACTTAGTGAGCTATAAAGTTTTATAAAAACTAACAAATTAGGACTGTGTACCAAAAGGCTTTTTCTGTCATTGTTCTATTATATTACCAGTTCCAATTTTGCAGGAATGATCTGTGATGTCCATGGCCCTTCTCATTCCCACTTTTTCCCCTTGATCTTCATGAGGGGTGCGCAATCTAGGGCAATTGTCATTGATCTGCACAAAACAGTAACTCCTTAATGCTGTCATCACATTTGGAATTCTATGGAAATAAACTAGCAGTAACAATGCTTTCAAACTAAAGTCTTCTGAATCTTTTTATCTTCAACATTGTGAAACATTATGAACTGATATTTCAAGTATCTCACTGCAGAAAATATTACGGTATATTTACATTGTTAGCATGGGCAACATCTGTCTCTCTTTTTAATAATGAAGATGGTTGTAGTAACTTTTACAGAAATTCAGTAAAATGTAATGAGATTTGACACAGAACTCTATTGCCTTACTGCAGAAAATTGAACTATAGTTATGATGTTTTCAGTGTGATCATGACATGTACCTTCATATTTCTATTTTACCCCAACTAGAAACCTGCCATATAGTTTTCCTGAGTCTGAGTGAGCCTTAGAGACAGATTTGAGCAAGCTAACAGAGTCTCATACAATTCAGACTTTTTTCTCAAACAATTTTTGTGGGATGTTGAAAGCAACAGGAGGCTTTGGATGGGGTTATATAATCTCCTCTGCTTTGAGTGTGTATGTCTGGTTTTTGTTCATAAAGTTCTCAACATGAGGATCTGATTAGATTTGCAGTTGCCCCTAGATGATCAAACAGAACAATAATACTAAGCCTTCTTCTCCACCTGCATCTAGTTAAGCGCTTGTGTGATTTCCTCTCAGAGCCAAGTCCCTCTCTGGTAACTTACAATTTTATTACAGTCATGGTGGAGTACAACAAAAAAAAATAGAACACTTTAAATCGATGTTAATGATATACACAACAGAAGGCATCTGTCCATTTGATACAAATGAGCAATTTATTGTGAGCAGAGTGATTCTAGTGTGCAGGAATGAATATAAACTGATGGTAATTTGGATTCTTTGTGGAATTTTCAGGTCTATTTGACTGTATTTAGAAAAAAAAAAATTAAAAAAATCCAGTTAACCTCGTAGAAATCCTTGTAGGATACTGTATAATCCAGTTAAACCTACAACCAAATGAAAGACGGATGCATGGTCTGGAGCTAAAAGATATCTCTGGACTATTAATAAATAATCTGAATTTGTTACTTTCAGGTTTGCAATAGTAAGACTTGCAATATATTATCCATAATCTAGTGCACTCTGTGCATGATAGCAAATGAGTTACTTATTTGATTTGTCGTATACATATAACCAGCGGTACTTCATACAACATACAAACACATTCCTAAAGCAAACAGCACCATACTATAAATCATTTACTTGTAATCTAATTTGCTGTTAGCTTTTGTATATGACCTTGGATATTTTGTGTTTCCTTTGCTCACCAATTAAATGCAGTTTTGAGCCCACCAGAGTTTGAGTTCAGTATGGATTCAGTTCCATATTCTTCGCATTATCAAGTATGGTGTTGGGATCATCTTGGGATGATATAATTTATTCTTTTTATTTGGATTGTATAAGATTCTTCAGTGTTTTCTTTTATTTATTTACTTATTTTTTAATTGACAGTATTATGTAGAAGGCTAAAACAAGCATTTCTGTTTAATAAAGTGTAAGTCTGGGTCATTGTGCCATTTTCCCATTTGTTAAAAGGTGAAACAATAAGTTAGAACTTAAAATTAAGACTTGGGCCAAAGAAAATTAATCGTTGTAGAGTTTGGTGAGGTTTACATTTAATGTCAAAATATGTTTAAACACATCCAGGAAGGTTTGAACAAGTGGGCACTGATGTGGTCATAGGAAGAATCAAAAGTTAGCCAACTAAAGCAATATTAAATGCAGTAAATTGTTTTTATTTATTCATTTGTTTTGGCGGGCAACATACACTTGAGAACTGGTGGCTGATTATTTGTTTAAAAGAATAACAATCAGCACATATCAGCTGATAGAAAAAAGAAACATTGCAGCTGGGAATTCTTGTAAGTATTGCTACATGGACAAAGAGTTTCCTTTATGCTGGATAGAAAATGCTTTTTGTGTTCATATTTTCTTATAAATGAGTTCAATTGCTATTACAGCAAAGTAGGTGGTCTCAGGTGAGTTTAAATTGGGCAGCCTTTGAGCGATGTTTTAATATTCTGACCTTGTCATTGGGAGAATTCCATTTATAGGCCCTAAAGGAAATTTCTTTCCACAAATGATGTATTGGATAAAGAAAACTCCTTTCTCAGAAGCTAGCAAGTCTCAGATTACTCAGGTCACCACAGTAGTCATAAACTTTGTCCAGTTATACTACATCAAGAACATCACTCCGTCATAGAAGGGCACCAGTTTGGTCAGGCAAGATATGCTTTTGATGAAGCCATGCTGGCAACCTTGGATCACCTCTTTGCCTCATGTGTGACTTAACATAGTAACCAGGAGGATCTGCTCCAACATCTTCCCAGGCATAAAGGTGAGGCTCGCCAGCCTGTGGTACTCCAGGTCATCCACTCTCCCTTTCTTAAAAATGGGAGTAATGTTTCCCTTTTTCCAGTCATTGGATATTTCACCCGACAGCCATGATTATTTTTTTTTAAATATGATGGAGAATATCTTGGCAACCACATCAGTCATCTCTCAGAAACCTGGGATTTGTATCGTCTGGCCCCATAGACTGAATATGCATTCAGTTTCATGAGGAGATCTTGGAGTTGTTCTGCTGTTACAGTAGGACAGAATCCACTTCTCTCACTCTCACCTAGAGGTTCAGGGTCCTGGCAGACATGGGGAGCCTGATCATCAGTGAAGACTGAGGCAAAGTACTTACTGAGCACGTCAGCTTTCTTCATGTTTGAGGATGCCAGCTCTCCATCCTCATTTATCAGAGGGGAACACTCTTCTTGGTCTGTCTCCTGCACCAGTTCAACCTCTTCTTGCTCTTTTTCACATCCCTTGCCAAGTTCAGCTCCCTCTGTGTCTTGGCTTTCCTGATCTTATCTCTGCACATTCAGAAAATGTCCCTATATTCTTCCCAGGCTACACAATCCTGCTTCCACTTCCTGCACCTTTCTCTCTTTTCCCTCAGTTTAAGCTGCAGGTCCTTGCTCAGCCATGCTGGTTGCCCTCCTCCCCTGCTCACCTTCTTCTGCTGGGGGATGGAGAGCTCTTGTGCTCGCAGATTGGTGTCCTTAAAGAGCTGTCAGCAACGTTCTCTTCCTACGCCCTTAAGGACCATTTACCAAGGGATCCCAATCAGCAGTTCCTTAATTAGCCTGGAATTTTTCTCTCCAGAAATTCATGATCCTGACTGGTTTATGCCAGGTCTGCATTCTTCCAGATCACAAACTCCACCAGGGCATGATTACTGCAGGAATGATTATCAGGAAGTTATTCTTGACAGATTCCAGGAATCTCTTGGATTGTCTGCCACCCACCATACCGCTATCCCTTCAGATATCCAGGTGGTTGAAATCCCTCAACCATCCAGATATCTGCTATTTTCTTCTTAGATCTTCGAAATAGATATGCTTTTGAATGGGAAAGCCCAATCTTAAATAATTTTAGGCAGCATAGTTTTCAAATTAACAAAAGCAACATTAGCTGCACACTTAAGCTAGCACAGACATATAACCAGCTGTCTGACTACAGTGATACTACACATTTCAAGCACACTAAATCAGAGCACCAAGCAAAGAATCTATGATACTTGTGACAATGATACAATGATTATGATACAATGTGGAGCACATTGTCAATCTTGGCTGATCTGTCCTCCCACATCCACTATATAGTCTGGATTTGGCATTGTCATGGATGGAAATAAATAACACTGTACTGAACTTTCAAGAGAGAAGTTAGAATATGTTTATTGACATAATACACATATAATGTAGGGATTTAACAGCAACTTAATAAGATTTGAAATGGCTGGATACACTTGATTGGACACGCTGCATGGAGAGTAGTATAATGGGTACAGTATAGTGATTTAACAAAACTTAATTTAAAATAGCACAGTGACTTAACAAGATTAGAGATGGCTGGATGCAGTTAGTTATTAACAGCATAGAGGGTAGGTTAACACAGTTTAATAGGAGGCCCCCTGTCAAGTCACCAGGTTCAGAGTGGACTCCCCAGCTTTCTAAACTCCTTGAATCATGAATATTAAGGAGCCAGGGTGTGGCAGGATTCATCCCTAGTCCCAGATTTCATTTCTGGTTTATGAACTGAAGTTAATGAAGCCTTAAATCAGTCTAATGGTGCACACCATTACAAGTGTCTTCTGACTTCCATCTGTTCATGTCAATGAAAGATGGACTGTGCAGTCAACATTTTCCTAGCAAAGATGGCATCATAGCAGCTGTGAAACAATGGGTCACCTTTGCTAGTGCCGATTTTTATGAGTGCAGAATGCAAGCTCTTGATCATTATGGAAGAAAATGTATACCTAATGGTGGTGACTATGATGAAAAGTTGTGTTTTGTAGCTGAGAACTTATTCTATCAAATCTATTCACTGTTCGGTTTGTATTTGTTGCAGTTTCCATGCAAATAAATAAGAGGCAACCAACAATTGTGTTGTATGGAATAGCCTGAACTGTAAATCACTGAATGGTTAAATTATGCATAACTGTAGTTTTCTCAGCTGTGACAGATGAAATAATGTCCTGAGTATGTTTTTGTGGTAATTTAAGTGAAAACCTTGCCTGTTCTTATTCTAGAAGCCTGATATTTTGGTCTCTTACTTAGGGGCTAAAAATGCTACATACTGTCTGGTTAAAAAACAAACAAACAAACAAAACAAAAAAAAAACACATAATAATAATAGTAGTGGGTATAACAAGAAGAGTGAACATCATCCTTTCTTTTCATTAAGGTCATTCTTTTTTTTTTTTTTTTGTTAAATCAAGTTATGAATATTAAATATGTGGGATCATGTTACTGAAATCCCTCTAGAAATTTCTTCAGAAAATTCTGCTTTTACATTTACAGTGTTTCTGAATTTTTTATTCTTTAATAGTTATTTTATTTTATAGAAATATAAACTCACAGATTTCAGACAATGCAGCTAACTGGACAGTAGCAGAAAACAATCTATGTTTTAAATAAGTTGATCAAGTATTTGTCATTGTTTTTATCAGTTATTGTGAAATTATCTGTTTTTCAAAATTATTTTCTAGATCACGTTGGACACGTGGCCTATGTTTTCTGTTTTTTAAATATTTTAAAGATTTTTTAGATTGAGGAGGTTTTGTTGGTCTATACAACCTAAAAAGTGTTCCCTCTTTCTTATCATGTATAATATTCTTGCTACTGCTTCCTGATTCCATAAAGGAGAAAATTGTTAATATGTAATAACCTCTTCTTTGCACTGGAAGGAAAACTAGGAAAGGGATCCAGAAAGTAACCACTGCATGTTCCAATAAACCCTCTGATACCTTAAAATATATCTCACTAAAAAGTCTTGTTTTGATTGGATATTCTAACTCAATAATTTTAGTCTTTTCTTTTAGTTTTGGCACAACATTAAAATTTTTACTTTAAAATTGACTGTTATCTGTTATTGTCCTTGTTTCCAAGTTTGGTATGCAGTGAGAAGACAAATGTTGAGTAGAATCTACTTTAAATATCTTGAAATTAAAGCCAATCACAATCACACAGGGATTCTTTATAGATGGGGACACTGACAGGAGCTTTTAGAGTATAAGTCCTCCATTGTCTGTATATATTGCACAAATCATCTTTTTACCAAATACATCCTGTATTGGGTAAGGACATAGAAATAAATCAAAGGATGTTATCTTTAAATATCTAGCTTTGTGGATTTTTTTTTTTTTTTTTTTTGTCAAACAAGTGGCCTACATAGCACCAAATTTGTGGGGAGACTGGATGGTGTTTGTCTTCCTCAAAGGGGGAGAAGAGTCCTTGAGGAAAAGTTAGCAGGGCTCATTGGGAGGACTTTAAACTAGGTTTGAAAGTGAGCTCTCCCATGACGATGTGTGGGTGGCATAGCTAGAGTAGAGGGACAAGGTGCTAGCAGTGGCCTTGAAGAACCTGCTGCCTTGAGAGGTGCTGGCAATTGCAGAACATACAAAATAGTATGATGATGAGGCTCAGACTGCTGGAACAACTGGAGAAGGCAGTAGGGAAAATCTAGGAAAATACTTAAAAGGACTTTAAGGACTTTAAGGAAGTGACGAGAAGTGCTGACCAGCTGAAGTGCCTCTACATCAATGCATACAGTTTGGGAAAGAAGCAGGAAGAGTTGGAAGATATTATGCTGCTAGAAAACCACGGTATAGTTGCTGTTACCAAAATCTGGTGAGATTATTCCCATGACTGGAGTGTGGCTACCAATGACTACAAGTTTTTTAGAAGGGACATGAGAGGAAGGAGGGGAAGGGGTGTTGCTATCTACATCAGGAAAGGAATAGAATGTAAAGAATCATCCCTAAATAATAGACATGAGCAGCTCAAAAGGTGTGCCATGATTTTATTATTTTTGTTATAGGTATTTCACATCATAACATCACGTAGTGATGTAGCATTGGAAGTCAAAGAGCTAATGCTCCAATTCTGTGGATTGTCGACCTGGTTCTCAGAAGAGAAGAACTAAATATCCTAGAAGACTTTTACTGTTCCATTTTTGTTTTCCATTAGAGGGAAAAATAAAATGCTCACAAGTCACGAGATGTCCCCTTCTTTTACTACTTGTCTCTGTGGGTGTGCTCCCTAGACATCTCACTTTCATTAGAGTAAGGCCTTAGATTCTGGACACTCTTTCTCTCTAATTTTAGTTGATTTAATAGCTTCATTTCCAATTATATTGTTGTATTTTGTAACTTGCATTCCAATATCGTATTCAGTAAATCAGTTTTCTCCCTTAGCTCGTTGCTGCTGCTTTGTTTTTAGGCTCATCTCCCTATCTTTTTCTATACACTCCTCCTCCCTCTCCAGGTTTATGGGTCTGTGGATTCAGGTGTCCCAGTAAGTCAAGGAACTAAGCTAAACTGGCCCCAAAAACATTTAAAGGGTGACAGTTAGAGACTGAAGCAATGAAGGGAGCCTTGTGATTGGTGTCTACTACAGGATACCTGATCAAACAGAGCCTGTTGATGGAGCCCTCTACCTCCAGCTACAGGAGGCATTGAGAGTACAAGCGCTCATTCTGCTGGGGGACTTCAACCACCCAGACATGAGCTGGAAAAGTAGCATGGAAAGTTGTAGGTATTGAGGATATACATTGCAGATAACTTCCTGAGTCAAGTAACAGCTGACTCCACCAATGGGAGAATGCAGTACTGGATCTGTTGTTCACCAGTGCAAATGAACTGATCGGTGACATCCGGATTGAAGGCTTCCTGGGATGTAGTGACCATGCTATGGTTGAGTTCATGCTCTGGAGGTATATGAGACAGGCAAATAATAAAATTAGGATACTAAATTTTAGGGAAGCTATCTTCCAGCTCTTCAGGGTGTTAGTCATCAGAGCACTCCAGGAAACTGTTCTCATGGGCAAGGATGCAGAGCATAGCTGACAGATCCCTAAGGAAGCTTTTCTCAGGGTGCAAGAGCTCTTCATCCCCAGGTGTAGTAAGTCAGGAAAGGAAGGCAGGATATCAGCATGACTGAAAAAGTATCTACTGGTCAAACTGAAGAGCAAGAGAAAAATGCATGGGCAGTGGAGACAGGGACAGGTACTGCGGGAAAAGAATAAACAAGCTGCTAGGCTGTGTAGGGATGAGATCAGGAAAACCAAGACCCAGCTTGAAATAAACTCAGCAAAGCATGCCAAGAAAAACAAGCAAGGCTTCTACTGTTACCTTAACCAGAAAATGAAAGTCTAAGAGGATTGATGTAGTTGCCAAGCCACTCTCAGTGATATTTGAAAAGTCATGGCAATCAGGTGAAGTCTGTGGTGACTGGAAAAAAGGTAACACCACACCCTTTTTTAAGAATGGTAAACAAAATGACCCCAGGAACTACCAACCTGTCAGTCCCACTTCTGTGCTAGGATAGATCACTGAGCAGATCCTCCAGGAATGCAGGGAGGCGATACAGGTGAACCAGCATGGCTGCACCAAGGGCAAATCCTGTTTGAGCAATTTAGTGGCCTTTTATGATGGTGTCACTGAATCAGTGGACAAGGAAAGAGCCACTGATGTCATCTATCTCAATTTCAGTAAGGCTTTTGACACAGTCCCCCACAAAATACTCCTCTCCAATTTGGGAAGATATGGATTTGTACTGTTCAGTGCACAAAGAACTGGCTACAGGATTGAGTCCAGAGAGTGGTGGTCAACAGCTCAATGTCTGGATGTAGATTGGTGACAAGTGGTGTCCCTCAGGAGTCAGTGCTGGGACTGATACTCTTTAATATCTTCATCAATGATGTTGACGGTCAAGTTTTTTGATTGAGGTCAAGTCCACCCTCAGCAAGTTTGCTGATGTCACAAAGTTGTGGAGTGTGGTCAACACACCAGAGGAATGAGATGCCATCCACAGGAACCTAGACAGGCTTCAGCAGTGGGTGCAGGTGAACCTCATGTGGTTCAACAAATTCAAGTGCAGGTTCTTGCACCTGAGTCAGGGCAACATCCACTACCAATGCAAGCAGGGGGATGAAAGGGATGAATGCAGCCCTATTAAAAAAGACCTGGGGGTACTGGTGAATGGCAAGCTGGATATGAACTAGCAATTTGCCCTTACAGCCTAGAAAGACAACTGTATCCTGGGCTGCATCAAAAGAAGTGTGCCCAGCAGGTCAAGGGAGGTGATCCTGCCATTCTAGTGTGCACTAGTTAGGCCTCAGCTGGAGTACTGCATCCAGATGTACAGTCCTCAGCACAGGGTGGCATAGACTTGTTGGAGGTGTTCAGAGAAGGGCCACAAAAATGATACAAGGCTGAGAGAGCGGGGTTTGTTCAGCCTGGAGAAGAGAAGATTCTGAAGTGACCTGATAGTTGCCAATATCTGTCAGTATCTGGAGGAGAGCTACAGGAAGTAAGGGGACAGACTCTTTATCAGGATCTGTGGTGACAGGACAAGAGGAAATAGTTCCAAGCTTAAAGAGCGTAGATTTAGGTTAGATATATTTATAACATTCGTAAAGGAGTCATACCTATATAATAATTTAAAACTACTCTATATTTTAAAATGTAGCTTTTCTGTAAGTCAATTGTGCGTACATTTTCAATCTAAATATTTTTTCCAATGTAGATTTTTATTTGTACCTAAAAAAGACACAAAAATAGGAATAAAATTTACCTAAAATGGGCACCTAATACAAGACAATACTAGAATATCAGAAACACTACAATAGCATCATCTGTTACTGCTTGTAACCAGGTAATACCTAGGAATTCAAGTAATAAGTTCTGTCTCTTCTCTCCAATGAGTTTTGAAACAAAACAAAAGACGTTTCTTGACCTAGTGTAGTTTATGGTCTAAGCAACGAATGGAGAATGCTGAGAACTGCAAAGAAATCATGAGACAAACACTGCTTAGCATTGTAGGCAGTGTTTTAGTGTATCAGTTGCCTAGAGGCTTTGGTTTCCTTTATGTGTTGTAGCCAGTAACAGTTTTAGGAAGAGAATTGATAGTGGATTACAAAATAGCTCTAGGGGGCTTTTAAAGGAGATCCTTCCAACCATGAAAGGCAGTATGAGAGTAAACCTGAAATTGCTTGCTGTAAATTGTAACACGAGTGATGAAGGCGGGTAGACTGGGACTCGTAGAAAACAACAGTGCTAGGTAGATAGTGTGAGTATTGGCCATTAGGGTGCCTGCTAATAAAGAAAAATAGTGTATATTTGATGAGATAGAGAAAAAAATCAGTAGAAAGATGTAAAGGGAACTATGAAAATACTCCTTGCAAACAATATTCAGAATAGATTTGCGTGAGCAAGATCATCTCTCTCAAGGCTGAAAAGTAAGACATTGCAATAAGCAAGATATGAGATGATGAGGGTCTTGGGAGAAATTTAGCTGCATAGACAGAGAAGAGTGTGGTATCTTATAGCTGTTATGCAGAATGAATCAACAAAAATTAGATGTAACTTGGCTATGAGGCTCAGGAGAGAAGACTGTGTCAAAAATGATGCCTAGTTTAGGATCCTTCCTCTTCAGTTATATCTTAAATAGGAATATAGTAGGGCAGTTTAGAGGCTTGTAGCTTTTAATTAAATTTGTGGTTCATGATATTTTTAAAATAATAAAGAGTATGTCAGCAGAATAAGAAAAAGACAAAATTATTTTCCTAAATAGGAAGAAAACTTTCTGCAAGTGTAGAGAGTAAGAGAAAACCTTCTAAAAATACCAATTTGCACTAAGTAACACATATTAGAAATAAGCATACTTGTTCTCAAGTATCATTTCACCTGAGTTAGTATCACTTAGATCACTTTACAAATTCTTTTCAAAAATTAATAAAAAATGCACTGCAACTAATATCTATTAGCTAGTTTGACTTATTTCCTTTGTTTGATATGATGTACAGTTACACGTGCCCAGTATGCGTGCCCTTGACTTGTTTTTCAATCAAATTCTTTTCCTGTCACACCATGTTAGAAAACAGACTCATAAAGCCTCATAAAGACTCATATATATATCATCTATATGAAACATACAATTAAGAAAAAAAGCACAGTAAAATATTTTTATGCTGCGGTGGATTGACCCTAGTGAACAAATGAAAATCACACAATCACTCACTGAACTCTGACTTTAAAGGGGAAAGAATAGCAAGAGCAGAAGAGAAAAAACTAATGGGTAAGATGAGCATAGTTTAATAAATGAAGGAAATAGGAAGAAAAAAATGCAAAATAAAATGATGAAAGAAGTTATGGAAAGGAAATAACTCTCCACCTCCCACAAGTACAGTGATGTCCAACCAGTCTCCAACTGCTATTTCTCTGTAGTTTTTAGTGCTGAGCATGCTGCTAGTCTGCTTGGAATATCACTTTGGTCCAATGAGGTCAGCTGCTCAGGTTATGTCCTCTCCCAAATTCTAATTCACCACCAGCCTGCTTCCTGGACAGGGGTAGAGTGGGAGAAAAATGAAGAAAGTCTCACTGTTGTACCAGCAGTGCTCACAATAGTTCGTTATCAACATTATCTCAGTTACTTCCTATAATACTATTGGAGGAGATTAGGAATAGTGGCCTGACACACGTTATGCACAATTAGCAATTTGCTATTCCTACAGGTGTCATTTGCTGTGAAATCTCTACAAAGTTCAACAGCAGTAGAAAATTTGTCTGTGGATGGTTAAATGTGTTTTTGGGATTCATTTATTTATTTTATTGTGTCTCTCTCTCCTCTGGTAGATACAGTGAATGAAGTACTGGAAGGATTCATTATTTTTTTTACTATCAGAAAAGGATAATTATTGTACCTATTAAATAATCATAAAAATATCATCCTAAAGATCTGGGTCCCAGTGCTTAACACTGCTTTTCTAATGACATTTTACCTAACATTTCTGTTCAAAGGTAAACACTTCCTGCAGTAAAACAAATTGTGAAACTGATGAATATTGACATTTGCTAACAGTATTAAGTAGTAAAACAAAGCTTGAGAAGATAATAGACCCTCTAGGACAGTATCCACAGAATAGAAGAGAAAGAATACAAACAGTTCTTAATTGTCATTGAAGCCCACTAATCCTGGATTTGAAAAAAGAAAAAAAAAAAAAAAATCAGTTTGTTATGATTTTCTATTGAAGTTAGCAGCTCTGGCCAGAAAGAATGAAAAGAGGAGAATGAAAAGAGGAGAAGTATCCAAAGTAACCTAGGAATTATAAAACATAAACGCAGGACAGAGAGATAGAGAACAACAGCAAGAATGACAGCAAAATTTTAAGATGAATTCCTAAATATGTTCTTTATAAGTCCATATTTAAGGCCAGTCACGAATAAACTAAATACAAAAACAAAAACAAAAACAAAACAACAAAAACAAAAACAGAAGAAAAGTTACTTCCTTTTCAGTTAAAATATTGGAAAGAATTTTCCCGACCTTATTTGAGTAATAGTTTTGATAATAGATATTAATGTAAATATATACTTCTTTTAGGTTTCAGAATTGTTTTATATGGTTACATACCAGCTTCAATATGCTTGACATTTTAAGCTAAAGAAGTATCTTCTGCATGCCACTTAATGCACACTTTATTTTGTGAGGAAATAATAGATATTAATTATATACAAAATAACTATGCACTCTAAAAATCTTTATGTGCCTGTGTGTGTTGGTTGTAATTGAATATATTCCTTAAGATAACACTAATATACATTTGTGTATTTCAATTCACAATGTTCTGTAAATAACTTTACAAAGCTCTGTAATTAATAAATAAAAACATCTGGAAGAAGAAATAGGTCTCTCTTATTGGATGAAAAATAAAAAAGTCTTATAAGTTTTCATTCTTTCATTTCTGATTTCTCACATGTAGCTCTCAATTTTCTATGCTGTATTGTATTACATTAGGGATAAAGTGAGTCTCTTGTGGGATATTTTTATTTTTAAATGTATATTTACATTGCATTTTAAGTTCTACTTTCTTCATTTACAAGTAATTGAGCTGGCAGCAGTTTGAAATCAAATGAATTGAAGCATTTCAACCTGAAATGAATCTCTGTTTTTGCAGAGATATTGTATCAAGGGTGAGTTGCAGAAGAGTTGGATAAACTGAACTTACAGCTTTGTAAGAAACAGCATTTGAGAGAAAGGATGCAAACAGAGAAGATTCAAGAGACCAGGGAGGTGTGCACTGATAATTTTGAAGACAGGAAGTCTGTTTATGGGACAATAAGGTGAGAAAAATCAACTGGAAAGAAAAAAATAGTTGACCCAGAGCTTGCAATCCTCAGCTCCCTTCACCACCAGCAGAATGGATATCACTGTATGTGTTAGTCAGACTGCTTTCCAAGATTAGTGATGCTTAATCTGAGATGGCAGCTAGTCTTCTCTTTTGACTGTTGGGAGATTGTGAGCAATGTGTTCCTTGGAGTACAGAGAAGCAATGTGCAGCCTATTAATTATGGCCAGTGAATGTTATGAAATCCAATTTGCCACTCAGCTTCAGTAGTCTTCGTTGCACAGAAAACACTCTAATATAGTATGAGTGCCGTTATTTTGAAGGAAAAAATAGAAAATGATTTTGAAAAACATATTTATTCATTATCCAGATAACAAAAACTCATGATAAAAATCCTTTTACAAAACATGTAAGCCATCACACATGACTATTTGAAAGATTTTTTAGATCAAACATGTTCATCTAAGCTTTTTCTTGAATTAACTCTGAGTGTATATTTTAAGGGATAATTATTTAATTAAGAATAGTACTAATCTTTTGCAGTGGAAGATAAAAGTGCACTTCTAGTCTAATGGTCTTGAGTATTTTGAAAAGCAGTATATTACCCTGTATTTTCCATGATTCTGACTTTCTGATCAGCTAGGCTGAGGATCCAATTATATTTAATCAGATTGAACTAGTACAGTATGTTCTTTTGTCTTTCATCTTTTGTCTTTTATATTTCTTCTTATCTTTCTGCTAGAAAAAGAAAGTGATTTCCTGGTTGCAACAATATTCCTATCTGTATTGGATTGGGATCTCAGTACTTGCTAGAAAGTGCAATTAAGCCTTGAGGATTCAACATATTACATACTAGACTTCATAAAGAGTTCATATATACATACTCTAACACAGTTTGATTTCTTTGTGAAAAGGGGCAACCCGCTTGAAACAAAACTCCATCTTACAGCAGTATTTCTCTACATCTTCTTCACTTCATGCTCTGGTCATTCTTTATTGAAAATAAAAACAGTACTTCATAGATGGTAAGCATTTTCATGTAATTAGTGGCGCCACTCACTATACCATATAATTTGTAGTGCTGACTAAAGTATGTGCTTACATAAGTAGTGATCATATATAACTATTAGAGGTATTTACACTCTCAAGTTTTGCTAAAGCAATCAAGAACAAAGGAATATAAATTTCTCTAGAAAAATTGTATTGTATAAAATTTTTATCTTATTGCTTTGAATGCAGAGCTATATTAGAAGTCATTGTTTTTCAATGTGTTCCTCGTGCACGATGTCACATTCACAAGGTTTATGTGATTTCAATTTCCATTGAAAATCCTATCATTTCCACCATAAAAACAAGTCTTTAATGGTGTAGTCTGTAATGTACAGAGGTATCATCTGCTCTTGCTCCATTATTATATGTTCATATGTGATGAATGTTGATTTTGTCCGATCGTGTCCACTGTTAAATACTCAAGCATTTTGAAAAATGAATAGAACACATTGGGGTTAAGTAAGCCCCTGCCTTTTTTTTTTTTTTTTCTGTTTCTGTTTTTCTTCTTTTTTTTCTGTTGTTTTGCTTCTGCTTTCATAATCAAGGAGCAGTGGTGCACATCATAATGGAGTGGGGAGAGCTTGAAGAGCCATGCCATTAAATAGTGCATTAAGCAAACCCTCTTCAGACAGTCCATTCTGAGGAGAGGTCTGCTCCATACAAACAAAGCTCTTGAGATGCACTTTGTTGTGTTCTTACCATTCAGAAAGTACTATTATACTGTGCCTGTGACTCCGTGTGCAATATTTCAGTTGATTCAGTGTCATTGGTTTTACAGGGAATAATAAGAGACCTCGTGTTCTTGTCCATCTAGCATGAGAATAGACTGTGCTGAATTTCTATCAAGTCTTTAAAAGCCTCATAAAACATTTTACGTATTTTTACCTTTCAGAAGTTTTTGGCAAACAGTCTTGCTTCACAAAACCAGTTTTTAGGAATTAGAATGGTTAAACTCACATATAAAACAGTAGATGAAAATCTCTATGAAATGTTCTCCAAGTTGTTTGCACTGCAAACAGGAACAACTACTTTTAGATGAACACAAGAAATACAGAAAAACGAGACTTTTAATTTCTTTTCAAGGAAAGCTCTCAATAATGTTGAAAAAGCTCTGTGCTGTGGTGTTAACACTGCCTCTATTTACAGCTTTAATTGGTACAGCAAATTATTTTTGTCAATGTGATGTAAAATCATACAAGTGCAAATTTTATTTTGTAATTCTAGTGGCCACCTACACCAGAGCTTTTTGGATTTCCTTGTACTCATCAGGCTGACAAGATTTTTGTCATCCAGCCAGGAGACAGATGCTGAGAGAAAACTCAGGTGATAAGGTCTGTTTTTAGTACCCCAAGTGCACTCAGTGAAAGGAAGGGATTGCACAAGTATGCATTTGTAGCCTTTGATAATAGGACAATACTGGTTTCCACAGGGCTGGCTGCCTCACTTCTTGCCACAGCTGGAGGCTGAGATTTTTCAGCAGCCTTCCTGCCGCACGCATGGTGCTATCTCAGCATGGGGAAGCGCTGAAACTGCTTAAAAGCCACATGCTGCTCAAAAGTTCATACGTGCTGGCCATTTAGTTCAATGGAAATCCATATTTAGCTTCAAATGTAACATGGCCAGTCAGGTAGAAGACTCTCTGCCTTATTTTGTAAACGTTTTCACATTTTAATGAGCAAAGGCAGTATATTTCTGATATTAAGTAATCTCCTACAAAGAAAAAGTGTCACGGGGGTGTGGGGGGAGAGGGGGAAAAGCAAGAAAATCACGTTACCTATCTCTCACCTCTCATGTACTGTTTCTCCTACACTTTTCTGTAGCATGTCAGAATGACTGTCATGGCTTAGTGAGTATATTCTGTTTAGTTAGTAATAATACTCTCTATTAAATAATTTTAAAACACAGTCTTTAGTTTTATGTAACTACATGCTAACTAATACATTATTATAAAAAGCAGAATTAGTTTCACTCTTTACAAAAGTGCAGGCTGGGCTATTTCATAGAGGTTTGATAAATGAAGCAGTTAAGTTAAAAGCCTGAGCTTGTAATTACTGAGTAGAAAAGATTTTTTTTTTCTTCTTTTTTGGTAAACCCATGTGGTTAATAATAATGACAAAATCTCAGTCTTTTAGAGACTTGGTCAGAATATAGATTAATACAGAGCTAATTGTGCGGAGATTTTATTTTTGAATCCACTTATGATCTTGAATTGCTGCATATAAGTCTCATTCAACAACCTAACATCAGGATTCCTGCTAATGAGTCTAGCCAAGGTAGTGCTGTTCCAGAGTCCTGATTTCTTATCAACAATCCAGCTATAATGATAAACCAGGTATAATATTTCACCAAATATGTTGATTGAGGAGTAGGACTGTGTTTTTGCCTTGACTTTTCTCTGCCATAGCCTTCTTCTGAGAGTGCAAAGAAAGCTGTTAACTCATCGTTTTTCTTAATTTCAAATAACTCTGGCAGTGTGAAATTCTGCATATCTGCAAAAGGACTGGATTTCTAAATACCAACTGAGTTACCATATGTTTAAATGTGTTAATTAGAACTGTTAGCTGGAGGGTAAGGTTGTAAATATATTAGACTTTTATGGAACACATGTACCTTTAAATAGCATTCTCCAAACCAGGAAGTATATACAATACCTGCTGTTTTGGACAGGTAGTTCTCTGAGACCAAATAGTAATCTCTTTGCTCCTCCTGTCTGTAGCTTTGTTACAGTCCTTCACTAGCTCTTGATTGTACCATTAGATCATAGTTTCAGAGCACAGGACTTTTATTTGCCTATTTTTTCACAGAATGTGTCTTATTAGGCAGAACTGATGAATGTTATGAATAAAACAAACCACTTAAGCTTATCAGTGGATAAAGACCAGGGGAAGGATTTATGTTTATGTCTATATCCAGATTAGATATGCTCAGATATCTTTGTAGTTTAATACAGAGGGAAAAAAAGAAATAAATCAAATGATGCAATTATTCTCAAAACTAGTTCAGATGAGTCATGATCTAAAAATGTATATTTTTTCATTGAAAATAGGAGAAGCCCTGGGTGATTGGCTCTGATGTAGACACTTTTGTTCTTATTTAGAAGGATTAACATTCCATTGATATGGTAGTTATATATTTCCTTCCTGAGCTGCAGAATCATTGTTGATACTGACTTTGGAAACAAAAATGTACTGAATACTTGAGAAATACTTCTGGCAACAATATTCTTACCCAACAATCTAAAGGAGTTGAGCTAAAATACCTAATTCTCTTTTTACAGTGATGTTTCAACTTTTTTTGGTCAGACATATCAACAACCAAATGCACTCTCCAGTCCAAAAGCAAACAGAAAAATAAAGCAAGCATGAAAAAACATCAACAAAACAGAAACATAAAACAACTGTTATGATAAGAGAAAAAGGGGAAAAAAAAACTGGAAAAGAAAAAGGAGATATGGAAAAAGAAAAAAGAAGATAAAAAAATGAAAAAAAAAGAAAAAGAAAAAAAATGAAAAAGAAAAAAAAGAAAAAAGAAAAGGAAGAAAAGGGAAAGAAAACAAAAAGACAAAAAAGAAAATAAAAATTGGAGAGGAAAAAGTTCGATCCACATACTGTGGAAACCATTTGTTACTTTTACTTAAGAGAGGATAGGATAGCTAACTCTGTTTAGAGTCTTACAGAAATGCCTTCTGATACAGACAAGAAATGCCTTAAGTAGGACTCAAGATACAGTTGAAAGTAATCAGGATGGATTGATGGTTTTTGAATCAGTCTGTGAGTGCCAGAAACAGGTCACTATCCTTTCCTGAGCTTAGTTGATAATTCTGGATTCAATAACAATGTAGTAACATAGATGAAAATCTGAGAACTCACGTTAGATTTACTCAAGGAAAGCTATATTCTTTAGCAACTTAAAAAAAAATATATATGAAAAAAACAACTAGGATGTAAACTGGTTGAAACAGTAGAAGAACCGTTATGGTTGCAAAAGAGAAAAAAAAGAAAAAAAATTCATAGAAAGATGTGTGTTGAATTTTAGTCAAGGTCTAATGAAAACCTCTGGAAGGCAAGGATTAGCACAGGAAATGAGAAATTATGATTTCTTGGTAGTGCACTGTGTATACAGCATATAAATTTGTGAGAAACTTGTGAGGGATTCCTGGTTTAAAGACTTCAAAATGCATCTGTATCTAACTCATTTAAAAAAAAAAAAAAAAGCTAGCCAGTCAGCTTGTTGGTCTGCCTGTTCTGTTCTTCTCGTTAAGTCGTTAAGTTGTCTGGTCTATAAGTGAAATTTCCAAAATGCTAAGCAGTGATGTGTAAAGTGTGTATCTAATCTAGGGAATAACATGTACAAACCAGATTCATCAGTGTGCTCTTGCTGCTTTGTGTCATGCTGGCAGCAGAAAGCAACTGCAAAGCCAGCCAATGCAGAGAACTTACAGCTATTTTTGGTGTGCCAGAGAGACACAAAGCAGTGATGTTACTGACGAATCCATTGTATAATCTCCAAATACAATTTGTTATCATAAATAAAATTGGTTAAATTAATCTTCACAAAAATTCTGTGCTCAAGAGAAAAAATCTCCAGAAATTGGATCATCGTTTCCATTATGACTATTTGCACACAGAAATGGTATGGCAAAATATTAAAATAATAATTAAAAAAAAAACAACAGCCATATAACCGTATAAAGATATCTTAGAGTTTCATTGAAATTTATAGATGAAATGAAGATAAAAATAATTTTAATATAAAGGAAATTTTATACAAAAGTCTTCTGACAGCAAAAAATTAAAAGGGTAAGGAAGGATAATAAAAAGTAATTTTCCATCATAGTACTTATTTTAGTACATACAGATATATTTTAAATTAAAAACAAACAAAAAACACAAAAAGCGCCAAAACACTATCTTTTCAAACTACAAATTTTGTTTCATAATTGACACAAAATCAAACAAAAGACAACATAACTTTCAAAAACAAACAAACAAACAAACAAACAGACGAGGAGATATTTTGAAAGCTTGTAAAATGTCATTTCCACTATAATATGATTTATCTTATCTACCAGTCACAGGTGCAAATAAGTGTTCTCTTTCTTTCTATCTTAATTTTAGATAATAATTTGCATCTATATTTTGGAAATATGATTTTTTTTTCAATTCTCAGGGAGTAAGCATTCTCATAAATTTTGACTCCTACAAAAGGATTCTGATGACTAGATTCATATTTTGCTGTTACGTGTGAAAACAAAAATTGGTAATTTAGAAAATCTTGGTTCAGATTTAAAAACAAGTAAATTTTCCTTCTTATCATCATAATATTATCCTCTCTTGTTTCATATGGGTGCTGGTGATAAAGCTAGCAGCAATCAGAGTTATGTCAAGGATTGCAGACGTATCAGAGTGTCAGTAAGGGAGTTTGGAGAGTAGATAGTTTCTTCATCCGTCCTCCCAGTCAAAGGAATGAGTTTGAGAGAATCAGTCAAATGTGTTGAATCACCTAACATCACCTAACTGTTGATTAGTTGGGGTTTGGCTATCTGCACTGAGAAACCTGGTCCATCAAGGGATGGTATGGTCCATACATCAGAAAAGGGGGAGGACATCATTGCTAAAAAGGCTTGACAAGCTGATGGAAAGGGCTTTAAATGAAGATTTTCAGAAGAAGGAAAATTAATTCCATCTCACTCATGCCAGGTTGGTGCTAGCAATAAATGACCGTAGCCTGGAGAAGGATCATAGGTCAGCAGGAGTGCCCTGGAAGAGCAACAGAAAGGAATTCATAGAATCATAGTTGTTTGATTTGGAAGGGACCTTTTAAAATCATCTAGTACAACTCCTTTGTTTCTTTTAGTAGCATGGCAGCTTCCAAATCCTCCTGTTTTTTTCCCAAACTGCATGTATTGATGTAGAGGCAATTCAGCTGGACAGCCAGCTTTGTTACCTTCTTGGAAGATAACTTCTTAATTCCTTTATAACATTTCCCTTGAGTTTCCATGTTACTTTTTCATGTTGCCTCACTGGTCTCTGACTCATTGTCATAAGATTTCAAGTGTGCTTCAGTGATCCTAGCAGATCTCAAGGAATAAGATTTAGGGTCCCCACAAGCACCTTATCCCTCTAACCAAGCTATGCTATCCCACACCTTATAATGGGCAAGTTCAGTATTGTACTTTTCCTTCTTTGAACCTAGTTTAAAGGCCTGCCAGTGAGCCCTGATATATTTTCCCCAAGGATCCTCTTTCCACTCTTAGAGAGGTGAAATTCATCAGGTGTCTGCAAGGCCACTGCCACATAGGCCATTCCATTTTCAAAATGGAATGGTAGCATCAGCCACTAAGTCCAGTGTTTACAGCAAGAGATGTGTGTATGTATGCCTTCAGGACTATCATCTTATTGGCGTTATAGTGACGCGTTGTCATGGCTCCTATGATTGGAGTATTGGAACAGAATAAAAGCTCTTTAGGAACACAGGCCCTCTATTTCAAGTTGAGCGCATAGAACTCCACCTGAGGATGGATAAATGGAATGGTATGCCACAGGCCATCCTACCAGGAAGACCAAGAGGATGAGGTCATCTATAGGCAGGTAGGAGCAGCCTCATGTTCACAGTCTCTAATCTTCATGATAGACTCTGATCTCTCTTGGAGGAAAAATACAGCAGGGCATAGGCAATCCAGGAGATTCCTAGAATGCTTTGATGATAACTTCCTTCTGCAAGTGATAGAAAAGACGAAAATGAGAGGAACTATGTGAATTTCATTCTCATCAGTACGGAAGGGCTGGTGGGGACTGTGAAGCTCAGAGGCATCCTTGGATGAAGTGACCATAATGGAATTCAAGATCCTTAGGTGTGTGAGGAAGGTTCAAAGCAAACTCAAAATCCAAAATTTCAGGAAAGCAGACTTCAACCAATTCAGGCACCTACTTGGTAGAGTATTATTGGATAAAGCTGTAGGAATGAAGAGGCCAAGAAAGCTGGTTAATATTCAAGGATCACCTCCTCCAAACTCAGAAGTGATATATTCCAACAAAGAGGATGTCGGGCAAAAATATCAGGAAGAATCTATGGAAGAGCAAGTAAAAGAGACAAATTAAAACACAAAAAGGAAGCCTACAGAGGGGGGAAACAAGGGCAAATAGCCTGAGAGGAATACAGAAAAATTTTCTGAGCAGCCAGGGATCAGTTTAGGAAAGATAAAGCCCTAATAAAATGAAATCTGGTCAGGGATATCAAGATCAAAAGGAAAAGCTACTGTAGGTATGTCAGAGATAAAAGGAGTAGAAAAAAATATGAATCTTCTCTATAAGAAAATGGGCATCCTAGTTACCTGAGATAAGGAAAAGATTGAGGGACTCGGTGACTTTTTGCCTCAGTCTTCACTGGCAAGTGTCCTAGGTGAAGTCAGTGACTACGTGAATGAAGATTTGCCCAATGTAGCAGAAGATCAGATTTGAGACCATCTAAGGATTTTGAGAATACACAAGCTTATGGTACCTGATGAGTTTAAAGTTCAAGGAGATGTTCAAGGTCCAGTTAGATAGGGCCCTGGGCAGCCTAAATCTATGTTCAAGAGTATACGCCAGACCATTCCAGCTTTTGTGTTGCATTTTCCCAACTAAAAGTAGTAAAATCTGGTATTCCAAATGGAATTCAGTGTAAAAGTTTCAGTCTCCCTACAGTGAAATAGATTATCTGCAGTAAAACAAACAAGCCATTAAAACCAACTTTTAGAATGTCTTCAGAATCAAGACACAGCTAGGACTTCTAGCTTTTATTTCTTCCTGTAGCACATTCAGGCTGATTACTGTAGACTTTCAACATGGATCAACATTCTGTTTTGTTCTTCTTTCTCCTTTTGCTTTCTTTACTACCAAGTATAAGAGAAAGTGAAATGAAATAGATTCTTATAAATGCTCAGATGGAGAATCCAGGAGTACAGAAGTTCCATTGCTTCCATCTAGCTGGTTCCCAACTGGGTCAGAGAAGCTCTGTTTGTGTGGGGAAGAGTTGTAAAGTCCATTCTGGGAAGCCACTGGAATGTATATTTTTCCTTTGGAACTTATGAAACCTCTGTATTCGTATGAAGACTGTGTATTCATGGAAATAAGTCTCATTCTAGTATGGAGTGAGAATGGAGATATAACATACACATAGGTCTAAGTGATTGAAAGAGTTTCGAAAGTGTTTACGAAATTATAAAGTAAGTAAATCATATAGTTAGGGATCTGTCAAATGACAGTCCAACTAACATTCTGTAGGCAAAAGTTCACAATATATCATTAGGTTTTCTTAAAGCTTTTATACTGTAGTCTTAAAGTGACTATTTTAATATACAACTGACGTGCATAAAGAAATAATGTCTCTGATGTTTGTGTAGGGGAAACGTGGATGATGGATTTTGTGAACAAGTTTGGTAACTATTTAATATAACCCAAAATATTGCTCATCTGGAACACAATTAAGAACTGAAGAAGGATAGTATTGCTACAACAGACATTAAGCTACATGAAACAGTAATATTATGTTGTAGCTTTACTGCAGAAAGAAGTCACTAAAATAAGTAAAGATGATAACAAAAGTCAATTTTTTGTATTAATAAATCTGGACGACATGGAGAATAAAAATAACTAAAGCACTATAATGTGTTTAGAGATTCATATGTGTTTTTACATTAATTATAGCAGTAACTATTTTAAATCTTTAAAAACAATATCCTCACTGCTGTTATTCATTTGGTATATTAGCTTTCAGTTTGGGACAAATTTGATTAAAATGGCTAAGCAGGTATAAGTTATCATTAAAGTGAATGCGAGGAAATGGTCTTAGAAGTGTTTGAATTCTAATTTTCTCAGTTTTGTTATGTACATCAAAGGATTATGCAATCTATTAAGGCTGTCGCATTTATACTATGATCTCCATCCAACCTGAATTTCTGTTCTTCAGTTACCACATAGGATTTTTTTCCTATCGGCATTTCCTCCCTTTAGTGTGCCACCCTTCCTTACTTGTCACAAGGAATCAGTAAAACTTGATTGTCAGTGACATATTCCATCTAGCCTGAAACTGAAACATCTAAGCACCAAAGAAACAAGGCTATTTGAGAGAAAACTTATGAAAATAATAGTTCATATATTTTCTTGCATTCATTAGATCTCTGTAAAGGAACAGTAATAGTGAATTACAGAGACAGCACATTACCATAATAGAATAGAACATTGAATTTGGAAAAGTTTATTTATTGTTATTATTTTTATATTTTTATTACATTTTAGAGAATGGAAGAACAGTCATAAGTTACAATTGCAGAAACAGAGGTAAATGTAGCTTCTGTGTTTTTTTTTTTTTTTTTTTTTTTCTTTTCACTGGATACCATCAAGTTTAACAGTATGAAATGCCAATAACTCCTACCAGTGTCTTCAAAGTTCATGCAGTGAGCAATGCAACAAAATTTGTACTATCAGGATATTATGGGTACTGTAGTTGTTACAGTGTGATGAGTTGCATGAAAGTGTTTTGTTATAACAGCCTTCAATTGGGATTTAGACTGGAACATAGCTTTTGGCTAGAAGGAGCCACAAAAGAGTACAGTTCTGAAGAGCACTGTTCTTGCCATGTCAGCTAATTTCTTTATTATTTTCTTTCTTATTTTAATTATCTTTAATTAATTTTCTTTCTTATTTTAATTATCTTTATTTTCAATCTACATTTATTGATGATAAGGATATATTTTTTATTTGTGGTTTATGTGTTTGAAAAAATGAGATTGACACATGATCTATCGGGACAATATGGAGAAAAAGGTATGTGCAATAGATTACATCTTTATATTCTGAAACTGTTGCATTCAAGTTTAATCTACTTTATTGAACTTGACAAGACAGAAGGTTTTAGTGAAAAAAATGTAACCCATAGCCACTGTAAGTAGGTGGGTGGGATCAGAGACATAGCACCCCTCTGAAACTGGGAGAACAAAGGGGAAGTGCAGGAAGACAATGCTTGCTTCCATATTGATCATGCATCAAATGAGAGGGTAGCAGAGTAAGTCTCTCAGCTCAGGACTATCAGATCTGTGATTTTGTACTTCTGAAAATTTTGTTGGCTATTTTACTGTTGTGAGATATGTTTCTTCATCCTCCTAAAAAAAATCTCATTCTTTGTTCAGTTTGTCATGGATGTATGCCTGAAAGGTGACAGCATTTCTATTTTCTTTTCCTGTTACAATTTGTCAAGATATAGAATCTGGACTGAGGTTTATGTTCCCTTGCCCAGTAAAAAACAGCCTTTTCAGCACAAGCAGATGTTCCTGCTTTTGCAGTCATCACAGGGTATATGCACAAGCAGGGAAAACCTCCCTTAACCAGGAAACCTGCAGATCTTGTAGAAGCAGATGTAACTTTTCAATCACCCTTCAGACCAGCTGTTTCTTTCTATTTTTCCACGAGGCAGCTCTCCCACAATGACTGAGATGCTGGTAAGTAGGAAGGTGAGGTAGCAAAATGAAGTGGGCCAAGGTATAGCTGCTGCAGTCACTCATGCCAATATCACTGTGGGTGCTGCAGGTGACAAACTAAGTGTTAGCAATTGCTGCTGTCCCCACACTTCTTCCCACCCTTATGTCAGGCACATCAGTTAGTTAAAAAGACATGTTCTGGGCTTGCTCCTTCTTTTGATGTATCAAAAATTGTCTTATATGTAAATTACAATTGATCATTGAAGCAAAAACATTTCCTATGACAATAGACAAGTCTGTGGTACAGAGTCCAGAATGAATCACAGAATTGTAGGGACTGGAAGGGACCTCTAGAGATCACCTAGTTCAACCTCCCCGCCACAGTAGGCATCCTAGACAAGGTTGCACAGGTAGGCATCCAGGTGGGTCTTGAATGGCTCCAAAGAAGGAGACTTCACAACCCCCTTGGGCAGCCTGTTCCAGTGACCCATCACTCTCACTATGAAGAAGTTCTTAAGCACATTTTTGTGAAACTTCCTATGCTTCAGTTGGTGGCCATTTCTCCCTACCCTATCACCACACACTGCTGAAAAGAGCATGGCCCCATCCCTTTGCCTCCCACACCTTTGATATTTATAGACATTAATCAGTCTTCTTTTTTCAAGGCTGAACAGACCCAGGTTGCTCAGGTTTTCCTCAATAAGAGAGGTGCTACAGGCCATTTATCATCTTCGTGGTACTCCTCTGGATTCTTTCTGGGAGATCCCTGTCTTTTTTGTACTGGGGAGCCCAGAACTGGACACAGTACTCCAGGTGAGGCCTCACCAGGGCAGAATATAGGGGGACGATCACCTCCCTTGACCTGCTGGCCACACTCTTTATAAAGCACTCCTGGATGCCATTGGCCTTCTTGGCCACCAGGGCACACTGCTGGCTTATGACCAACCTGTTGTCCATCAGGACCCTCATGTCCCTCTCTGCAGAGTTCCTCTCTACCAGGTCATCCCCCAACCTGTTCTTGTGCATGTGTTTATTCCTCCCCAGTGTCATGATTTTACAATTGTTGGTTATCAGTATTCTACATCATAACATCATGCAGTGCATTGGGAGTTAAAGGGTTAATGCTCGAGTTCTGGGCACCTGTCCAGAAGAAAAGAACAACTACATACCCCAGAACACTTTGTGTTCAGAGAGCAGATATAACCCCCATCAAAGTCACAAGACCTTCCTTTTTTCAGCTCTCTTCCCCGCTGCTCGACCTGACTCACATCTCACATCAACATTATTACAAGGTCTTCTGTTCTCAGACATTTTTTCTCTCATTATATTTGATTTATTAGCTTCAATTCTAATTATGTTGCATTATAGTGTGTTATCTTGCATTCCGATACCATATTTAGTAAATTAGTTTGTTTCTCCTCAGATCATTGCTGCTGTTTTAAATTACTTTGTGGTCCCCTGCTTCCCCTTTCTGGAGGTGCAGATTCACAAATCTGTCCTGCTAGTCACAGAAATGGCCAAACCAGCCTGTAAACCGTTGACGCCTAGGTGCAAGACTCTACTCTTGCTTTTGTTATACCTCATCTGGTTCCTCTCTGCTGAGTTCTCCAGCCTGTCCACTTGCTGAATGGCAGCACAGCCTTCTGATGTGTCAGCCATTCCTCCCAGCATCGTATCATCAGTAAAGTTGCTGAGGGTGGACACTATCCCCTCATCAAGGTCATTGCTGAAGATGTTAAACAAGACCAGACCCAGCACCAACCACGTTGGGTTTGAGTTGTCACTCCAAAGACAGCTGACTCGACCACTCTGAAACCATTGAAAAGGGGCCACTGTCGTCACTGTCATCGTCATCAACAGAACACTGCCCAATGACCCACCACTACTGAGGATCAAAGGCTAACCTATGAACCACGCTGGATCCATGGTGGTGACTATCTCCCTCTTGCTGCCTACAAAGACTCCTTGCTTCTTCTTTCCTATCTTTTCTATCACCCTCCTTCCCTTCCCCATTACCCTAATTCATAATAGTGTCCGTCCTCCCCTTCCCCATTTACCTGATTAAGATTTGTAATAAACTGGTTGGACCAGCATTTGAACTGTTGTTTCTTAATCTCACACTGGGTATATAGATAATAAAAGAACCTCCTCTCCCTCCTATAAACTGGAGCGAGACAGAAGGTAAAGGGAAAAGTTGTAGGGAGATGCTAGCTGGGTTCAAGGAAAAAAATGGAACAGTGGCAATGATCTAAGGAGAAGAACTAATTTATTAGCTATGATATCGGAATGCAAGATAACACAATATAATATAATCTATTGAAATTGAGATTAATAAATTAAGTAAAATAGGAGAGAGAGAAAGAGGGAACTTTCTGAAACTGAGCAAACCTGAAAGCAACAGCTTGGATGCACTTCCACACTCACTGCCAGACAGTGTGCAAGCAAAAAGCAGGGCCAGATATCCTGTAACTTCTGTGGCGTATCTTCCTCTCTGGCCGTGAGGTGGAGTATTAACTTTTTAATTACCTGTGCTTTCCGTGATGTTATGATGTGGAATACCAATAGCAAAAATTACAAAATCAGGACAACAAACATGATCAGCAAAATGTCAGCCCCTTTGAGGGGAGAACATGCAATCAAACTCTTGCACTGTTGTTATTGGCAGGGGTGAAATGCCCTCAGGAGAGAGAAAGAATATTTTTGAACTAACATAATAAAAATTATCTTTGAAATCAAAACTGTATATGAATGAATAAAAGGAAGTAAAGGCAATATCTGGTAAGGATATGATCATCCTCACTGTTAGTGTCTCTAGCTTCTATTTTACTTAGTTATTTTTCAATCTTTTGGAGATAAAGCAATGGGATTTGACTGGTATCTGCATATCTGCACATCAAGAGGAAGAAACAGTAAGAATTTCTTACGATAAATACAGTTTTCATACAGAATGAAATTACTTATAACTTACTGTCTGGTAAACATTATTTCATGGTTTTGTAAACTAAAGTACTAAGTATAAAAAGAAAATAATCAGTGATGTACATCTTAAACTAAACAATAAGCAGCAGGGAACTGTATAGAATGTAGGGCTGGATATATATATATTTTTAATGTAGTGCACATTCAGTCATGTTCAATAATAATTTATGAATACAGTTTCTTGACCTGGGGCATGTTGCATGAATATTGTGGTCTATTAATTATCTGGTTTTGTTTTTTAAATAAATCAAGATTTAGCTGACCTGAGAACTATTTTACAGACAAAATGGTTGACAATAAATGCTCTAAAAGCAAAGTAATACAGCTAACTGAATTATAGTAATTATGTCTGCCAGAAACTGTGCTCTGATCAGCTAAGAAGGAAGGAAAAAGTAAAGACAGCATGAGTAGTTAACTGTAGAAGGATTGTGAACCAGCTGTGCTGATCCAAAGTGTGCAGATATAGTACATCTAGTAGTGAAAATGTAATATTAATGAACAAGAATAGAAAAAAACTTTAAGTACCATGCACAATTTAGTCATCCATGTCTGCAAATCGTTCTTCAAAGCAGAACAGAAGTAGAGAAGCTACAATCTCCGATGACCTAGACCAGAATCATGGACCTTCCTGGAAAATCCATGTAACCTGGAAGCAGAATACATACAATGCTATTACAGCAAGTAAGAGCTTTCTAATTCATCAGCAGGCTTGAATACAACACCACACTATGCAGCTATAGTATTCTGTGTTCCAAATGATTCTTTTGGTGCTGATTTTTGTATCTCTGCTATGTACTATAAGGTAGAGAGTAGATAGCCATAAGAAAGAGTAGTTTGGCTAGCAAAGCCAAATGGTGTCCGTGACGAAACATTTTCTCTCTATCATACATCCTCTATTTAAACAATCCAAAAGGAAAAGAATGGCATTAAGTAATAGACAGTGCTGGCATTGGAAAAAAATACATGAAACTATAATTAATGAATCAAAACAAAAATTTGGAGATCAAATTTCTAATCTTTGTCATAAGTTCAGGTTAAGTCAAGTGATGCCATTCTTCTCAAATGAAGAGTATTTATTTTAAAGTTTCTCTCTAAAACTTCAGTTCAAAATCATTGTTATCCTGTTGATGTTATCATTTACCTAGTGTGAATGCAAAAACATTGCCATGTTTGACTTCAGAAAATTTCATCAGTGAAATAAACTTATGACACTTGTCTAAACAAAGAAACTGTCACCCCATATCACTATCTCGTTCTAAATAAAGGGCTCTAGTACTCCAAATTTGTTTTTCTTTAATGAACTTAAACCTTTCCACTGTCATTATTCATTCCTTCTAAAAACATTGGAAAATATAATACATTACTCAGCTGTGACCTAACGTGTCCTAAAGTGCATATTTTATTGACGTAAATAACTGGGATTCTAGTCTACACAAATGTTGATGTTTTGATTTTATAGAAATACCGTTCACCTTAAAAGTTGTCATTAGTGCAATGATTATTTTCCCTGGAGACTGCCGATTATCTGAAAGACCATTGCTAGCAATCTGCTTAGTGTCAGCAGATTCTCAGACTGCATAAATTGTTGGATTCTTGAAGACAGGCAGGAAATAGTTAAAATTTTTGCGTTTTACTCAAGTATACATTTTTCCTTCCATTGAAAGAAAGGAATTCATTAGTTCATTAGTTTCATACCTGTATAGCTGCAAAACTCAGTGAGATTACACTGTTAAACTCTAGCATTACTGGATACGAAATTAAAGTGAACCAGGCACTGGGAATTTGTTTTTACTGTAATTTAAAATCAAATAAAAATGTCCATTTTATAGTGCTCTGAGCTATAAGAAATATTACTGATGCTTTCCTGTGCTTTTCAGGTTAGCTGTCCCTCTAGTTTTCTTCCTGGATATCAATTTTGAAAACCAATAGGCATGTAAATTCTATTTTCCTTATTTCTGCCTTTAGGTGGTATCCACGTTTATTTTATTAACAGGAATTCATTTTTAAAAAGTCACTGACTTAATGAAAGTTTTCATTGCATCTACTCATATATTTCTTTGAAAAATAGATTCACCTTAACTAGAAATTCATCAGCAAAAATTAACTAGGAGTACTAAATGTCATACCATTACAAGAGAAAAATAAATGGAAAATATATTACCGCTGCACAGGGAGAGAGAGACAAATGTGTTGAATCAATGAAAAGGGAAGACCCAAGGCATTTATTGCTTGGACATCCAAAGAGTCAAGGTGAATCCTCATGACTGACCCTCCCTGAGGTTGTTACAAGGTAAACGGTAGGATTGTCACATATATCTTGAAGCGAATAATTTGGGGATATTTGATTAAAAAATAAAATAAAATAAAAAGTTGTGTTTTCTAACCTTGTTTTCCTAGTTCTGCTAAAGGAAATGCAAAAAGTGATTCTCTTCATGTCTGATTTGCTAGAGAAAAGGTGGTAGGTCAAATGCATTCCAAATGAGATATAGAAAAAGGAGCTGGTTTGTGCCAGAAGCAGTTTTCCCCCACAGTTAAATTCATGTTTGAAATGATTGCTGGGCTTCTAGCAAAGACAGATAACAAGAAACTTAGGAGATAAAAGAGGATCATTTTTTGAAATTGTTACCCATTCAGAAATAAAGATTAATTATTGTTTAACACATGGTTGTTTCTCTGCTTTGGTTTTGTTTGTTGGGTTTTTGTTTGTTTGTTCAGCTGTTTGTGTGTGTTTATATAACAAATAAATGCATAGGACATTCAGACTGCCTTGCATTCAGAAAAAAAAAAAAAAAAAAAAAAAAAAAGAAGTAGAAGAAAGAAAGAAAGAAAATTATTCCTCAAAGAAAATCACACAGTATTGAAGTAGAAAAGAAATGAAAAATATTAACCTGGTTGTTAAGCTTGTATCGGCACTAACTTGGGACAATATTATCCATGATTACGAAATTTGTTATTGAATAGAACTTTTGAGTGCTTAATTTTTTCAATACTGAATTATCTTTTTGTACACAGGTATAATGAAACTATATATTTCTATTTTTTAGAACTCTTGGTAGGCATCTTCATCTTAAGATGGAAGCACATTCCATATATTTATGGTATTGAAATTAATTTTTATTAGATTATCTGCTTAAGAAATTGCCAAATTGCACTCTTAAACAAATAAATAAAAATTTAGTGGAAATTGACAGTAAAGCCTCTGAAACTTTAGAGCACTGTGCTTTATATTTGAAGCTGTTCTCCTCTGCAAATTATTTATTTCACTTGTGTGATTAAAGTACTAAGAATTGGTTACCACAATTACAGGACAAGATAGCCAATCCTTCTTCAGATTTTTAGTAAATTGTGAAATCATTACTGTTGCACTGCATTTGCTGAGATATAAAACACATCTAACTTACAGGTGATACAAAATGCTTTCAGCAAATTTTGTACTCTGAATTTTACAACGGAAGTTAGATATTAAGCAATAAATGTTGGCCAAAAACTGGAACATGAAAGTTCTATGCATATATGAGGAAGAACTTTACAGTGAGGATAACAGAGCACTGGATCAGGCTGCCCAGAGAGGTTTCAGAGTCTCCTTTGGAGTTATTGAAGACTTGTCTGAATGCCCACCTGCATGACCTGCTGCTGCAGGGAACTTGCATTAGAAGGAAGGTTGAACTCTGTGACCACTAGAAATCCCTTCCAACCCCTGTGATTTTCTGATTCTATGATTCCATGACATTCAGTTCAAGTGAAATCAATGAATGGAATATATGTACAGATTAGAAATATGCTAATAATTCAGATAAATTAACATTGGAAAAAAAAAAAAAAAAAAAAAGCAACAGAACAATTAAAACTAATTTATACTCAGGTTGAAAAAGCAATTCCTATGCTTGTAGGATCTGATCACAGCAGTAAGTAGGGGTATAACTAAGTATGAGACCTGTAGCATTCTGTGGTATTCAAATTTCAGGTAACTGCTAAATCTCCTTTGATCTTTTTAATTATTTTGACCTTGGGTCAAGAAAGAACTAGATAATTGGCCCTGTGGCCACTTGCTACTCAAATACTGAGTGAAGCTGCCATTCAGCTTTATGTCACTACATAAGTTAGGGTTGCTAACTGTTATTGTGGTTAGCATTAACAGAAATTAAGCATGACAATGCAAACATATCTCCTGCCTTTCTATTACTACACCATAGGAAATTAAAGATGGTCTGACATCCAGAGACAATTAAGCAAGAGATTGAGCAATGCTAACTTTGACTATTTTCTTTTTTGACAGAAATACTGATATATTTGTTATGCTAGTTTGCACAGTTAAATATCAGTTTTCACTTGATCATATAGCTAAGAAAGTGGAATTAACACACTGAGCCTACCTTTTTGGTTTTGATACTACAGTGCATAAAGATGTTTTTTGTTGGTTTTGTTGTTGTTGTTGTGTTTTTTGTTTATTTTTCCTGATGTTCTCATGCAATCTACAACAATGGCTTTTGCATCATCTAAAATGTGCTTGAAACAGATTGGGGTTGAATTCCAAGGCTTCTTTGAAAGAATTCTGTTAATGTTATAGTTGATTGATTGGTTTGTTTCCACAACAGTATTAAAACACCTCCAAAAAGTTATTACTGTAATATAATAAACAACCAAAAAACAGTAAGATATATTTGATACTTTCTTATAAATTATTGAAAATATTTTGTATTCTAAATACAATATCTACGTCTGCTTGACAATACATTTCTGATTCCAGAGAAATATTTCCAAATATTGAGAGAACAAAAATGATAGTTAAAGATAAGACAGAATATTTATTATGCTTTCATTATAATGGTAAAGTAAATCGATATTTTCTTAGATATAGCCATCTATATAATGTGGAAAAGAAACGTTACATTGTAGAAATATATATTTTTTTTTCTTGCATAACATCATTGAATTTCAGTGAGTGTCATTTTTTCAATTCAATAATACACATTTGCTTCATAAGGATTTCCATATCAGACATCATTTTGTCAGACTGTGCCTCTGTTATACTCCGTCATACGTGAACAAAATGTAACAGAACATTGGCAGGAAGGTTCAGCCTCTGCTGACATACCACCTCCATCTGCCTCTGATGTTGTGGGCCAACACAATTAAGTAGCACTATTTTCAGAGGAGTCCTTGTAATTGAAGTTCTGTAGACGATTTAAGTCTACAAGATATTTCAAATGGGAAGAAAGGTGCTCAGAACCCAATGGAGATGGAAAAGGGAGTTTTAGAAATAGGAAACAGGAGAGAAGATGACATTTTGGAAGGGGAAACAGGAAAGAAAAGATTCTGGGACATAAACCAATAATTCATCCAATCATTAATAATGTAGCATAAAACAAATGCATCTCTTTCTCCTCAAAATATTTTCCTATTTTCTGAAACCTTACTTTTCAACTTGTGTGGTTACTTTGCTTTTGCTTCTTTTTGACTGTCTTTTTTGTTCTCCTAACAGCATTATCCTAAATTGTCACATTCCTTCCCCTCCACTCACATGTATATTGAGATAATAGTTTGCATTTAATATCATAAATTCAGGCTGCATAAGTTATTTCACGTTGGGTGTTAGTATTTATTGAGCCTCAGCACTGTGTTTTTTACACAGTTCCTACCTGAAGGATTCTAGAATCTGGTTGGGATCAGACAAAATGACTTGGAAATTAAAGTAAAAGACCCAACTGAAGCAGAAGCCTGAGTCTCTGGGAAAATCATACTATACCAGTACTGCAAATGTCCAGGAGCTGAATTGATGACTAGAACAAAAAAAAGGGTTGTGAGGAGAGAGATGTAAATTTCTCAAACTCCTGACCACCATGCCCCATCCTTATAGTAAAGAAAGAAAGAGAGAGAAAGAAGAAAGAGAGGAAGGAGGGGGGAATGGAGGGAGGGGAGGGAAAAGGGAAAGGGAAAAGGGAAAAGGGAAAGGGAAAAGGGAAAAGGGAAAAGGGAAAAAAGAAGGGAAGGGAAGGGAAGGGAAGGGAAGGGAAGGGAAGGGAAGGGAAGGGAAGGGAAGGGAAGGGAAGGGAAGGGAAGGGAAGGGAAGGGAAGGGAAGGGAAGGGAAGGGAAGGGAAGGGAAGGGAAGGGAAGGGAAGGGAAGGGAAGGGAAGGGAAGGGAAGGGAAGGGAAGGGAAGGGAAGGGAAGGGAAGGGAAGGGAAGGGAAGGGAAGGGAAGGGAAGGGAAGGGAAGGGAAGGGAAGGGAAGGGAAGGGAAGGGAAGGGAAGGGAAGGGAAGGGAAGGGAAGGGAAGGGAAGGGAAGGGAAGGGAAGGGAAGGGAAGGGAAGGGAAGGGAAGGGAAGGGAAGGGAAGGGAAGGGAAGGGAAGGGAAGGGAAGGGAAGGGAAGGGAAGGGAAGGGAAGGGAAGGGAAGGGAAGGGAAGGGAAGGGAAGGGAAGGGAAGGGAAGGGAAGGGAAGGGAAGGGAAGGGAAGGGAAGGAAAGGAAAGGAAAGGAAAGGAAAGGAAAGGAAAGGAAAGGAAAGGAAAGGAAAGGAAAGGAAAGGAAAGGAAAGGAAAGGAAAGGAAAGGAAAGGAAAACACATGACAGTTCTACTAACTTGTGCAGCTAGCATATTGGTACTTGACAGTCTCCAGTTAGTTACTCTGTTTGATTACCTGCTTGTTGATTTTTTTCAGACTGTTACATTACATTTTCTTTGATATGAGGAAAAGCACTTCTTTATTTTTCATTTCTTTGAAATCTGTTCAAAAACTTTGACCACCTGTAGATAAAGGTGTGATAATGATTAATATAGTGCTCTGAACTCTTTATACTGTCTATAACATTCTTACTATGATCACATGGTCTGAACATCTGGTTTCAGTAGCTACAGGTTGGCTCTGCCCCTTCAAGGAAATAACTTTCCCTTTTTTTTAATTTAATACAGATTGATTAATTACTGACATTTATTACTAAGTTTCCATTTTACAAAGAAACAGCTATAATAATTAAAACAGAAACTGAACCAAACTGTTTTGGTGGACACTTTTCCCTAGAAAATAAAATTACAGGTAATACTAAAAACCAAAGCAAACAAACAAATAACAAAACGTGCAATATTAACAAGTCAGAAAAATCAATGTGCTTATTTTACTGAAAAACTATATAGGGAGGTGTTTATTTGTTACTTATTTGTTTTTGGGAACAGAGGAATGACTGAAAAAATATTATTAAAATTTTACAGATATATTTATTAACATTATATGCTCATGCGGAGAATTAATAATTCAGAATCTCATGCCTCTGAATTACCTGCCATTCTGGTAATACATTATCCTTATCTGACATTTATATATCCAACATACACCTATTAGTACTATATAACAACATTCATTTAATCATTGTTTAAACTGTGTTGATTATCTGAGACACAAGGACAATTTATAGAGAAAATATGAAAGTAAAAATACTATACTATACAAATTGTTTCCAATGGTATGAAAGATTTCTATCAAAAAGTAGTTGCAAAAGCACAGTTTTCCCTCTGTAATACTTAAAATAAGTAAGTCCACAGATAAACAGGTAGATAATTTCTACACGGAATATGTTTAGGGGATATAATAACAAACAAGAAGAAAAGCAAAACCTTGCTATTGTTTTTTTGTTGTTGTTGTTTTGTTTTGTTTTTTAATCAGAACAGTAACTGCAGTAAATGTTAGTGAATTTTGCATATATATCTTTTTTATTATTATTATTATTCCATTGTCTTTAGTATCATACAGATCATTTTTAAACATAGTTTATAAAATCTGTGGAATCTATGGAAAAATAAAGTAAACAGGAGTGAGCATTATTAGCTTTGCTTTTAGAAGACAGATATTTCAAAGCAATTAAAAAAATAAGAATTGCATTTTACATATGACAATTTGATTCAGAGCACAGAAAGTAATTTGCTTGAGATCAGCTTGTAATTCAATAGACAAATGGCAAGTTAAACTTAGTTCTCTCAAGCCTTCTCTGTAGATATATGATCACATATCTTGGATTATGAGATAGATGGTAAAATCATCTAGTATCAATTAATGATTCTTTTCAGCAGTGTGTGGAGACAGGACAAAGGGAAATGGCCAGAAACTGGAGCATAGGAAGTTCTGCATGAATGTGCTCAAGAACTTCTTTACAGTGAGGGTGACGGAGCACTGGAACAGGCTGCCCATGGAGGTTGTTGATTCTCCTTCTCTGGAGCTGTTCAAGACCTGCCTGGATGCCTACTTGTGCGACCTGCTGTAGGGAACCTGCTTTGGCAGGAGTGTTGGACTTGATGATCTCTGGAGTTCCCTTCCAACCCCTACAATTCTGTGATTCTGTGACTCTGAAGGGCTAATCGGTCACTTGATTCCTGTTTGGGAAAAGAACATACCACACGGTTTTACCCAAATGACAAATTAAACCTCTAAGCACTTGCACAGGATGCCTTATATTTTGCAACCATTATTTAATGATACATTCTCAAAAAGACTAACAGAAGAGTAATTAAAAAAAAAAAAAAAAAAAAGTTTTAAAAATCCAGAAACAAAGATCTCAAGCAAAATAGAGAAAAAAAAAAAAAAGATGATTTCTTAATCAAATCTGAGTTTATTAAAAAACAAAAAATGACAAAATCCCATTGTTAAACCAGTTCCAATAAGAATTGGTTCTGCAGAAACACAATCATACATTACAATGCAATATTATTCAAGGTTTCCAGTAAGTAGTATGTGCTAAATTATAGCTATACAGGCCTACAATTTTATAAGTGCCATCTGAAGCACCTGCATGCAAGAACAGAGAGTTTATTATTTTACACAGGCTTGCAAATCACTGTAGGCACATTCATTCTTTGTGTTGGAAATCAGTGGTTCTAAATGACAACGCAATAGCTTAATTCACCCTTGGCAGTTTATAAATTCAAAGCAGTTCCAAGATCTTCACATGTAATGCAAAAATTAATTCTGGATCGAAGTAAAAGGACAATTGTTGTTTAAACACAATAGATTTATAGAAAGATTGTATTGACAGTATTTCTTACAAATAGTTTGGATGAAATTCTTCTTTCACTTAACCCACTACAATTCCATTTCCACTGACATCAACCGAACTGATGTACTGGAATTGGCTGTTAGACTCACACCTTGTTAAAATCTGTTTACACTCTTTCATCAATAATCATGAAATTGCCTCTGTAAGTCTGAAGCAGTGTTATTTATAAGCTGAGAAGTCAGAAAAGAGAAGAAAACCATTAAAATAACTAAAAGTCGGTGTTAATGTTTGAATGGAAAAGTGACTTATTAAAATTGTACTTCTTTCCTAAAGACTATTGTGTACATGATCTATATAGTATCAACTATATTCATTTGTTGGTGAGGATGTCAAGGAGAGTTTTCAGCTGATGAAGCCTAAGTGAATGTAATGGTGGTTAATTATGTCACTTCTTAGGATCTCCCAGAAAAAAAATTTGTATATATATTTTTTGTCCAATGCTCAAGGTATAGAGATGTGTTTAAATTTCCTTTGAAGTGCTGTTTTATGAGCAGAAATGATTTTTTTTTTCCTTTGTACACATTGTTTACTTACATATGATAAATAACCAAGATGCTAATGTTTTCAATCCTTGTTCTTCCATTAGAGGTCACATGGAACAGCTGTTTAGCAGCCTGGAAAATCCATTGCTATGTATTACACAAGGGAAATATTAACAGGAATAACCACAGATTTCAAAGTAACCAAAGGCCTATTGGAAAATAAAATGGAATCATTTCAGGGAAATGGGATCTCTTCAATTCTGCAGTTGACCTCTGCACCATGCAACCATGAAAACACTGCAGAAGAACAGTGCTGGATGCCCCATCTATTTTTACCTGCAGTGAATAGAACATATGACCTTTGCTTTTCAGAGAATGCCTGTTCTGTGATGTGCTGCTAGCTACTATCACACATCTAGAAGGTGACTTTTAATGTGATACCTCACAGGTTATGGTTACGTGCTTGAAGAAGTAACAAGATGCTTAATGATTAGGGCAGTATTTTCCCAGAGGGGGAGGGAGAAGGGGCAAGAGTTGATACATACCATCATTTTTAACCTTCAGCCATAAAATGGGAGATCTTCTCTAACAGAACTCATGGCACATTTGAATCTCTTTAGCAAAAACACTTTTCTCTCTTTTTTTTTTTTACACTCAGGATGAAAAGTGGAATGCGAGCTGACAAAAACTTGTGGTAGCTGAACTGAGAAGTCTGAGATCTGATTGAGGTCAGGAATAAGAGTTCACCACCTCAAAGTTACACAGTTCTGCAAATTCTGAACTTTTGATTTAGATATGATTGTAGCCAGGTTTGTCTTGATTTGATAAATGTATAATAGCAAAAGCCCCTAGATAATGCCTTGGTTTCTACTTTTTGTTATGTTGCAGTTGTGCAGTTGTGTATAACGCTAGAAAAATAAATGATACACCCAAAGCGTATGCATTTCACAAATAAATAAATAAATAAATAAATAAATAAATAAATAAATAAATAAATTGTGCTGTAAATAACAATGTGCCATATAAGTTGGACACTTATGTTTTCCTATTCCCTTCCTTTCTGCTAGTTCCAAGTATTAGGCATTTTGTATTTATTTTCTAAACCTGTGAAGCATTTTCATAGTAGTATGCCAACATGATTTCTATTAAATCCAATTGGCAGTAGGTCACAAGTAATGTTCCTCTGGGCTCAGTATTTGGCCAGTTTTGTTTAATATCATAAATGATATTGATGAAGGAATTGAGTGTACAGTCAGTAAGTCTGCAGATGACACCGCTGTGTAGGAGTGTTGATCTGCTCAGAGGCTGGAAGGCTTTGCAGAGAGAATTTGAAAGGGTAAATCAATGAATCACATCTAAATGTAAGGCATTTCACAAGTAGTGTGTACTACACTTGGATCATAATAACTCTGTGTAGTGGTATAGGCTTTGAGAAAAGTGGCTAGAAGGATGCGTAGCAAAAAAGGACCTGGAGGTGCTGATCAAAAGTTCATAGAATCATAGAATCACAGAATAGCCTGGGTTGAAAAGGACCACAACAATCATCTAGATTCAACCCCCCCTGCTATGTGTAGGGTCACCAACCACCAGACCAGGCTGCCCAGAGCCACATCCAGCCTCTTGTAATGGGGCATCCACAACCTCCTTGGGCAACCTATTCCAGTTTGTCACCACCCTCTGAGTGAAAAACTTTCTCCTAACATCTAATCTAAACTCCTCCTGTCTTAGTTTAAAATCATTCCCCCTTGTCGTATCACTCTCCACCCTTGTAAACAGTTGTCTCTCTCTCCTGTTTATACACTCCTTTCAAATATTGGAAGACCACAGTGATGTATCTCTGGAGCCTTTTCTTCTCCAAGCTAAACAAGCCCAGTTCCCTCAATCTTTCTTCATAGGAGTGGTACTCCACCTCTCTGATCATCTTAGTGGCCCTCCTCTGGACCCATTCCAAGAGCTCCATGTCCTTCTTGTGCTGGGGATGCCAGGCTTGAACATAGTACTCCAGATGGGGCCTCAAATTTTTTTTTAATTCTACAAAATTTATGTTTTACTACTACTTGAATCATTATTTAAAAACTTCATCATTATCAAACAAGCAGAAGTTACTATAGAGGGCAAAATATTGTGGCAGAATTATCTACAAAGAATACCAATTGATTGTTTTCTCATCAGTGTCTGTAAAGTACTAAAGTTTTGCAACTATACCAAGGACAAAGAAATCCTTTAATACTATAGCAACATTGAAAGGTCCTTCATTTAGTTTAACTTCTCTTGTGAATTAGAAAACTAGCATAAACACTGCTCTTAGGTTAAAAGATCTTAAAAGACTTTTAGCATGCAATAATGAAAAAAAAAGTAATGATATATTAAGCAAAAAACATTTCCTTCTGGAATAGATCAAACATTTGGCAATGTTAAATTTTGTTCGTCAGGGGAAAATACAAAAAGTATTAATTTTTCTTCTATGACATAGCGCAGGTGAAGAAGAGAACATCAGGTGACCTTGCACAGAGTTATATCTCCTCGCTGACCGCAAAGCCCCCTGGAGAAATGTAGTTGTTCTACTCCTCCGGACAGGCACCGGAACTTGAGCATCAGCAGTCAAACCCCCAGTGCTTTACATGATGTTATGATGTGGAATACTGAGAACCAAAAATCAGAAAACCATGACAGTGTCTTTGTTTTTAATATTAATTATTGAATTTTTCTAAACTAATAGACCACATAAGATGGTGAATGTCAAACTCAATTTCACTATTTTTCATTTTTATATTTTAAAGGATGTTCCTTATGCTGGAAGATGAAGAAAAGAACTTGCCTATAAAAATATGCTTTGTAAGTATCAGGGTAGTATTGTTAAATATAGTGAGAACATTGACATATCTAGGTAGGAATGAAGGGAAATGCTATGCAGTTTCTTTAAGTGGGGAAATGTGAGCACATTTACCATATACACTGTCTTTGTATGTAAAGATGGCTTATGATGGAAGTTTCTGTCTCCAGACACTCCTTTCTGGAGTATGATTTGGCATCCTCTCAGTTTCTCTGACAAAATTCTGTAAGAGGGTACTGTAAACAACATCTTTTTTGTTTTGGATATTATGTCTGATACACAGATTACTGAATGTTAGGATTATTTTTAATATCATTTTCATGAATCTTTAGATGATAATTGGAGTCTCTTACAACCCAAGCCAAACGTAGCTTCTTAAACATTCCTCACACTAAAGCAGAAAGGTTCAGGAGCATTTCACTTATATCTCAGGGTCTGAAACAGTTATCTGTGTGGGGAGGACGGGAGTACATTAAACTAGCTTTGCCACCAAAATAAACATAATATATCACTCACTGATGAATGAAGAAAAGCCATAACATGAAATCTAAGCTAACAACTATGTTTACAGCTAATAATTGTGTTCCTTTCTAAGCTTTTTTTTTTTTTTTTTAAGGCAAGATTTATCCACAGGAAGGAAATATATCTGTTACGAGTTGTTCTAAGCACTAAAAGAAATGTAAATTCCACTGTTAGTTGTAATACATACAACAGCACATACCCATATCCAGATGGCAATTTTTAAAAATATTCTACAGATTTTGTATTTTTCCATCCCTTTTTCTCTTCATCTCCATCCATATATTCTGTACAGATAGACAGTCGCTTATTGACAGAAGGGTAATATACAAAGAGGGAAACCTAGGTCTTAAGCATGTGGTTTATATATCAGTAAAAACTTTTTAATAGCATTCATAAGGATGCATTTTCATCATTATATACCATAACTTTGAGAAATGCCATTTTGAAACCTGAAACAGTTCTTATTCACTTTGAGTTAAATATAGTTTTTTCTGGTCTAAAGTTTTGTATTGCAATCATATAAAGTGTAGAGCACACTATTTTTTCAAGAAAATTTATTATTAGAAAATTTAGAAAATTTTTAAGAATTTTATAATTTTGAAGATGTTTAACACATTGTTAAAGATATTCCAAGTCACAACTCAATGTCTTTTCTAAACTTATAACAGAACCGTAATCACTAAGTTTTTCTGTTCTTATGGTGAAAGTTCAGAAGGCAATTGGACAATGGTAGGTGTGTTGTGAAGCATGGTCAAGTATTTCACAAATAAAACAATATGTGACTGGAGGAAAAAGATTAGGAGGAAAAGAAGCCATGCACCAGCTGTAGCAGCTGACGTATTGATATACATACTAAATGAGGGACAACATATGGCAATGGTTTTGCTATTTTTATGATCTGCAGAAATACTTAGCAATTCCCCCTCTCCCCCCGCCCCCGAAGAAATAAAATTGAAAGCTTAATGAACAGGCTTACATTTTCAACATGAAGGACATTTATTGAACAAAAGTTTAAGTAAAAATGAAAAGCTGAAATAATGGCAACAGTGGTTTATTGTTATAAAATAACTCTTCTAATTCATTGTGTCATATGAATTGTGGTCAAATAATCACAGCTTATTTTGAAACATAAACTAATTATCTAATACAAGCATGCTATAGCTTATCTTTTTCAAAGTCTAATTAATATGCAAATGACTCTAATTAGGTCACTGTCAGAGAATATTTGTGTAGAGTCACATTCCAAAGTTTACCATGGTGGTTCTGGTTCCTAAATATTTATGAACAGTGCTCCTAAGATCAGCTTTACTTAATAGGGATCATTCTGAAATTTTCATTAGTTCAGTGGAATTAATCTCAGATGACAAAAGAGAAATATATATATATATATATATATTCCAAGAATATTATATCTTTCAATTTCCACACATTATTAACAGATCAGAGAAAGAGTATTATACATTTAATAGGAATTATGAGTAAAAAGTCTCCCATATAAAACTAGATATGTTGTCTTTGATCTCTTGTTTTTCATGTGTGCAATAATATGAAATAAAAGCAAGAAACTCAAAGCCTTATGCATCATGAGGAAAGTTTATTTAAACCAGTTACTGATATCCAGGTACTTCAGATAACAACTATGGTGTGCATTTATAAATGTATACTCATTCATGGCATTAAAGTATAAAACCTTTAGGTTATATAATATATGAGGTTATATAACCTTACGATGTGGCATCTTTATAACTTTTTAATATCTTGTACAAGAGAAAGGGAGGACAAAATCAATAATATTTTTTCAAGGAAATAGAAAAGAACACCAAGAAATAAGTTTTTGAAGAAGACAATTTGCAGTGAGGCATTACAAAAAGCAGATCAGGCATTTTTTTTTCCTTCCTTCTGCATGTGTACATGCAGGGAGAGAAGAAAGAAAGAGAACTTGTTTTACAATTCCAAAATTGTCAGGATAAACCTTTTCCTAGAATAAAACTTAAATTAATTTTAAAAACTGTCATGTAACGGAGATTTTTTCACCATCTGTAGAATTCTAATCTAAATTTTCTAAAATAATCTAAAAGTTAAACTTTATACGTGCACTCTAGCTATTTTTAAAATGATAAAGCTGATATATTGGTACCAGAAATTTTTCTTAGAAAGAAGAAAGAAAACAAATCTTAATGTAGATTCACTATTATGTGAAGTTTACTTACAAATCTTATTTCAGATTTGTTCTGCAATAATTTTGGATTCAATATTGTCTGGAAAGGAGATGCTGCTTCATAGTTGTAATACTACCAGACTATTCTAACTCTATAGATTTTAAAATAATACAAGATCCACAGATAGAAAATGTCTTATCCTTGAAAGATAAATTTAATGGAGAAACAAAGTACTGAATATGACACGTGAAGGTGAATTTCTTTTTCCACAGAAATTTGCAAAACCTTGTACGTAACTTATAATTTAAAATATCTTGCGGAATTAATCATAATAACTTATTTAAATAACATTGTAAAAAAGCTAGTAATGAAAAGTAGTTACAATTGTGTTATAGTTTGTATGATGTTATCTTGTTCCTCAATAATTTAGTTTCCTCTTCCTTTCAAAGTATGTGTGGATAAAGAAAGCCCATAAGACCTTCCTGGTATATGATTGATCAACAAACATTTGGCACTGCCTATTTTCTGTGTGCCTTGCATTCTAGATCATATCACTGAACACACTGCACTTAGAAAATCTGCACATATAAAGTCTGACCTCGCAGAAGAAGGTTGCAGTAAGCTGGCCCGAAAAGGAGAGAGGCTGACCAAACCCAACAGTCCCTATAGGAATCCTACTTGGAATCACAAGGGGCTAAGAGGTAGCTTTTACTGATATCAGGGAGCAGAAACACACATGAACAATTAACTGTCTTGCCAGAAGGGACGTCAAACATCATCTAGCATGCTGGCTAAAAGCAGGTTAGCTTTAAAGTACTTCACAAAGTAGTAGAAAATCCTGGATGTATTTGTTAGTTTTACCATGAGGTCTACTACTGATCATTAGACATAGTGAGAATGTTCTGAATAGCTTGTCAAAGTCATGTAACTGCTAAGGGTAATCTCTCTCTTTTTTTTTTCTCTCTCCTGCTCATCTTTCTATTAAGTAACAGTTGTGGTTTTCTCTTGCAGATGGATCTGTTCCTTAGAAAAGTAAACCAATGCTTATGCAGTGAAATGAGAGTTTAGCAAGCTTGTGTTTATTCCTTGTTCTTGAAACAGTTTAGTCACTGAATGAACAGCCTTTCCTTGAAGCTCGTAATCCAAAGGGAAAAGCTTAAGGGATTACCACTGAAGGAATCTTAATCTTAAACCATTCTTTGAATCTCATGTCACTTCTGAAAAGAGAGAATGAAAGATACAAGCAAAGTAGCCATGAATGAGTTTGTGGACAACAGAAATATTTTACTTCACTTTCATCTGGCATCCATCAGGCCCCGATGATTGGTTGCATCCAGAAACGTCTATGCAATATTTCTACAAAATCCACAGCCAAATTTTTCCCATACAGTGAATAAGAAAATTAAAAAAACAACAACAACAACAAAAAAAAAAAAACAAAAAAAAAACCCTACTAATTTTGTTTGATCTGTCTGTTAAACAGTGTTGGTTTTCTCCTTATCAGAAAGATATTGCAGATCTATTTCTCTCATATTGGTGTTTCTGCGATTGAAATGTATATACATATTGAACAGGATACCTGTTACTTCCCAGAGTAACACCATATATGTTATGGAGTCACTCATATAATTCATTCAGGATGTTTCAGATTCTACCTTCTTTGTAACCTTGCTTAGGTAACGTGATTTGAATTCAGATTTTAATTTCCACATTTCCTTCTTTCTAAATTTTCCCAAATTTAATGGAGAATCATTTTAGAAGTACAACAGTTCTCTAGTTTCCCTGGGGATTAAAGATTAGGAATTTAGAATAAATAATGAAAATATTTATAAATATAAATAAATAATTGCATATAAAGATATTCTGGTTAAATGAATTTGTTAATAGCAAACTTATGTATATGTATTTGCCTTACCTTCTATTTGAATTACATATGTTTGTGTTGCTTTGTTGTTATTTTTTTTAAAAATCTATTTACTTATTTATTATAATCATTTGTCAAACTATCTAAATTACACAATTCTATGTTTGTAATAAATAACTGGAGGAATGGAGGAATTCAGTGACACACCTTTGCATCATATGCATTTTCATGTCAGAAGCCACTGGGTCAGACTGCATCTCTGCTGCCATCTGTTGCTCAGCAACAAAATTTAATGGAATATTGGTAGGAAGATTCATCCTGTACTGCCATACTGCCAATATCATATTGTGGGTCAACATAATAGAAAGGACGTGTTATTTTTGGAGCAGTTATTGTTGATTAATTTTGTAGAAAGAAATCTGGTGTGTGCTGAAGTCAGTGTAAAATTCAGTGACTACAGTGAAACCAAGATTTTGTCCAAATCATCTGAATCAACTAGGATGGTGAGAACCAGTTTTCTGATGAATTTATGTGAAAACAGAAGTGTGTTTAATTTCAGTTACCCCTGTAACACCAGAAATAACCTGCAGTGTGTTAATGCTCCTTTGTTGAACAATGTCTACAGAAAAAACATATTCAACGTATACTCCAATAGCTAATAAGCGATGTTTGGGTGTTTTTTTGTTTTGTTTTGTTTTGTTTTGTTTTTGTTTTTCACTAACATGTATCTTTCTTTCACTGTCTCAGAAAAACTAAAAAGCAATTCAGCACCACAGGAAAAAATAAACATACAAAACCAAAACAAAACAGAAATAAAAAACAGAAATATATGATTCAATTCACCTTTGCATTCCACATGAATGCAGATTGTCCTGGATTTTGTAACAGCAAAATGAATTTTAGGAGTAATCTCTAACTGAGAAAAAGATTCTGCTGTGTCTGACATCCAACCAGCCATGAAGGGAGCTAAATACAGTGGCTGCCCTGGAGAGAATCCAGCAGGCACCCCACATGAGAGCAGTATATAGCAGATGGGACTAGGATGACTGATTTAATTAGAATATTTTAATAGAAGAATAGAGAAACATTACACAGCTCTATCAGTTTGTTAAAAACTCCATTAAATTCCCCAAATTAATTATTCCATAGGGAGAATATGTCAAATAAAGTATATCTCACTGCTTTTTCTCTCTCATTCCCTTTTTCTCTCCTTTATTTTTACTTTTTTTTTTTTTTTTTCTTTGTTTCTATCTTTTTCAATTATTCGGAGAAATTCCAATTATCATCATTAAATGATGGAATGTGTTAGTAGTAAATTATTTGCTGTATTTCATGCAATGTAGAAAAAGAACAAATATTTTCTTTTTTTTTAATATTAGACACGAACTTGTATCAAATATTTGAATTTCTTCTTAGGTTTGAAAAAATTAAATTATATGCTTTCTTTGTTTATGCTAATTTAAAGAAGTATTTAAAAAAAATAATAATCATATGTAATCCTTGCAGTCATTTCAGTAATGTCTCATTACATTGTCACAGGATAGAGGCTTCGAGGCTTCTTTAAGGTATATTTCAAGTTCTTAACATAAATCATATTAAATAATTTTAGCCAAACCATTACTTCACATTTAAGTTTGAAAAAATGTTTTATAAAGTACAATGAGCCTACTGAAGATAATGAAAGAATGACATACCAAGAAGCTTAGCAACACAGTGCTTAACAGTAATTCAGTTGTTGCAATAATGGCATTTATAGCAATTAACCATGACAGACTCTCCTATTCACTAGCTACTTCAGTGCCAAGAAGAACAAATAGTCTAGCTAATGTATCTTGATAAACCTGTGTTGCTGTGGGGGTGTAGTTCATACTGAACATTGCTAGAAATTTGCTCAACTGTTTCACCAATATATCTTCATACGAAAACAGTTAACTACTTCATTTACTTTTATATTTACGGTTTACTTTACGTTTCACAAAACAATGTTTGTCTGAGGAATTATTTTAAGTAAGGACACATATGCCACTCAGACTTTTTCTTTAAATGAAAATTTCACTGAAACACCAATCTTCAAGTCTTTTTTTTTTTATTTTCTTGGAGGATGTTTATACAAAAATTTCATTCCATGGTTTTGTAGCTTTTAGTTTGTTTCCCAAGGACTTCACATTATTCTTTCTTAGTCTTCAAGAATGCTTCATTATAAAAACACACACAGCCACACTCCATTCAGTAGTAGCTCACATCTGACCTTGGATTTGTAGTTTTCTACAGTATACTTCAAAGTATGATAATTAAAAAAAAAAAAAAAAAAAAAAAAGCAGTAAAAGACTCATGTTTTTCTGTTATGTGGGATGTCAGTTTGAGTCTTTTCATTGTTGAATGATTAAATGTGATGTGTTTTACTTTATTTTTTCTTATAGATACTCAATCACTGAATATTTCAGCAATAGCCTAGTTCAGAATCCCACACAGACTCAAGCTTCTACAAAGTCATTCTGACATTACTCTCCCAGTAAATAAATTACTGTAATGTGCAGAACAGAGATATGGTACCATTAATATCTTAAGTAGCAGTTAGATCAGAGTTTACAGCTGCTACTGCATCAATATGGCTAAGTAGTTTCTGAGATTCTTAGCGTTTTTGGAAGGTATTGGTTTTTTTTAGTTCTATATTGATAACACTGCATGCTGAATTTTGTTGTACGTATTCTATTTCTACAGTAACAAAATTTCTCCTACTGAAGTAGAGGTGCTTAATTTTCTAAAAACACAACAACAAGGGTACTTTTTCTACTTTGGGTTACACCATTCCTTAGGGAGATAATTTCTTCATAAAATATCCATTAATTTAGGTTCATTGTTCTCTAATGCTAATGAATTTGGAAACAAAGCATTGCTCAAATTTTAAGAACAGGAGGAGTGCAGTGGATGTTGTGTATCTCGACTTCAGTAAGGCTTTTGACACCTTGTCCCACGAAGTCCTTATAACAGAGCTTAGAAAGTATGGGATAGATGAGTGGACAGTGAGGTGGCTTGAGAACTGACTGACTGGCAGAGCTCAGATGGTTGTCATCAGCAGTGCAGAGTTTAGTTGGAGGCTTTTAACTAGTGACGTTTCCCAGGTGTCAGTATTTGGTCTGGTCATCTGGTTCAGCATCTCTCCCAAGACCTGAATGAAGGGATGGAGTTCACTCTCAGCAACTTCGCAGAAGATACAATGCTGGGAAGACTGGATGATACACCAGGAGGCTGTGCTGCCATTTAGCGAGACCTGGACAGACTGAAGAGTTGTGCAGGGAAGAACCTGATGAGGTTCAGCAAGAGCAAGTGCAGAGTTTTCACCTGTGAAGGAATAATCAAATGTGTCAGTACAGATTAACGACAAGTATACCCTTGTGGTCATGAAGACCAATGGAGTATTTTGTCCATGTCTGGGCTTCTCGGTTCAAAAAAAGACAGGGATCTCCTAAAAAGGGACTAGGAGGGGGCCACAAAGGTGATTAGGAGTCCTGCTCATCTCTTGTACGAGAAAAGACTGAGGGACCTGGTGCTCTTCAGCCTGAAGAAGAGAAGACTGAGAGGGGATTTCATCACCATTTATAAATGTATAAAGTGCAGGAGTCAAGGTGAAGGGGCAGGCATCCAGCGATGGATTTAGGAATAACTGGCAGAAACTGGAACACAGGAGATTCCATAATAACATAAGGAATAAATTAACTGTCAGAGTGACGGCATACTGGAACTGACTACCCATGGAAATTGTGGAATTCTCCTTCTCTGAAAATATTCAAGACCAGTCTGGACATGTTCCTGTGCAACCTTCTGTAGGGAATCTGCTATAGCAGGGGGGTTGGACTTGATGGTCTTTAGAGGTCCTTTCCAACCCCTGTTATTCTGGGATTCTGTGATTCTGTCCAATTGTGAAGTATAAGCTAAGCAAAGCAATCGTTGGAAAATTAAAATTAATTGTTATCAAGGTCAGAACATGACAAAACAGCCACAAGTTGAAGAATTAGATAACGTACCAGGAAGAATTTCTTCATGAAAAGGGTAGTTATTTATTATCCCCATATTAGTCAACTTTATGCTTGGAGTTAATTTTCTTCAAATGTAACTTCATTTTTTATTAAAATGTAGAAATGCAAAAAGAAGTAGATATTTATTTTGCTGTAAGTTTGAAACAAACCATCTTATGATTGAGAAAAAACTCCATTAATGTCTGTACAAGCAAGGACCACCTGTGGTCTGATTGCTGTTTCATCTCAACATTTTCATTATTTTATAAGTCACATTTTTTGTAAATTTTAGAGGAAAGGGCAAAGAAATGAGAGGAAATTTTTTCTGCTTTTAATTTTTCAATCATTTATTTATTTATTTATTTATTTATTTTAGATCCATAAAGTAATTAGAGCCATAGCTGTGATTAGGGATGCACTGAAAATGGAAATAAATGATAAAGCTAAACACTTGCTAAAGTGTGTATATAATTTGAACTGTTTCTAATGACAGTCAGTATCTCATTCAGAAAATATTGTTCATGAACATCTTTGTTTTCCTTTCTGTATTGAATTACATTTGCATTAGAATGCTTTTATATTCCTGAATTCATGTCTTTGTGATTCAATGCAATATATTTTATAATTCCAAAATAATGTAAAATGTACTTGATCTATGAAAATGTGAAGAATGAAACAATACACATTTTCTGAAACAAGCAGAGATAATTTTTTTTTCTTTTTTTTTTTTTTTCCAAGTCCTGAATAACTGTCTGCATCTTCTATGACTTTTCAGCGCAGATCTTCTTCACAAACTGGGAACAAATCTAAAATATATAATTTTTAAACTATAAATGAATACAGTTTCATCTCATGACCTAGAATTAGTAGGTGAACCCATATTTAATATTTCAAATATATTTTGTGGTTATAAAAAGTAGTTGTTGTTGAGTAGGAACATGTATTGGATGGGAAACCACTAGTAATCAAATAGTGAAATGTGGCATTCGACATGAGAATGGGATCAAAGGATCATTCTGATGGGAAAGTACCTTTGGAAAGATTTAATTCCAAATTTGCGTACAAATAGTATCATCTCCAATATCATGGTGACGAAACTTCTTACGCTGTCCAAACTGTTCTGTCCCATATCTTTCTAGCCATATCCAAAGAAAGCAGCATTTTAAGGGCATCAGCTATTCAGATGCCATGAATTTTTACGGATACCGTTCTCACATTCTCAAATCATTCCTCATCATTTTGTTCCTTGGACCTATCCACTCATTGCAGAGATCTGTGTGAAGCCAAATGTAAAGAAGGTATTGAATATCTTATCCTTATCCGTGTTGGCTGCCACTACAATTAGCTGCCCAATACAGTAATGGGTCCATGTTTTCCTTGTTCATGCTTATAGTCCTTATGTATTGATAGGTCTCCTTCTTGTCCTTATCACACTTTGTTGTTTGAACTACTGAGCTTTGGCTTTGTAAAAATAATTTCTACATACCTAGACAAAGTTACTAAATTTCAATTTGTTAACCTACTTACAGTGCTATTACCTTCCTCTCAGAATTCAGTCTTGAGTCAGTCACCTGATATGTTTGATATTCCAGATTATCTTGATTAACTTTTTTTGTTGTCCTGTAGTGGTTTCACACCTCCAGCAAGAGAGTCTTACGGTGCTCTCTTGCTCTCCATCTTCAACAGATCACAGAGAGAAAACAGTGTCTCACGGGTTGAGGCAGGGAGAGGGAGCTCATTAACTTATTAACATCACAGCCTAAACAGACTGAACATGAGAGCAGGAAGAAGCTAAAAGCAAACTAAAAACAACTTCCCATGATCCATCCTCCTCTACCTCCTCCCCTAAGTGACACAGAGGAATGGGAATGGGGATTGGACTCCTTTGTTTCAAAGGAGTCAGCCCTTAACACTCTCTGCTGCTCCTTCGTGGTTACTCTTGCCCCTTCTTCATGTGAGGTCCCTCTCATGGATGCTACCCTTCTTAAACTGATTATGTGTGGTCTTCCCACAGGCTGCAGCCCTCCAAGCACTGCTCCCCTGTGTCTACATACCCACATTTCAGGGCTACTTCTGTGGGGGCCCTCTATGGGCCTTCAGGCCTCATTGACTGCTGCATTTTTTTTCCCATGAGTACAAATGGAGATCTAGTCCCATATGGGCTGCAGGAGAACAGCATGCTCCACTAAGGGCCTTTTTTTCTGGGCTTCAAGGAACTTCTGCTCCATGCCTGGAGCACCTCTTTCCCTCCTTCTGTGCTGACTTTTGTCAAAGGGGCTGCTGCTCTCACATTTCTTACTCCTCTCTCTTAGTTGTTCTTGCACAGTAGTTTTCCATTTCTTAAATCTGGTCTCTCAGACACAAAACCATTATCATTCATGGCTCAGCTCTGACAGCGGCGGGTCTCTTCTAGAGGTAGCTACAGCTGACTTTTATTTAATATGTGTCAGCTTCTCAGCTTTTGTTCACAGAGACCACCCTTGCAGCCCTCCTGCAACTACTGAAAACTTATGATGCTAATCCAATACATGTACAAGTACTCATGAGCTCCTTTGCTCTTCAGAGTTGCCTTTCATGGGATCCCACCTAACAGTATCCTGAAAAAGACAAAGCAAGCTTGCTTTCAAGAAGTGTACCCTTCTAAAGACAAGACTGACACTGATTATCACATTCCCAGATATTTTGTTCTTGTTTATAAAATAATAGACTCAGCTGTGTATGACCCCTGGTTAAAGCAGCACCAAGTACTTATTACTGACAGTCTGAAGGGATCACTTGAACTGCTTGCATTCCTCCTCATTTCTCTGTCAACAGATGCCAGAGATGTTGCAGTCTCTCAAGAGAAGTCTGTGATCTACATATTTATCCAGCACACTGAAGAAAACTTAATCTGCTTTTTTATTCTTTGTAGATGTTCTGTAAGACTCATGTTAGCTACTACATCACTTGAACCGGACTCTGTGATAGTAATTTATAGGTTCTTGATGAGAATGTCATCTATTTTGTAGAAGAGCTTCATACATATAAGCATCTTCTTCACATACTGGACAATATCCATGCCTACTTTCCAGTGTGTTAACCACATAACACATCTTGGTGCTGACAGCAAACTTGCAGAGGATACACTCAAGCCCATTGTCCATGTCACTGCCAAAGCTGTTAAAAATTCTGGCCCAAGTAATGACTCCTGAGGAATGCTATTCATCACTAGTTTCCTCCCCTTGGACATGGAGCTGTTGACCACAACTCTTTGAGTGCGAAGACGCTGACAATTCTTTATCTACTGAGTGGTTCATCTGTCAAATTCATATTTTCCTAATTTAGAAACAAAGATCTCATATAAGTCAGAGTCAAATGCTTTGTACAAATCTAGGTAATCTTCCTGCATTGGTTTTTCAGTATCATTTAAATATGTCTGTCCTGCTTGATAGCACGCTGACATTTCAGTGATAGATGGGTGCATGCATACGGCCGGTCTGGTTCACGTGATGGGAAAGAGCCACTGTCATTGTGGAGCAGTGGCAGGGAGTGAGACAAAGCCAGGACACATAGACAGATGGCCTGAATTAAGCAAGGAGTTATTCCATACCATGTGACATCATGCAGAAGGTTTTAAAGCTGTGGGGAGTTGGCCATGGGGAGCTGCACATCAGTCAGTAGATAGGTAGTGATCAGTGGCAAGTGGTTGTGTTGTAGATAGTGATCAGTGGCAAGCAGTTGTGTTGTAGATATGTATATACTTACTTATTTTTTTCCCTTCCTTTTCTCTCTCTCTCTCTCTTTTTTTTTTTTTCTTCCTTTTCTTTCATGATAAAATAGATTTTATCTGAATCCACAAATTCTAATTTGTTTCAAATTGTCTCCTTCATCCCGCTGTTGGGGGGAAGTGAGTGAATGGTTGCATGGTGCATAGCTACTTGCCAAGTTAAACCACAGTAGTTTTTTTGGAGCCTAATGTGGGGCTCGGAGGGTTGAGAAAATAGCTGATCTGTTCAGAGTGGTTTTGAAAAAAAATTAGAAGTGTTATAGTAGTTTAATAGTTGCTGGACCCATTTATTATTATTATTATTATTATTATTATTATTATTATTATTTTATTTTCAGAGATCTTTCAGAATTTTCTTTCATGGTACAATAGTATTTAATACCTTACTTGTTATATGTGATCCTTCATGTGCTGTTTGCTATTTCTGGGGGTTGGACTGAGGTTATAATTTTTCTGTAACACTGATTCTGTAACACAATGTAACACTGTTCAGAAAACTAATCTGGTATTTGTATTTGATACTGCAGTGATCTTTGTACTTTGGGAACTATATTTGGGAAACTATGAATAACTGCATTCTGTATTTTGTTTCCTCAGGAAGCCATGATATGGAGGAAACAAGGAAGAATGTTCACACCATCATCTTCCTATTATTATGTCTACTGAATATGTTTCAGATTTTGTTTTAGGTTAAACAACTGTTGAAAGAATACCACCAGAGATCTGCCTCTGGGCTGAATAGTTCGGAGTGATTGGGAGTGTTGTTTGATAGGGGTAGATGCCTGGTACAGTGTGTATCATCAGTGTTTTCAAACTTTGCCCCTGAACATCTGCAGTGGGCAGGTTCCCAGACAGACAAGATAGTCTGATTCTACTCCTGAGGTTGATAATGAGCCTTTTGGTTTGTATTCAAGGGAAGTAAGTAATGAATACAACAACCAGAACTAAAGGAGCATTGCCTCCAGCCAGGTGGAGGAAAAGGATAACTAGGTTTGTGGGACTTTGTGGATTTGATGTCTTGGCACATTACAACCACAAGAGAACGAGGCTATAGTGCTCTCTGGTGCACAGTGTACTCTAATGCCATCGAGTTATAAAGGGGCAGGAGCCATCTGTGTTTCTGAATTGTCAAAGATCTCAAGCAGTAATTGCATTGGAGACTCAAAAAAGCCTAATCAGATATGAGTGGGCAAAGCACACCATTGTGATCACCTAGAAGCTCAGTGCATAATTGGTATAAACTACCTCAAGAGAGAGAAGTTCAAGGATCCAAAAGGATATTGGTGGGCCTCCAATATAGCTGCCCTGGGCACAGATGACATAAAGCAGCTATCTACCTTGTTAGCCTCTCAGCTTCTGTTGTTGGGTTGCTAAGAGTGGAAGAATAGCAGGTGCCATTTGCTGCCACAACAGCACACCAGAAGCAATATCACACCAACTGAGAATCGCTGATTCCCATTCATAAGCTGATCCATCAACTGCAGAGACAAGAAGCAACCAGCAAGACTCACAATTTCATAGTCTTGTTTGGCCAGTGTGAAAATCTAATGGAGGGTGAAGACTAGTAGTAGAATGAATTCACAGCACCACTAAGTGTTACTGTACAGGACATGCTAGATCTTCAGCATCAAGAGGAGTCAAGGGCAACCAACTGGTATGCCACAACTGACATTGCTAATGCATTTTTCTCAATCTGTCTGTATTCTGAGGAACATTTTCTGACCTGAGGATCACTCTGCTCCTCCTCACACCTTTTTCCTTTACCAAGAGGGAATAGGAGAAAACTCTCGTATTACTAGTCACCATTACCTGCTTATTTCTGTCAACTTCAGATTCATGGTCATGGTGGAATACAGCCATCCACATGTACAGAAATTTGGGTTTGGTAATCTGTACACTGAAACAGAAATGTAAATTAATGAAAAATATATAGAGAAAGAAGGACTGAATCTTCAAAATTGGGAATGAGTTCTGGGAAGATAAGCCTTTGAGCGAAGTTTTTGATTTGTAATAGGATAACTTACAAAGTTGAAGAGATCCAAGCTGTATGTTGTAAATGAAAACATCAGTGTTTTTGGCCTCTTTTGCTGCTGCTATTTTGGTTACCAAAACACAGTCTTCAGAACTGAAGCCAATCATGATTAATACTGACTTAAGTATTTCTTTTCAATATCTATAATGTTGAAGCTTTTGTTTGTTTTTAAATCTTAATGCAACAAACAAAACCAAGATACCAATTAATCAGTAAATTTTCAAAATATCTAGTGGTTTCTGTCCTTTAAAAGTTGTTTCTGTGAAATCCTAATTTAGTTCTGTAAAATAAATTTTTCTTTGAATGCCTAGTGAAAAAAGTAAAATTTACTGGTGATGAGAAGCCTGATTAACATATTTCATGTGATCCTATCCAGTACAGAAACTGTAGAGTCTCCATTGAAACAATCCATTTAGATTAATTAAAGTTTTAAATAAAATGCATAAATTTGACAAAACTATCTATGAAATGCTGATCTATCTTAGTGAAAGTTGTTCTAATGCATATTCAGAGTGAAGGAAGAATTTATGTTAATGTTTCAGGCAGCTCCTCTAATTCCTGTTATTCTGTTATTCCACATCTCATGCACTGCTCAACTTCCCATGACGGCAGACAGCAGAGTTAATGTATTGAGTCTTCATTAAATTTAAAGCTAGGCCATATACTGTTCATTATATATATACATATATATATATACATATATATATATATATATATATATATTTTTTTTTTTTCAAAAGAAAAAGTCTCCTAAGATTGATCATGATGCATACAGTGCAGGTATCTACACATCTGAAAAAGGAAAAACATAGCAATTCTTTTTCTTCCCCAGATGTATTACAAATTCTATTGCATTCCACATTTGACATTGAGCTGAAGGGTATCTCTTGATGAACAGTTTAATACTGAACCCCCATTTTCATATTTCCTCAAAATAAATAGTAAATATTTGCCTTTTTGGCACACGGTCAGACAATTCAAAAATAAAAATCTATACAGTGGCCTAATTTCCAGTTTAAATATTTCAAGGATCCTAATACCTGTTACAGTCATGACTGTAGAAGTCTAGAGAATTAATTATTTATTTTGTCCATGTAAATTGTGAAGAATTTGCATACACATAAGCAAGGAACACTGAATTATCTTAAGTGTCAGTTTATCTGGTGCTTTATAATTTTGCCTTTATTTTCCTGTTGAACTATGCATATACTAATGGCAATTTAGAAAAAGAAAGTTTATAGGTGTTATTTCTAACTTTAATGTACAGTTAGTTCAGTTTCTATTAGTTGCATTTATCTAATCCTGCTTATGAAGGGAGGACAATAGCTCAGTAGAAAAACTTTCATAATATATTTTACCCTTTTTTTCTTAAACTATGATGTTTTTATGAAAGAATGATCTTACATAATCAGTGCTGTTCAATGAGACTAGAATTATTAACTGTCAGTGACAATCTTGGCATCATATAGTACAGGACTTTTAAAATCCCTACCAAGAGAGAACTTCCTTCATATTAGGTATTTTAAATCACAAAAGTGACTTTGTACAATTAATGCAGAATATATTGCTTTGAGTGCCTAAAATGAAACATTCCCGACCACCCAGTGCTATTACTCTTATCTATGCTGTGATGTCTATTATTACTGGCTTCTGAAGAATTTTCCTTGAGTCACAGAGTTAATAACACCTAGAAAAAAAAAAAGAAGAAAAAAACAGGCAACTTCTAGAATGTATTAAAAAGTCTGAGATATTTAAAGTTTTGAGAAGTATTTTTAATTTAATATTAAAACATCAGTATTGTATTTTAATGTAATACACAAAACCATCAAAGATTCAAAATTAAGGCATTGTTTTATTGAGATTTTGTTTTTTTAATTAATTAATTTATCTATCTATCTATCTATCTATTTATTTATTTATTATTCTCTGGTAACATCCTTGCTCAGCAATCTGTTTAAGTCCTGTTTTAAAATAAATTCTTTGAGAAATCTCACTCAAATTAAGCCTTATTTTTTTGTATTTTCTCACTAATTATACATTAGACCTTAAAGCAGGTGTAGACAAGTGGTATCTGACATTATGATGTGCTAAAATCTCTTTAAAAACCTCATTTAAAAATAAGTATTTCTATAATTAATAAAATTATGCTCCTGAGCTTTCTTATTTGAATGTTCATAGAAGTGATGTGAATAATGAAATTAGAAGAAGGTTGCTGGTGTTACAAATTATTAAAGATGGTTCTAATAAAGTTGGCATAGCAAGACTAGTCACAGAAATACCACACTAAATGAACGGGTAAAAATTTTGGATGAAATTTAAAGTTGATAAAATCTAAGTAAACTATACAAGTGAACACCTGCATTTTTCACACAGAATGATGTTTTCTAAATTAATCATTACTGCTTAGGAAAGAAATATTTTCAAGAAACAAAATAACACTTGAGTATTTACTTTGGCTGCAGTAGAAAACAGAACTGTAAAGCTCAATAAATAAATCTAAAATAACACTGCATACAGATTTGGTCCCTTCATCTCTGTTACTTGGGCCTAGAAAACATATGGATAAATGCATTTTCAATTATCAGAGGTGTATAATGTCTTCTACAGAAGGGCAGATTTAATAGCGTAGAAGGACTGAAAGGTGGATACAACACAAAAATTACAAATGGATCATAAAAAATGTCAGCTATAAATTTCATGTACTTTTTGCATGAAGCATGGAACAGTATGATTATATTACAGCTCAGAACTTATTCTTCAAATATCTGGAGGAAAAAAAGTAATTTTTTTGTGTTTATTAAAGCAAAATTGTGAACAATATCTCCATAGAGGAATAGAGGTCACACAGACCTTCTCTTTAATTTCAGAAGTACAGAATAACCATGCATGAGTATGGTTCTCTCCGACTTTATATTCTTTCCTTAAACATCCATTTCCAAAACATCCATTAGGATCTTTTGACTACATGAGTACATAGTGTTAAATAAGATGTTCAAGAACTGATTCTGGATCAGCAATGTTCTTCATCAATCAATCATCATCAATGTTCTTGTATTCAGAATGTAGATATATTTCTAAGAGAAAGTGAGGGATATGAATTAATTTCACAGCCAGAGGCCATCCAGTATTTGAATATGCTCCCTGTCCTTCAACTGTTTATCTATTAATAGTTGTCCATCTATAGCAATATAGGTATACTCCTAGGTTGAAGTTACAAATGAGATGTCCACTAGTGATAAGATCAGCTATGCTGATTAGAATGAGTCTGTAGTGATTTCAAAGGCTTACATTTCTGTAAGGAATGGACAAATATGATGAACTAAGAATGAAAGTGTTTATTTTCCATTCTCACCATTCAGCTGAAGGGACTTCTTGGATGAATTGCTATTGGCAGTAAAAGCAGCATTTACCTTACTCTCTACATTTGCTTTGGCACTCAGGCTAGTGAAATCCACCTTCCTGTAGATTTAGAATCTACAACAGAGGCTATAGGAAATACTACAAATAGTGTGTGGGATGTAAATCTGTCATTCACCAACTAAAACAGATAAACACACGTGGTTTAAAATAAAAGTGCTTAGCTGTCTTTCAGAGTGTTCTTCCACAAGCATCTGAGTAAATCCTTAGAAGATGATATAATTTACAGCAGGATTCCCCATGTTGAAACACTGCATGCAAAAAACTTCGACTTTACCATTGAGCTAACTATATTGTAACTAGTGGATTTGATGGGTGGATGACCCGATGGATAAGCAATTGGTTGAAAGGCCGCAGACAGAGGGTGGTGGTCAATGGCTCTATGTCCAGGTGGAGGCTGGTAACAAGTGGTGTCCCCCAAGGGTCTGTCTTGGGACCGGTGCTCTTTAACATCTTTATCAATGACATCAATGAGGGAATTGAGTGCACCCTCAGCAAGTTTGCTGACGACACCAAGCTGAGTGGTGCGGTTGATACAGTGGAAGGAAGGGATGCCATTCAGAGGGACCTCGACAGGCTGGAAAGCTGGGCTCGGGTAAACCTAATGAAGTTCAACACGGCAAAGTGCAAGGTTTTGCATTTGGGCCGGAAGAACCCCAGGCACCCGTACAGGCTGGGAGGAGTGGTCCTTGAGAGCAGCTCGGCAGAGAAGGACCTGGGGGTCCTGATGGACGAGAGACTTAACATGAGCCAGCAGTGCGCTCTGGCAGCTCGAAAGGCAAATGGGATCCTGGGCTCCATCAGGAGAGGGGTGGTCAGCAGGGACAGGGAGGTGATTGTCCCTCTCTACTCGGCTCTTGTGAGGCCCCATCTGGAGTACTGTGTCCAGGTGTGGAGCCCTCAGTACAAGAAAGACATGGAGATTTTGGAAAGGGTCCAGAGGAGGGCGACTAAGATGATCAGGGGGCTGGAGCACCTCCCCTATGAGGACAGGCTGAGGGAGTTGGGCTTGTTCAGCCTGGAAAAGAGAAGGCTGCGGGGCGACCTCATTGCAGCCTATCAATACCTGAAGGGAACCTACACCCAGGAGGGGAGTAAACTCTTCAAAAGGGCTGACAATAGCAGGACTAGGGGAAATGGATCCAAGTTGAAGGAGGGAAGATTTAGGTTGGATGTTAGGGGGAAGTTCTTTACAAGGAGAGTGGTTAGGCCCTGGAACGGGCTGCCCAGGGAGGTTGTGGATGCCCCGTCCTTGGACGTGTTCAAGGCCAGGTTGGACGGGGTCCTGGGCAACCTGATCTAAATGTGTATGTTTGGTGGCCCTGCTAGGCAGGGGGGTTGGAACTACATGATCCTTGAGGTCCCTTCCAACCAGGGTGATTCTGTGATTCTGTGATTCTGTAATTAACAGTTAACTGCAAGAAATAAATCAAAGCTACTCTTAATACAATTTCTGAAAAGTCAAGCTGGAGATCCTTTCTACACTATAGTTATCAGAATATATTTATTGTTGTATGCAGTAACAATTCAGGAAAAGGCAGGTTATTTTGAAGCAGAGGAAATCTGGTTCATAATTTGAACAAGTAAGAACTTATTAGACTTAATAGAAAAAATACCAGAAGCAGAAGACAATTGAAAACTTCAAAATTTGCTGACAGCTCCTATAAAGCATTAGTTGTTTTCTCACAGAACTTTTTTTTCCTGATTTTGTAAAAAAAAAACAACAGAGATGCTACAAAGACATGTTCACAGCTTAACATGCACGGATCTTCACACTATAAACAACAGCAAAAACAGTTATCAGATTAAAGCATGCAAAAAATTTCCATTTAACTAAATGAAATTATTTTAGTATGTCTGATGTTAAGACAGCTTCATTGCTTGTTTAATTACTTGCTCAATTTAAGAACTTAAAGTAATAAAATGCCAGATCATATTTTATGTATTGTCATCACTGTCATCATACACATTGTTAACATTATAGATTTACAAAACCATCTAAATATTTCGTGATACAAATTCTTATGGATCTTCAATTTCCTCTCTAAAACAAGAAGGAAAGCAATCAGGAAACATAACATATGGAAGTGCACACTATCCACTGAAAAAATAATTCTCAGTCCATCTAAACAGAAGTCCAAGGGGGATTTCAATAACATACTCCTTTCTATACTTAAACAGTTTAATGGCTTTGACAGCTTAACAAAATCCATGTGCAAGAGCCACTTTTTTTTTTTTTTTAAACAAACTTAAATGTATATAGTGCACACTGACTTCACATAGATGACCTCTACAGCATTTATATCAAACATTCTCCAGACAGAGAAAACTAACTAATGTTCAAAACATTAGAACATTTTTCTCCATTTTAGGTGAGGCTCAGCAAATATTAATTTGTCATTTGGTGCATATTTATCAACCAGATTGCACGCTGTTACCTTACTTGTTATATTAAAATCCCTTATTAAAGCCAGTGATGCTAAAATACAATGATCTTAATTTTTCTGTGATCATTAATAAATAATACATAAAATAAAATAAAATAAAATAAAATAAAATAAAATAATTTAAAAATAATAATAAATTAAGCAAAGTCTTTGACACTGTCTCCCACACTATTCTCCTGCAGAAGTGGCAGCCTGTGGCTTGGACAGGTACACTCTTGGATGGGTAAGGAACTAGCTGAAGGACCAGGCCCATAGAGTGGTGGTGAATTGAGCTAAATCCAGCTGGTGACATGTCACAAGTGATGCTCCCCAGCGGTCGGTGCTGGGGCCTGTCCTCTTCAATATCTTTATTGACAACCGGCTTAGCATTAAACATGGAGGTTGGTGGCCCCGCATGTGGCAGGGGGGTTGGAGATTCATGATCCTTGAGGTCCCTTCCAACCCTGGCCATTCTGTGATTCCGTGATTCTGTGACCTGGATGAGGGCATTGAGTGCACCCTCAGTAAGTTTGTGGATGACACCAAGTTGGCTGGAATTGTCTATCTGCCTGAAGGTAGTAAGGTCCTACAGAGGAATCTTGTCAGGCTGGATAGCTGGGCTGAAGCCAATGGGACGAGCTTCAACAAGGCCAAATGCCGGTTCCTGCACTTTGGCCACAACAACCCCAGGCAACGCTACAGGCTTGGGGCAGAATGAATGGAAGGCTGTGTAGAGGAAATGGACCTGGGGATACTGATTGATGCTTGGGAACCACACAGGGAAGTGATTGTTCCCCTGTATTCAGCACTGGTGAGGCCACACTTTGAGTGCTGTGTCCAGTTTTGGGCCCCTCACTGCAAGAAAGACATTGAGACCCTGGAGCGGGTTCAAAGAAGGGCGACAAGCTGGTGAGGGGTCTGGAGCACAGGCCTTATGAGGAGTGGCTGAAGGAGCTGGGAAAGCTGGGAATGTTCAGTCTGGAGAAGAGGAGGCTCAGGGGAGACCTTATTGCTCTCTATAACTACCTGAAGGCAGGTTGTAGTGAGCTGGGGTTCGACCTCTTCTCCTGCATATCTAGTGATAGGACTATAGGGAATGGCTTCAAGCTGCACCAGGGGAGATTCAGTATGGACGTTAGGAAATACTACTTCTCTGAAAGAGTGGTCAGGCACTGGAATGGGCTGCTCAGGGAGGTGGTAGAGTCACTGACCCTGGAGGTATCCAAGCTATGGATTTTGTATTGAGGGACATGGTTTAGTGAGAACTATTGGTGGTGGGTGGATGGTTGGACTGGGTGATCCTGTGCATCTTTTCCAACCTTGGTAATTCTATGATTCTATGATTTTTATCTTTTTAAAGACAGGTTACTTTAAAGCATATTATATTTACTATATTGTGTTTCTAAATGGTAAGAAATTTTGAAAGATTACAAAAATATCTAGCACAGTGTAATCAAATAATTATTTTCCTTTGTTTCATTTTAGCTGTGGCATATTCTTAATGAAACTATATCACTGATGGAATTAGAAGAGTAGTGATGGAACTAGAAGTAGTAGTAACTGGTAGGTTACCATGACAACAATTTTCAAATACATTTTTTGCCAATAATTTTTCTGATACTACATCAGTTGAAGAAGATGAATTTGAAGTGATGCAGATTTATATTTTAAGAAATATTTTTGTATTTCTTTATAATACTCTCTACATGGTAAAACAGAAAGCATACATTTTTATACATGATTACAACAGTTCTTACTTGATAGGAATGTATCTGTGCCCATTCATAGAAGAAATGTTTGCATTCATGGGAAAAAATATAATATAAATATTTAACATCCTGGTGCACTGTAGATAGATGAAAGAAATTGTTCTTTGTCTTCACTGCATCTATCACAATTAATCTTACAGCTTATTAATATAACTCCTCCTGACTGTATAATTAATGAACATAACTAGTTTCCTGAGCAGCCTGAAATCTGCTCTCCCTGTACTCGGTGTTCAGGCTTTGGTGACAGTTTTCCTCCTGTCACCAAACATTTTAAATTCAACTATTTCATGATCACTATGTCCAAGACAGCCATCTATTGCCGCTTCAGTCACAAGCAACAAGTCAGAAGTCTAGGAATGCACCTTTCCTAATAAACTCCCTTAGTACTTGTACTAGAAAGTTGCCATCAAGGTATTTTAAGAATATCATGGACCTGTTTGTATTAATTATATGGTGATCTCAGTTAAGGTCTGGCAAGTTGAGATTCTCTGTAAGGACAAGGGCAGTTGATTTGGAGATTTCACTCAGTTCCTTAAAAGAATGTTTCATGAGTGCCATCATTCAGGCTGAGTGAACTACAGTACATTAATTTCATTTGTTTGTCCCACAGTATAGGCAATTTCAAGCTGTGGCTCATAGGCCACATGCAGCCTGACATAGCTCATACTGTGGCCTGCTTCCTACTTCATGCCATTTGCGCAGCCAAGTGGTCTAGCCTAGTCCTAGGCATGCGCTCATTGCTAAGCAACAATTGAAACATCAGTATGTGACTGACACTATCTAGATTGAAATTAGGACACAGGGATGGCACAGTGCAGTGCTACCTCAATATATTGAGGTGTTGAGGCATATATTTTGTACATTTTGTACATACAAACACAGTCTTGTGAATAGCAAAAGATAGGCAGCCATGCTTTCCATTTTGATAAAGGAATTTGAAAATGCATTTTAAGATTGTTGAAAACAATCCTTTCAGTATGTTAAGGGGAGCTACAAGAAAGAAGGGGCAGACTCTTTAGTAGGGTTTCTTGTGTCAGGACAAAGAGAAATGGTTTCAAACTTAAAGAGAGTTAGGCTGGATATGAGGAAAAAGTATTTTATGGTTAGGGTAGCTAGGCACTGTAATAGATTGCCCTGGAGGCATTTAAGGCCAGGATGGATCAGGCTCTGAGCAACCTGATCTAGCTGTGGATGTCTATGTTCATTGCAGGGGAGTTGAACTAGATGATCTTTAAAGATCCATTCCAACTCTAAGGATTCTATGATTCTACAAAAAAAAAAAAAAAAAAAAAAAAAAAAAAAAAAAAAAAAAAATCACCAATTTTTAGGTATATTTGCAAATTTTCAGTTTACATAAAAAGTCACCAGGACATTTTCAAATGGAATGTATACTGTTGTGACTGGATATTCAACTCAAAGTAAAAGCTGATCATTACTATGCTTTTATAGGACTGATCGTACCAGAGATAAATATCCCTCAATTCACAATCACACCTTATTCTTGTCATCGATTTTGACAGTATTAACATTTGTGAAAAACTATTTTCAGTGATTAAGTACAAAAAGAGTAAACTTTCATAAAAAAATGTCTGATGAATACCTTAAGAACTCAAGAAGAATTGCAGTCAATTCCACTGAACCAGATAGATTTTCATAAAAACAAGATCAAATATCCCGCTAGTTTGATGTTGCTTTTTTGTTTTGGTTGCTCTCTCTCTCTCTCTCGTGCTAGTTTTTTGTTGGTTAATTTAAAAAAAAAAAAAAATAAATTAAAGATTAAAATAAGTTTTGATATTTACATGTATATGCTATAATATATACTTTATGATAACTGCTCCAAAAATAATGCCTCCTGTTTTATTATCTTGGCCCATATTGTCAGACACAGGTATGGGTAGAATGGCAGAAGAGACTGAACCTTCCCACCAGTATTTCATTATGTTATGTCACTATGCAACAAGTGGTAGCAGAGAGGCAGTCTGATTGAATGCTTTCTTACATGGGAGTGCATATGAAGCAAAGATGTATCACTGAATTCCTCCATGTGGAAAAAAATGACACCCACTGACACTTATCTGCACTTGATGAATATTTATAGAGCCCAAATAGTGGATGTGAGTACAGTGAGGCAGTGACTGATACATTTCAGCAATGTTGACAGTGACAATGGTTCAGTTCTGATAGTGCATTTTCATGAGTGTGGCATGCAGGCTCTTGTTAACTGCTATCAAAAGGTCTTAGCTAATGGGAGTGAGTATATGGAAGAGGAGTGCTTTGTAGCTGAAAATTTGCTCTATCAAATAGTATTATTGTGCTCTTTGTATCTGTTGTAGTTTCCAGGGATATAAATGGGAAGCATTAGATTAAGTATATATGACCCAGGACAATTGCTCTTCAGTCAGTGTGGTCAAGGCAAGTCAAAAGATTGGACATCCATGCCTTAATTATTACCCAGAGGCTCTCAACCACATCTTTGCACCTCAGTCATACAGATTTTTTGTTCATTTAAGCTTTGTATTTCAATAGGGTCAGAAGCTATGGCCCTTCAGAGATCACCATGAAAGAACAACCAGTAAATAAATACTTTAGCTTGATTCCTAAACCACCTAATAAAATTAGTTATTACAGCAAAAACATGTAGCATATAAGACATGACATTCAAAATCTGAAGCAAGGTTATCCACATTCTATATCTCCAGACCATACCTTATATCTTCAGATTTACAGATAATGTAATCTTTTTATGCATATTATTGACCCAAATTTGTGGTTTGTGCTCCAAACTAGTGTATTGTAAAAACTTAAATTTATGAATCTTTTGAAAATTTTATTTCAATAAGGTGAATTTTTCTGACCTTACACAAGGGGCACACTACCCAAGTAACTAGTGAGAAGGATTTTAGCAAAACATTATCTGAAAACAATTGAATAATTTGTTATTGTATGATCTACTGTAGTGCTTCCTTGACCATGAACTAATCTCTATGCTTTTTCTATTGGCTAATTTTAAATCAGTAATAAAAATACACCTAAATAATATGCATTTCTTGAAAATTATGAGCTGCATCCTAGTAGCTAGTCAGTTCAACACTTCAACAGTTTTAGCAGATTCAGTAAGGGCCTTTTATAGGTAAAATGACATTGGATTGATTTTTGCATCACTTTCATTTTGGGGTTAATTTTTTGAAGTAGAAAGAATGTCTAGTATAAAATGACCCTTTAGTCTAAGTTGAACAGTACAGAATGACACTTATAATTTGTTTGTGGACGAATATGCTCATCTCTAAAGCTATTTGTACCACCAGTGCAGTTCTTCATAGATATCCTCAGAAAAGCTTTCAAGTATTTACTAGGGTTCTGAAACTTAGGGGTTAAGCCTGTACATGGATTTTATCTTACCTTATTGGTCAAAGTCAAACCTGTTTCTACTCTGCATTTCAATTTCAGCATGTTAAATTGCTTTCTGCTGTATAGAAATCAAACTTGAAAGATCAGAGATATTTCTCTTGGCTTCTGAGAGGTCAGTGTGTTGTTTCTCTTTTGGAGGGAAATGAAAGGATGAAGACATACAGTATTTCATTAAGTTTGCTTTTATGTACAATATACACACAGTCCAAAACGACTGTGTTTTTGAAGAGAGGTATCAAGTAGACAGAAACGACTTCAGTAATCATCGTTGGAGTTGTGAGTAAGCTGCAATGGAACAGCAGTGTATGGCCTAATCTACTGAGTACTTGTTTTAATAATGAGATGCTCTTCTTATCAGGCAATACTTGTTGCGCTGGAGATCCAGGTGTCATTGAAAGTTTGTGTTCATAGATTTGGACTTGTAATTCTATGTGAATTTTACATCTTCTGAAACTACTGCAGTATTCAGTAAATAATTAGCATATTTGGAAATACGAGAAATAATTTTTCATTAGACAAGCATGTGCCACTGATGTAATACTTCATTCTGATACTAAAAAATGTATTCTGAATATTACTTGTAGCATGATGAACAACAAATTGGATTATTCGTGTAATGAAATAGATAATTCATAAGCTAAACGTAGTTGTTTTACATAATCGATACAGTTTAAACATTGCTTAAGAACTTTCGTTACAATTTGTAATAATTGAATCTTCTTTTTACTCACAGAAGAGAATAGAAATGAACATTTTCAAATATTTGTGATACTTATTAATTACAATTGTTTTACTGTGTTTGTGGTCGCCTATTATTTCTTTATAACAATAAGAAAAATATTTCTGGTCACTGGAATATCTTGTTAAATTAAATATGGCATGAATACATATATATTGTTTTAGGAAGTTGATTTAAATGTTGCCTTGATTTTAACCAATAGCCAAATTATACTGGGTGACTTATTTCTCTAATCAAAACAGTGAATTACAAATTTAAAATGTTTATTATAAAATCACAGAAGCTACATAATTGTTATAATATAACTGTTTTATTAAATTTGATAGTAATAGAAAAAGTAAATGAACAAAAAATTCTATCAGGTGTAGAATGGCTTGAGAGCAGCCCTGAAGAGAAGGATTTGGTGCCAGTTGATGAAGGATTCAACATGAACCGGAAATGTGCGCTTGCACCCCAGAAGATCAACTGTATCCTGGACTGCAACAAAAAAAGCATGGCCATAAAGTTGAGGAGGGTGATTCTACCTCTCTAATCTGTTCTTGTGAGACCCCATCTGGAATACTGCATCCAGTTCTGGGGATCCCAACATGAGAAAGAAATCGAGCTGTTGTAGTATGTCGAGAGGAGGGCCTGAAGATAATCAGACCTGACCTCCAGTATGAAGACAGGCTGAGAGTTGGGGCAGCCTAGAGAAGAGAAGGATTGGGGGGACCTTATAATGGTCTTCCAGGAACTGAAGGGGCCTATAGGAAAGATGGGGAGGAACTTTATAGAAGGGCAGGTAAAGCCAGGATGAGAGAAAATGGCTTTAAATTTGAAGAGGGTAGATTTAGACTAGATATTAGGAATACATTTTTTAAAGTGAGCGTGGTGAGACACTAGAACAGGCTGCCCAGTGAGGTTGTGAATGCCCCCTCCCTGGAGGTGTTCAAGGCCAGGCTGGATGGGGCTTTGAGAAACCTGGTCTAGTAGGATGTGTCCCTGCCTATGGCAGGGTGGTTGGAACTAGATGACCTAAAAGTTCCCTTCCAACTCAAAACATTCTACGATTCTATGATTCTGTGATTTATTGATAACATATGACTAAATATATTTTTTGCTCTTTATTACTTCTACAGTTCTGATCTATGTTATATTGGTGTATTTCATTTTCTTCAGCACAGATTTAATGTTTCATTTTATGGAACAACATGGATACTAATAGTTGCACTAACGGAAAAAAAAAGTTGGTTTTTTTTTTTTTTTTGCACATATGGAAATAAGTATGTTTCCTGCTTCTCTGAAATAACATACAGATTATACATAAACTCTCCATGTTTTAATTGTTATTTTTCTTTATTTTAGTACTCCCACTGCTACCATGTAGATCTTAGAATTACATTAAACACAAGGCATATGGATCTACTTAACATGGTTTCACATTAAATTTGTACAATTCTTGATCTTCCCACTATATAATGCCTTTTTTTTTGTTGTTGCCAACAAATTCATGGCCTACAGCTGACTGCTTTTATAGCTTTTAATTAAAGTCTGAAGTGGAAAGTGTCTATTAGCCAGTGTGTGAAGCCAGTCACAAAGAAGTTGTACAAACTGCATAAGATGGATAGCATTTACATCACTTTTCCCACCTTTGTCTTCATGATGAAGAGAAGCTAATTCAAGTTAATTATGTCAAAGTGGGAGGTCCAGAAGGCAGAGACTATTTTGACAAATGTCCTCAATTATTGAAGACTTACAAATAAATTTGCAAGCAAGGATTTTATCAATATTTTATTGGCTTTTGCAGAATTGTTAGAGAATCTCTTCCTACAGTTTGAGGACTCATATTTATTCACATGATACTTTTTGTTTTAGATTGGTAACTGACCTTATCTGTTCTGCTGCAGATTTATAATATTCTTTTTTGCCAAATAAATGTCTATTTTCAGAATGTCTGAAACCTAGATATGCATTTCCACTTGTGAATTTGAAGAATGTTCATTTGTCATGCACTCTGTAAAACACTTCCATTAGTTTATTTACTCTATGAATACGAAGGAGTAAAAAAGTGGAAGAACTGACTATTAAAAGGCAATTTCAGACCTTCTTCCCATGAGCAGTATTGTTGTTTTATTGCCTCATAAACTGAGACTGAAATTTTTCCTCATTCTCTTGTAGTCATCCCCTTGTCCAATTTACAAGCGCAGTGCTAAAATAAAAAGATTTGAAATAATTCAGAAAGAAAAAAAAACAGTGAACATTTAACTACTTTTGCCAAATAATTTTTAGTTCTTCTGGGAAAGAAAGTAAGAAACAGCAAGAACAAAATGAACCAGCAGTAGCAGTCTGATACTGCTTCCCCTTCCCTTTCCAGTTTATTCATGTATGGGAACTGCTGAATCATAGCCTGAACCTCTGATTGATCACCTGAGGCAAGCAATGAATCAGCCACAGGAGCACAAGTGAAGGCAATTCACCTGTGCTGCTGGAAGGGGTGGAGCTCCACCTCTCAGACCCATTTAGGAGCTGGCTACCAGTAGGAAAGGATCTCTTCTAGATATCCACTCTACTGGAGTTTCATAAGCAAGCCTAGGATATGGGTAAGCTTTCTATCTGTTCTCTTTTTGTTATTATAATCTGCTTTGCCTAACTCTCTTGTTTATTTCATAATTATAACGTTTTAATATTCATTGATTATACAATTCAGTTTAAGGATTTGGGGTACTTAACGCTATATGTGGAGTGTCAAGATATGTGTAGGTTGTATTTTACTGAAGGCCTTTCATTTACTATAGAAGATGTGCTCTCTGTTACTTGAAGTCTAAAGTTTCAAAGTATTTTGTAATTGCACAAATGCTATGTATTCCAGTATCATGTATCACTGTGTAAACTGCTTTTGTTTTTAGTTGACATTCTAGCTCCTGGAGCCATTAAATTTCAGTATAGTAACAAGTATTCATGTTTTATATTGAAGAAGATGGCTCTTCTGATTTTTTTTTTTTTTTATTTTTTTAATTTTTACTGTCAACGAAGATTGATTAGCTTTCTCCATTATGCATTTGTTAAAAATCTGAAAATAATTCATCTGCATAATGCCAACTTTCCTTTTGATTAACTCTTTCTTTCACTGCAAAGAAAATAGCAACCACAACAAATGTGTCATAGCTTTGATTTAATTTGAGGACATGTATTCATGGAACTATACCTCCAAAGACGAGGATATGGAATCATAGAATTGTAGAATAGTTTGGGTTTGGAAAGGATCCTTATGGTCATCAAATCCAATTATCAATGTCAGCAATCCACTGTTGAACTATATTCTGAACTGTCATATCTCCATGTTTCTTTAATAACTCTAGGATTGTCCATTCCAGCCTGTTCCAATGCCTGACCACCTTCTTCATTAAGAAATTCTTTCTGATATCCAATCCAAACCTTCACTTTTGCAGCTTTGAGACATCTCTTCACATTCTGTCACTTGTCACCTGTGAAAAGAGATCAACATTGTGCTGGTTGAAACCTCCTTTTGGGTAATTACAGAGAATGATTAAAGCCTCCCAGTGAGGTGTGGTGTGTTTTTTTTTTTTTTGGTTTTTTTTTTTTTTTTTTTTTTAATATCAACTCCAGTTTCTTTAGCAATGCTACATATGTCTTCTTTTCTTGTCTGTTCACCATCTTCATTTATCTTGCCTGGACAAACTCAAGTAATTCTTTCAAATGGTGAAGAATGATGTGCCCCGAAGGTGAACACAGCCCAATACCCAAGTTTCTGAAGTACAGAGAGACTATCACTTCCCTAGTCCTGCTGGCCCCACAATTTCTGTTGCAAGCCAGGATGGCATTAGCATTCTCGGCCACCTGGGAACACTGTTGGTTCATGTTCAGTCAGTTGTCAACCCTTGCTATTCAGTAGACATTTTGAAGTAACTCTGGTCTCTTAAATGGTAAAATGAAGTAAGACTGTATTTGGAAGATAAAAGTAAATGCATTATTCATTGTAATTTTCATTCATAATCAAACCACAGTATGCCTTACTGTCAAAACATGCAACAGTGTGTATGCAACATTTGTCATTGTGTGTAAGTAGTATTTTTTAATTATTGTGAACAGAATATGTGTATAACAAAAAAAAATTAGTAGCTTATTATTTTTTTTTAATTAAAAGAAATCAAATAATTCTTAATATCTAAGCACCTAGGAAAATCAGTATTGTCAGTAATATCTAGTTTGGACTTTCAGAGTTGGTGCAGCTATATGGAGGTTCAAAACCCAGTTATAGAACAAATGTGTATGATAAAACTTCATTATATATTAAAAAAAAAAAAAAAAACTTGTTTGAAAATAACTTTTAGAATATGAATTTTGTAGCAAAAAATTTTGGAAGTACTGAATTTTAATGAGTAAGAAATATTTTTTTTCAAATGCAAAAGGAGCATTGCTTTAGTTGGGCAATATAAAAGATGAATATTTGTTCAGTGATATACAAGACTAGCAGTGACTTAATTATCTAATTCTTGATCAAAGGATTTTAGGAAGTAATAGCTAGAAGTACTGATTTACATAATTTTCTGACAACATATTCCAAGTTTTTATATTGTTTAAAGCTGCTAAATCTTGGATTTCATACCTGGAGATAAAGAGGATACAGTACTGGAGTCCTAACTCAGTACAGGGGCCTGAAGATTGATGCCAAATACAGTGAAGGGCCCGAGGCTACTTTTCATTTCCTTGAAGAGGACTTGTGGGGCTGTATTAAAAAAAAATAAAAAAAAAAAAAAGTTCTCGCTTACAGTACGCTCATGGAGGTGAGATAATTTTATCTAGAGGTTCTTCTTTCAAATAAGTTAATAAAAACATAGATAAATTTAGAAGCTCCTGTCACTTCTGTAGTAAATTTGAAAGCTAGAACTAAAATCTGAACTTGTGTTTCTGTTTAATATTTTTGCTATATGCATTATGATTTCAAGGTTTTCATAGTTACCTATCTTTAGGTAGTAAATAAACAAAGGAAAAAATAGAAATGCGTTAGTCTCCCTGTGGTTCTGTAGAAAATCAGATCTCAATGTACAGCATGTAGAATGAGAGTATATATTCATAGCAGGAGTTAAATAGAGTTAGTTCTTTAGGAAGGACCACTTGAATAAGTTTAAAATATCTTAGATGCTGAAAATTCAGCACAAACCAGGTCTATCGTGGAAAGTTATTCTCAATATAAGTCTGTTGTGTTTGAGTACATGCAAAGAGAAGGCCTAAGAAGCTGTGAGGTAACAGAATTAGGATAGCTGACTTAAACTGGTCAGTGCTCTATTGCATACCACATGATATCACGATGAACGGGTTGGGAGTTCATCTCTCTCTTCTGCTGCTCAGGGGATTAGCCGGGCATTAGTTTGAGGATGGTAAGCAAATGCTTGTACATCCCTTGTTATATGCATTCATATATATTATAATAATTATCCTTTTCATAATCTTAGTGAAGAGTTTTATCTCAATCCATGAGTCATACATTGTTTTTCTCCCTTTTGATTCTCTCCTCCATCCCCTTGGGAAGTGGGGATGAGAGCTGGCCAATGACTGTGTGGTATTTAGCAATCTGTCAGGTTAAACCACAACCAAAATAAGCATATTATCTGCTAGAGACCTTCAAACAATGTCATTAGTTCCTTAAAAATATTTCCCACCTGATTGTTTTAAGCAATTCCTGCAGTAATACTCTAAGAGAAACAGTTAACAGTATGTTGCTGCATGCCCAAACTTAAATCTCTGATATAATATGGAAAAATGTTTATTTCCTGTTAATTTCATTCAACTGGAGCTTTTTTGGTAACCATGTGTGGCACATCTAGCTTGACATTTTCAAAAAGAAGCACAACAGAAGTTGACAGTATGCCTTTATAGTGTGGAGAATATAGAATGGAGAGCCACAGGGAAGAGAAAAAGTACTTTCTATTGAGCAAACAGTCCATTTGCCAGCAATAGCTTCCATTTTATGTATGACTTATTGTAGAAAACAACATCTGTGGTATGTTACTGAAGAGGAGAGTGATTATTTTGTTGTGCGTTTTTAAGTTTTTCATCCTATGTGAGTTTAATCCTAAGGAAAATATGTAGGACAAATTCAGCTATTATAATAATCTCCTGTATTGTCCCACAGCCTTGCACCTATGCAAAACAGCCACCTTTCTTCTGCATTGAACTAACTACACTTTTTCTAAAGAACATGGCAAAGATCAAGCTTCAGAAAAACAAAACCAAAGAACTACAAAAAAGACAACTCACAACTCTGTTTCCAATACACCATTTTATGGAAGGTTTTGTTTGTTCTTATTTCATATTGGGTTCTTTTGGTCCTCTGGTGACAAACAAACATCAAAGAGCTTTTCATGGGAGTGAAGGAGACTTTGGGATTTCTCATACTAAGCTGAGAAAACAGCCATTCCCCTGCTTTATTTTATGAAGTGAGTGAAGTAGAGTAGTTTTTGCATTTTTCACCTTCCAGCAGTGGACACCGCAGGTAAATGATACAGACAAATCTGTTATGCAGAAGGAATACTCAGTGATCTTAGGTTGGGCTGAGAGGTGTGTTTTATGTTGGGCACTTGTAGTAGCACATCATCCAGACCCTCTAAGTTTAGCCTCTGAAATCACTTCCACACAGGAGACCTACAGCAAACGGAACTGGCATGTATCAAGTGGGTTGATGGACATGCAAACTGCTGTTTCTACAGGAATACTTGTTTTGTTTTGTTTTTTTTTGGGGGGGGGGGGGGTTCTTTTTATTTATTTGTTTGGTAGGTTGTTATCTAGATTTTTTTTTAATTTATTCAATTCTGTTAACAACTATTGCCTTTGAACCGATCTCCAAGAAAAGGCAGGTTGACTGGTTTAGCTTTTTTTTTTTTTTTTTTTTTTTTTTTTTTTTTCCCTGCTCTGAAAATCTTCAGTTTGTTAGTTTACTTACAGATATACTGGGCACCCACACACAAAGTAAACTGTCCAAAAGTACCTGAGCACTTCACAATGTATGGGTAATACATATTTCAGTTAGTCATTAACATTTTCTTCTAATGTGATTAGAGATTAAATACAATAGGTTGTCAGGTTGTTTAAGCATTGTTCTCACATAGTCACCTTACTGTAATAAGCCTTACTGTCAACTGAAAATAAATGATAATTCACTGATGCATATTAATGACATCAGATTGTCATAGTGCTGATGTAAATGTTGTGATGACAATTGACGGTCATATGACAGCTGAACTCTCAATAATTATGTCTCCAATAAATCAGTTAATTAGCAATACAGACTTCTGCTCTTTTCATTCCAAGGGAAGTACAAACAGTCATAAATATTCTGTGTATATGAAGCATTTCCTCATGAATCATGATATTTTTAAAACTGCATACAACTCTGGTTTACATATGATATGCAATTATAAAGACAAAAATTACTTCTCTTTAACTTAAATATACATGCATATTTCTAGAATCTTCTGTAATTCCCAGATCTATGTATGAGTCCAGGATCTATTCTAGGCAAATGACAGCCAAAAGCAACAGAAAAAAAAAATATTTTTTTCCACTCTTGCAGCTTTAGAATTTTAGTAGAAAAAACCATACTCTTTCTACTGGCCTTTTTCCAAATTTTGTCACCAAATTAGTATTCAACTTAATGTTTAGGGACGTAGACATTCCAATTAATTGCACTGTTATCAGTGTCATGTCCCTGGAGATACTGAAGGTCATGCTGGCCCAGGCTCTACCAGCCTTACTGAGCTGGAGATTTTTTTTGTTCATGGCCGGGGACTTAGACCCACAAAGCATCCAAAAGGACGCTTTAAAGGTCCCTTCCAACTCAAACAATTCTACCTTTCTTTAGAAGATGCCTAACACCCCATCCCTATGCATTATTTAGATTATTTCTGTTTTGAATAACACTTGTTCTGCTTTCCCAATGATGAAGAGGATTTATAAGTAAAACTCATGATAATAGTAATGGAAGTTTGTTCTGTACAACAGCTAGGAGCAGTAAGAAGCTTAGTGACTTCCTTATGCAGTTCTACATATCATTGCTGTACAGATGGTCATTGTTATAAGTGAGCTAATATCATAATGTTACATTGGGAAATAAAACAAGCAATCTCAGTTGATCTGCAGGTGGAAATTCACAAGCAAACTATACTTACACTTGCAATAAAAAAAAGTATATGCAAGATTTTCCTATAATCTTTGCAAATAATTTATAAATAATATTAATACTGATTACTTTTTACTAGATTTTCCTTTGAAAGCTGTTATCTTTGCAAATTATCCAAAAAGATTAAAATGCAATTAAACATCTAAAGAGTCTTGTTGATAGTAACGTTTTTTCATATGTTGAGCTATACAATAGTTAACGGCTTATACTATTGTCTCACTCCAATTTATAGGAGGGAGATGAGGTTCTTTTAATATCTGTACACCTGGCATGAGATTAAGAAACAATGGTTCATATGTTAGTCCAACCAGTTTATTATAAATCCTAATCAGGGAGACGGGGAAGGGAAGGACGGTGATAGAAAAGATAAGGAAGAAGCAAGTATCGTGTAAAGTGGGGATAGTCACCACCAGGGCACAGCAGCAGTCCTGTCACACGCCATTTTGAAGGTCCAAAGCAAAAGCAGCAGGGGGGGGAGAGCAGCAGCGTGGCTGGTCTTGGGCAGCAAGCAGGTAGCAGGAAGAAGTCATAGAACCAATCCAGGGGGAAGAAGCAGGACTCAGGTAGCAGGCCCAGGAGAGTCCATCAGCATGCAGGAATTCTGTAGTGAGGAATCTGATGGCAGACACCTTTGTTGTTCTTCAGCATTGTGGTAGAGTGCAGAGCAAGTCCAGGAGGGAGAGAGGCAGGTTGCGAGGCTTCTCATGGCAGAAATCTCTTCTTCATGAGGAATCTGTTGCCAGAAAACCCTAAACCTCATCATTTTTGATTTCTCTTTTATCCTACTTTTTCTCCTGCCTGTGTGACATCCCAGGGCACTTGAGCAAGAGTCATGTGAGTACCCCCTGAGATGGCCACCTTCCTTGAGATAAGTCCACACAAAAGACCGCTTCACAGCCATTAAGCTGCAGCTTACCTGTCTCTCATTGCCCTTAGCCTTGTCCATCTGTGTCCCCAGCAAGCTTTGAGACGATGTAAAAGAATAATCTCTTACAACCATAGTTACTAACTGATGAAGAATAAGATCAGTGCTTTTTTCTTCTTTCTTTACAGTATTTCTAGGTATAAGATTATTTAACAAAAAATGTTTCCATAAATGTGCACATGTACACACAAAAGGAAAAAAAGACAGGATAATAAAAGATATTGAAATGGAGGAATATGACAATAGAAGTGCATACAAGGAGGTATGCACTATAACAAAATATATAACAATGTATTAAATATAACAAATATAACAAAGACAATTCAATATGCAACAAATGAGTCTTTCAAGTATGAGACAGTTTCTGCAGAGAAGTTTTTTCAGAAGACTGTCAAAGGAAAACAATGGTTTCTTTAGGACAGTACATAGGCTAACTGCAAGAAAAGTATGAAGTTGAGAATGGAGTTAGAGAAAAAATTAACTAAGAGCAGAGAATGCTGCTGTGATATGGAAAACTAAATGAGGAGGGATGAGAGCGAATACTTGAGATAAAAGTGAAGTTAAGATGTTTAACAAGAACAATTAGAAGACACAAATAAACAAAGTATCATTTGTAACAAGCGATATTAATAAATCAAGAGGTGATAGAAAAAAAAAAAAAGTAAAATATTAGATGAAAGATAAAAATAGACGGTGAGAGGGAAATAGAAATATTATCTAAAATAAAGAAAAATGGAAAAAAATAAAATATACCCTCAAATACAGCTTAATGCCATCTAATTTTTCCATAGTATTGCAAAAAAAAGCTTATTTCTTAGTTGGACATAAAAATGCAATTTACGTCTGTTGAAGGTTAGAGAGCTAAATACTCTGGCTATTCTCTGACTACAGAAATTAGCATGACTAGGGAACTGATTCTGAATTAAGCAACTTGCCAATCCTCATTAGTATATGTTGCATCAGGGAACTGTGTTTAGCTAATGCTGGCCACCAGTCTCTCCAGTGAATAATGGAAGGGAATTTTCACTGGAAGTTTCTTTTTATGTTCAGTGGTCACTTTCTTTAAGAGGACAGCTGTATTTCCTCTGAAGCGCTGTAAGACTTTTTACAATTACATATTAAAAAGAGCTGCAACTGAATTCCATTTGCAGATGTCTATTAGGTAAACTATAAAATGCATCTTGGAATAATACTTTTAAATCAGTTTAGGCAACAGGTGCATTACATCATCTTCTCACTTTATCATTGATTACATACGTTGGACTACCTTCTAAAAATCAGTATTAAGTTTTCAAAAATTGCATTCACTTCATCAACATATGAGAATAGAATAAAATGCATTAAATGACACAGTAGGAAGTTATTGATTCAGATCTTATAATTAAATCAGTTCAAACAGAAGTGAAGGCAGAAGTTCCATGCAGTTTTGGGTTGTTCTCTAAGTCTGCTCTCCTCTTGTTCTTTTACAAGTCATTTAATTTTTTTTCCTGAAACACAGGATGAGCTGAGTTGTGCTGAGTATGAATAACTAAAGTGAATGAGTCTGTGAACAACTTTATTTCAGGACAGAAACAAGCATTTCCATGGCTTACTTAGATGAAGTTCTATTTAGACTAGAATTTGTGGATGCACTAAGTTTCACTGATACCAGCTAGTATACTCAGTGTCATTGCTGGCTTTATAATTTCTAGCAGAGCATAGTATTGTGTGCATTTATAAAACTTCCTGCATGGAACATGACATGTGTACCTCCTCCTTGAATGCACTGACAGTATGATTAATCTTACTGAAAAAAAAAATACTTTGCAGATGTATTCTTATCTATCTGCCTGCTGAGATGCATACCAGCTAATACCAACCTTTTTTAATGACATAAAGCAAAAGTGAAGAAAAAGAAAATTTAAGATAAGACTTCAATAAGAAGATATCATTTCATCCTTCTTTCCTCTGAAACAGGAGGCAAATCACTGCTTGCTGCTTTTGTGATAAAACTGTATTGCGTTGCAATCTGTTGTAGCTGTGATGTTGGAAATCCTGACAGATGAACTATTCTATCAGTAACTGTGAGAATCCTTTTTTGTTTTTTTCACTCAAAGCTTGCTTCCTGAGGTATTTCTTGTGATAAGACTCTGAATGATTTGTTGAGGAGGCAACTGATGGGTGCACCGTGTGACAATCGACATCACTTTGAGAACATTTGAAAGCTCCTTCCTCCAGAACTGCTTGCTCTGGAGAAGAGCGGAAGAGAGTGCTCAGGAGTGTTCACTGGTGGAAGATCTGGCCTGTGACTAAATAGCTCCAGCTTGGTATGGGAAAACTGGGGAATGATACATTGTGTTCTGTGAAAAACAGGATGCAGATGGGCATCCCTGCTCCCTCTTGTCTGCTGGCAAGGCCCGGAAGATGGAACAAAGGAGGTTCTGCTGAGATCCCAGAGCCAGAAGCTGCCACTCCAAAGACAGCTGACTCAACCACTTTGAAAGCATTGAAGAAGGGCCATCATTGCCATGGTCACCGTTGCCATTATCATCATTGTCATCAACCGAACAGCAATGCCCGATGACCCACCACTACCAAAGATCAATCAATGAACTATGAACCATGCTGGATCTGTGCTGGTGACTATCTCTCTCTTGCTTCCTATAAAGACTCCTTGCTTCTTCTTTTCTATCACCCTCCTTCCTTTCCCCATTACCCTAATTTATAATAGTGTCTGTCCTCCCCTTCCCCATTTCCCTAATTAAGATTTGTAATAAACTGGTCGGACCAACATTTGAACCATTATTTCTTAATCTCACACTGAGTATATAGATAATAAAAGAACCTCCTCTCCCTTCTATAAATTGGAGTGAGATGGTAATGTAATGGAAAAATACGTTTTCTGCATATGGTCATATATGGACATCTCATAATTTGCGTACAATTAACGTAG
>NC_136813.1:53881268-54136681 GCF_951394365.1 Tetrao urogallus
CACTTAATCTGAACTCTAAGAATCTACCTCTGAACTGCTTGCAAAGAAATGCAAGAGCTACTTCCTACTCATTTTGGATTTAATTTAAAATATCACAGGAAGTGCATTTGTTAACAAAACAGAATGAGGAGAAAGAATTGGAATTTCTTACAGATATGTAGATTAAATATTTTTACAACTATGCCAAATAAACTGTAATCCATAGTCAAACATCTATTTTCTTCTTTCTATTTTTACAGCTTTAACCTGTGCAAAATTACATTCTCTATCATAGTTGACATCTGTGTTATTTAAATTATTTTGTCCATAGTCACATCTTCTACAGTATTTGCTATTATATTATGTATTTGTGTACAGTATGTACTTGTTGTCTGTATTTGTTGTACAGTATGGTTACAATTTTTTGTTTATTACTATTTTTTCCTTTTTTTTTTTTTATGTGAATTTCTTTATTCCAGGTTGTATATGAACAGTCATAGCAACTTTGTCTGCTGAGAGTATGTCTTTCCTCTTGACCTATTGTCTTGATCTATTAGTGTTATATGATGCTATCCTTTTAATCTGTTTGTCCTTTTAAAATGCTGGTGTGAATAAATAAATAAGATTACACTAAGAGTGATTTCCTAACATTGAAATTAATGAAACCTATGTTATGGTAAGCTCTATATCACCAGGACAAGTCATCTTCTGGAAATACTTTCTCTACCATCAGTTTTCAGGAAGTTTTGGAATGACAAACTGCCTGATTTTACATAGATTACTGCTCTACTTTACTGGCTAAAGACAGGTAAATTAGTGAAAACTGACATTATTTTTGGCTCAATGCAGAAACTATGGTTCTACTTCCTTCTGAATGATCTCTCATTCTTTCTTTTTTTCTCTTTCTCTTTTTTTTTCCCAAAGTACCTCTCTGATGTTTTTCCTTTGATGTTGAAATGTGACACAGAAAGATACTGAACATAACTTTATTTTAAAAATTGTAATCTCTGTTGAATACAGCATGATGTACTATAAATCACTAATGGCTCCTACCTTACTGAAAAGAAATAGAGTAAGAAATGTGATAGTTTACGGGCACATTATATCCTACTACAGCAAAAATGGAATGCAAGTATAAATCACATCTGTATATTAAATTAAAAAAAAAAAAAAAAAAAGAAAGAGAAATATAATCTATTTCTGTCCAGAAACTAGTATCAGGTAGAGCCTTGAAGAAAACATCTGGGAGAACTTGGATCCAAGAGAGTACTTACTATTAATTATACCTCCTTTTGACCTTTTCTTTGATTTTAAAATTGTTAAGCAGCTTCAAAGACTTTAGATGGTGTTGCAGTACTCAGTTTACCAAAACATATATTGCTAGGAAAATAATATTTAATCTCAATTGAGAGTGCTGTAAAAATTCTAGGTTCATGCTACAGAAATATATCTAGCCTCTTTAGACTGGCTGTGAGTTTATGAGTCCATCATCAGTGTTGTCTTCGTTCATTCACATCTACTATATATGCATTTTCCTTCAAAATCTTTTTACAAACTTTATAATATTTTCCCCCCAAATATTATGGTGCCTTGATAAGAATACATAAAATATAAATATGAATCATATACTACTGTAGCATGCAAGGGAATTCTGTCCTATAGAATAACTGATATTTCCATTGTTATTAACTAGAAAGATTGTCATTATCTGTAGTCATTTTGAGAATGTGTCAGAAAATATCTACTTATTACGCTAAACACTAGTTAGAACGGAAGTGTAGGACAAAATTAAATCCAGTGCTTTTACTTCAACTTAAAAGTGGCAGTAGATATAAGAATAATAATATCATTTGAAAGCTGTTTTAACATTTTAGTTCTCTTTCTGCAGGTATGCATGTATTATAGTTCTTTATTTTCATAAGTAATAGACAGATTTTAGGAAAGCCAAATTCCAGCTTTTCATATGTTTTTTAATTTTCTCTTTGTGAGTTATGTATAGACCTACATTGCCTGGCTGTAGGAAGGGATATAAATTCAAATATTTTACAGTAGACTAACTAGCAAAAATAATTACGTGAATTACATCAAATGCACAGTACTGAAAACTCTTGGAAAATGTTGGTGTAACTTCTGCTATAGATTTTTTACTACTCTCCAGAAGTAGACAGATTCGAATCATGTAAGTTTAATCTTAACTATTGTTATATGAAAAACAAAAATACCAATCCTGACTTTCTAATGTTTGTTGCCTGATTGTCCTGATTGGAGTCTAAATTCAAACTACCTTATTCTAGCCTTTGCTATAAGTCTACTTCTAATAGCCATACAACTGTATCTCACTACTCAGTGCAATTCATTTATCAAATTTACACTGGAAAAATCGAAGTCTTTTCTCAACTCTAGAAAAATTATCTTCAAGAGCTTGTCCACTACCATAGGGATTTTAAATAAATAGTCATATTTATCTTCCTTTCAGATAAAACTTCATCAGAAATAACATGTACTATGGAACTGGAGACTTTATCATCTTGTCAGAGTCGATGCTTTAAAGTCAAGCAAACAAGATAACAACCTATCTCTTGCAAAGGTAGAAAAGTTAGCACAGAAGGAATGGAAAATGAATGGAGCTTTCAATCTCAAACTATTTTGTAACAATGTGTTACTAGTCTTAGCTAACATTAGTGCCAAGTCTAAGAATATTGGATTTGTGGGTAAAGTTAATTATGATGGAATTTAAACAGAAAATTTCCTCGAAGGCAATAAAACTATACAACTTCAGTAAAATAAGAAATTATTTTTAATAAAAAACACTTGTTTATTATTTAAATATATTATCCATGGAATAAATATGAAAATCTTAAAAAAAGACTCAGTAGTTGTGATTTTTTTTTCCCCCAGCAGTAAATGGGAAAAATCATTAAATACTTAGGGGAGATAGTTAAAAGTATTGCAATATAATTAAAAGTCCCACTGAAGGTATAGTAAATGTATATTTTTGGCAGTAAAGGTTTATCTCGGAAAACTAATATGTAAGTTTCATTGCCCTTCTGAATGAACAGAACAGTGATTTCCTTACCCTTTCTGAACTATTATGTATAAAGTACTGGAAAAGTGTTCATGGCCAAAGTGAATCAGTATAGGAAATAGAATGATTTTTGTTGCAGAGTTTCATGGGAGCTTTCTGTAGTGAGAGGATTCTTGTTTTCTCCAATGACCCCTTTACTGGAAGCTGTGAATACTTTGATCTGTGAGAACTTACCCTAGAAGAATAGGGTTGACCTTAAATTTCTTTTTGATTTCTGATAAACAGAATTCACTCTAGAAATGAGAATCTATTTTGCTCTTCTAGATAAGCCCCTAATTATACTGTCTAAAATACTCAGAATTACACCTTCAAATTTTCAATCATCCATGTAAGCACATAGGGCTAAAAATAAACACTTTCATCCAGCAAGACAGGGTTTCCTTTGGGAAAACTAACTAAGGTACGTATAAGGTTTCTTTAGTAAGTATATAAAAAATGGTGTGATGATTAATTCTTCTATAGTTATTAGAAAGCCAGAATTTCCTAACTGTATGATTTTATTTTTTGCTCTTCTATGGTACTTTGCTATGATAATATCATCTAACCTCTCTTCAGAGAATGAAGTGCTTTTTGCTTTTAAGTTTTTAAATCATTTATTATTATTTCTCCGTACTGATCTGCATGTTGTTCTTCCACTTAAGACTCCTCCTATGACTTGTAATATAAGGTGAAAAGCTAACAGTCATTTTCAAAACAGTTCATCTAGATTATTCTGAGAGACCAGATCAGTTATAACTCCTGCAACAATCAGAACTGTACGTGAAATAGTATGAGAGTGACAAGCTGTACATATTTACTCTTTTCCTTGGTATTTATTCCTAAAGAGAAAAAAATAAGGTATCAGTTTATGAAGAAGAAAATACAATGTGAAAATGTGGACTATATTTACTTTCTATATGTTTTAAGCATTGTCTTGTTCTGAGAAGGAAACAGGGCAGCAAAATCTTTGGATTTCATAAATCACTGTTATAAGTTACATCACATTCTTATTTTTGGACCTGTACAGAGCAAACTACATTTTATAGGCTCACTGAGATCTAATGGATTAACTTATGTGAGTGAAAAAAAAAAGTTTATTGTGAAGTTAAAGAAGATTTATTTTTCTTTTATAAATTTTCCTTGTCATTTAACAATGCTGTAACACAAAAGAAAGTGCAACAATGAAATCAGAGCAGCAAGCTACACTGAGTGAGGATTTGCTCAAACATAACAGTGGTAGGCAGAGAAATCACAGAAAGGAGCTGTTTACATTCAGAAGGCTATAGGCATGCAGGGATTACCCAAAAAGATACCCTTACCTCCACTGCCAACTCTTAAATAAGGTTTGGGAAAGGGTGGATCCCAGCTCCATCCCTTTCATGTACCTGAGTGCCCCTGGGTTGGCCCTGCCTTCTCACTAGGTGCTTAATCACTATTTCAAGTTGTGAATTAGCATTTCCATGTGTTTTACAGAGTAAGCAGGAGTTTAGATATCACTGGAAATTACAGGTGGCAAAGGTTCAAAGATTTTCTGTGGCTGTGTTACTGTTTCTTCTATTTCAAGTGCTAGAAAACAAAAATGAAAATGGATATTTTTAAATATATCTCTACATATCTAAAATGAAGGGGAACAAAGGATGGTACGGGACTATTTGAAAAAAAATCAAAGGGAGGAATGTAGAAGCACACAGATTTAAAGGTTCAATTTGATGACATTAAATTCCAAGTACATATAATGCAGTGATGGATGAGCACCTTAGAAATTTATGTATCTTCTTATTTAATATAAAGAATTGGAATATGTTTCTGTATTCCTCTCCAGATTGTCTTCATCCATCTCTATTAAACATTTTCTATTTAATTCTTTGCAGAGGTATTTGGTGCAAAGGTTTTTTTTTCATGTTCAAGACTTTCAAGTGTTCCATTGCCTTTTCTATATTACTATACACTCCTCATCTTTAAATGAGTTCATCTGAAAATTTGACTTTCTTGAAATATCTCACAAAAATATACAGTGGTGAAATTGCCAGCACTGGTGTTTTTTGTTGTTCTTGTTCATGTTGTTGCTGTTTTTTACAGATCTGGGTAATTTGGATTGATATTTAATCTTCTAAGGATTTAGAATTAAAGCAGAAGATAAATCAGACCACTTTTTTCATAATCACTGTGTAATACATTTCACAGTTACTTAACATATCTAAGTTAGGATCATGAATCTAAGTAGGAAGAAACCAAAAATTATATGGCTGCCTACTGAGATTAGACATGGTAAAGGTGAGAAATTCTGTTTCTCAAGAAGACCTGAATCTTGGTGTTATTCAAATACCAAGAGAATTTCAAAGCTAAAGTTAATGAGTAAAGAAATAAATGCTTCATCAGCTATCAGTGTTAAGAAGACTCCATGAGATGTGAGATTTCAGTTTTTCTTGTTCTACCTAATGTTGAAAAGAAGCTTGACTATCTGTCTTATACCTCTTCTAAGGATTTTAGAAGGATTTTAGCCACTGAGGAAACAAATGTTATATAGAGGAGAACATAGATGATCATTCAGATCATATAGTTTTGGATATCTCTGACCAATGACAACCATAGGAATTAATTTTAAAGAGTCCTCACAGCTCTGCTATTGCCAAAAATAGAAAAACCTGGGAATATTCAAAGTTCAAAGTTTAATTGCAATAGATCAATCATTGTAAACTTCAAAGAATAATAGTAAGCAAGGAGCATATTCTGGGTCTTGAGGAAGTAAAGGATTAATTGACAGGAAAACAATGGAGGGAAAAAAGGAAAACACTTCACTTTTCTTGTTCTCAGTGTGATATATGTCATGTTTCCAAACATGCAACTTGATATCATAACTGCAGGAATAGATTTCAAGTTAGCCAAGGAAAAAATACAAAGTGCCCTTGTAGAGTTTTATCTTTATTTTGAAGTTAATAAAGTCAGTAATATTTTAAAATGCATTGTCCAAATGTTCTTCCAACTTTTGGCCTCAAACTCTGAAGTTCTTTACTGATCTTAATTCTTTTATTTTTCTCAGGATCAGATAATTGAGTACTTCAGAATGTTAGTTCTCCTTGAAAGTTTATACTAATATAAGGAATTAATGTTTAATTACTGTCAGTGTTGGAAAAGAAGCTACTGTATCTCTTACAGTGAATTTCATCTACCATACTTAGGATCTTCTTTTGATGTACACACACATCAAAAAAGCAAGTAATAAAATAAATGCAAGATTAAAAGGCCTTAAGTGATCTGCAGAAGAAATGTAAAGATAATTTAACCAAATTTAACCAAAATTTCCTTTGTCTACTTTTGCTGTATTTTCTTTTCTTATTGACATGTAAGATTATCCATTGTGTACTGAACCATTATAGGTTTTCAACATAACATCCTGTAAATGTCATCCTCACATCAGCTGGAGACATCAGATCGTTGGTAAGAATAAAAAAAGAAAAAAGAAATTGTATATAGTTTTTCGTGTATTTTATGTAATCATATGCAGATATGTGAATAATTTACAGTCTAACATGACTTGAGGTGCTCTAATATATTGAATTTGGATATCACTTTTAAAGAATCTTGGAGAAAATAATAATTAAAAAAAAACGAACAGCAGTATGAATTAGTGGGAAGGAAAATCTGATATCTGAGGAATCAAAGTTTTCACCATTTTACGGGCTGGTCCAGCCCGGTTCTGTGACGAGCGGGGCGGAGGGATCCGCAGATCTGCGCCTCCAGAAAAAAAGGAAACAGGGGACCCCAAAATAATTAAAAACAGTGGCAACGATCTGAGGAGAAACAAACTAATTTACTAAGTATATTATCGGAATGCAAGATAACACACTATAATAGAATATAATTAGAATTGAAACTAATAAATCAAATATAATGAGAGAGAGAATGTCCGAAAGGTGGATAGGCCTCACCAGAACACTGAGGTGAGATGTGCAGTGCAGTTGAGCAGCAGGGAGATGGGAGCAGCACCCACAACTGAAGGGCAGGCGAGAAAGAGCATCAGGTGACCTTGCCAGGAGTTAAACCTCCTCTCCCTGACCGCAAGGTCCCCTGGGGAATGTAGTTCTTCTTCTCTTCAGGGCAGGTACCCAGGACTTGAGCATTGACGGTTAAAGTCCCAGTGCCCCACGTGATGTTATGATGTGGAATACCGAAAACCAAAAATCACAAAACCATGACATTATATTGAAGGAAAGACAGTTAAAGTTATGACTAAATCATCATTTTACTTCAATTGAGAGTCTGCATATAGTATAATACTTTGTGCAAGCATTTCGATTAATTTAGCCTTTTCTAAAGTCAAAATACAGCAGGTGGAAGCTAGGGAAGTCAAAATACAAAATTAAACTCAACTCTAGATGTGGGCATAAAATACAGTGGTCATATAAGAGGTTTCTTTTGCTTGTTTTTTTTAACTGAGATCCTATGTAAATACTTTATGAACAGTTTTAGTGCTTTTATAGCAAATTCAGACCAGACTGGTATAAAATATCTGTAGATTTATTTTAATGTAGACAACAAAATAGTATTATAATATAATAAAAGTAACAATATATTAAAAAGATAATAAGTATTATCCTCTTGAGGTATTCTTTAACAGGTATTCTATTAGGTTTGCTGGATTATGATGAACAGTGAATTCAAAGGTGAGATGTTCATATACACAGCAGTGGAACAACAACAAAAAAAGTCCCAATTAAAATGGGAAGAATTGATAAGCTAGGATACCCATGATTGGAATAACAATGGTGCTTACTTTAGGATTAAGATTATACTTGGGCTTTTATACTGCCTGTGAGGAAATGCAGAAACTTATGTGTAATGATTCATCAATAAATAAAATCAATAAATATGTAGTTTACTTTCTTTTCCATTGAGACATATATGATAAACACTTGTTACTGCAACAGAGAAATGTTCTCTATTTTCATTCATGCAATAAATACATATTTTTCACAATACATTGCTCTTAAATTAGTGAAAATCTTGTATCCTGCTGTCTAAACATGACTTCAGCTATTGATAATATACATTTCATCTTACAGTGTAAAACTACAGTTTGAATTGATTTCTCATAGCATCATTGCTTAAAAAAATAATTAAGTTTGTGAGAGATAGAAATATGATTTTGTTATTCTGTTATTAACTACATAGAACCAAATAGAATTTAAAAATTATTATAATGAGCTTTTAACATTGTTTTAAAAGCCCAGACATAATTTCTTTTCTTTCTAAATATTCTTTTGACACTGTCTTAAGCTTCAACTATCTAAGCTTCAACATTCCTGAGAATTAATGCAGTTAAAAAACTATTCCAGCAGAGTACTCTTTTTAATCTTGTTCAAGCAAAACTTTTTTTGTAAGAAAGTTAGAACACTTCTTCCCCCATCGATTAGATTTGCAGTGATAAAGTTAGTATATACCTATTTCTAAATTAATAATGTGTCTGTATAAAGTATTTTAAATGGCATTATACACTGTGTCTGTTGTTAGAACTGGTTATTTGAATTATGGCTTATTTCTGTAGCATAGAAGCTTGTAAAAAAGTACAAGAAAAACAGAAGGTTTTTTTTTATTCTGATCTAATCATTAATTAGGGCAGTTTGAAGTTTCAGTAGGGCACACAGAGACCATTTTAGAGGGTGTTTTAAATGCTGTAATTAAGTTGTAGGAGTAATATTGTTAAAAAATAAAGATCTTAGTGGAAAAAAATCTTGCTATACCTATTTGGCCAACTGCCTTCTTGTTTTACCTCCCATTTTCACAGCTCTGACATGTAGCAGTGCATATTTTAACATAAAATAGCAAGTCTGAAACTCTGACATGCTGTATATTTATTCTTGTGTGAAGTAAAACTTTTTTTTAAAATAGTACAGATGATTGTATCTTTTTTCTTTTTCTTTTTTTTTTTTTCCCCCAAACCTAGTGTTTCTTTTAAAGTGTAAGGTTTATTTTCACACTTCTGATTGCCAGAGAAGCAGGAAGCAGAGAGCTGTACATCAGACATTTAAATCCAGACATTATGCAATCATGATAACAAGGATTAATAAAGATTAATTTAGCTCCCACTTAAAAGCTCTGGTGTTTCAGAAATATAACTGTCTAGATTTTAAAAAGAGAATAATTATAATTTCCTTTTTGAAATGTTCTTTTTTGTTATAGAGAGTTATCCATGATATGAAGCTTATTTGTGCCAAGCTATTCTCCAGATATATGTGGTTGTTCAAATAAAGTGACAGTTAAAAAAATATAAGTATCTGCAATAGCAGTAGCTTATTGCTGTTTCTTAAGTGTGTGGAACACTGAACTGCAATGCAAAAATAAACAAACTAACTGACTAATAAATAGGTTTTGTCTACTCTTCAAAACTGCACATGATGTAGAAATTTTTTCCAAAGATTTTAATTTTAACAGGTCAGTACTTTTGAACAGATAGGCAGCAATGAATATAATAATTGTGTTGTATTAAAACCGTTCTGGAAAATAGAGTTTTCATATAATGCAATAGTCTTTTGTCGATGAGAATGTAACAGTCATCCAAGGAAAAAGAGATGTGATAAGACATAATAATACTCATGAACAAGAACACAAACTAATACATTTTCACTATTTCTAATTTATATGAAATCCTCTTATGTATGTTACATTGTTATATATTGCTTGCTTAACATTTCCTCACAAGAGCAGGTAGTTACAATCCTTTTAAATTTATTTAAAGTAGTTTTGCAGAGACAGTCATTATTCTTTTAAGAAGAATATCCAAGTAATCACACTGGTTGTTGATATTAGAGGCTAGTGATGTAAACCAATAATAAGAAGCTAAAAAATATATATATTTTCTTCAAATACTACACCCAAACGTAGAATAAGTCACTCTCCGAAGGCCTACAAGATGCTCCCAGATTTTTTCTCTTAGCAATGAGGAACATGGAATCAGGACTGATCTGACAAGGCCATATCTTGTCTGAGCATGCATTTAGAGAGATGCTGCACCGAGGAAAATGGGGCTACTTAGTTAATATTTAGCTATTCATTTGTAGAAAACAGATTTCTCAAAAGACTCACAAAAACCTACTGTTTTCACCCTGAATTTGATTTTTTTTTCTTGAGGAAAACACAATCATTAAACTGATAGCAATATTTTTTAGTCTATAATCAACAATATGATCAATGCTAGTTCATAGAATTCACTAATTGAATTAAAAATAGAAAGAAAATCTCATTGAGCAATATCAAAAGGCCCATTTAAAATCATCTCATTGTCTACAGGTTACTGTTGAGGCTTGACTCACAATAGCCTCCTCAGTCTCAGTTGTAGACATACATTAGATAATGTAGATCTAAAATCTTAGAGTAAAAAAAATGATGTATTTATCAATTATTAATGATGTATTTACCAATAATTTATAGAAGATTCACCATTGTCAATTTGAAACCGATTCCAATTTGTAAAAGTTAGGAATTCTGAAAAACAGAATTAAACTACAAGAGAACTACAAAACTACTAATATTTTCAGAAACACAAACAATTGAAATGTTTTATATGACTATTCCTATTCCAAGAAGTTTCTTCTCAGGTTTACTAAAACAGGAAAATGAACATCATTTTGAGTTTTCTGGCTCCATTTCAGTAGTCGGAAACACACATTAAGCATTCAGAAGAAAAAAAAACCCTCATTCCCATATACCTTAATTTGTCTTTAAATCACTTTAGGAGGGAGTAAAAAGATGGACAGGTAGACAATACTAAAGAAACTAAAGAAGAGAGAAGAAATTACTGAACTATTTTGGATGAGTACTTAACAGGGTAGAAGTATAATCAAATGGGAGCCATGCTAACAATCTGTTCTCTTTGAATATTGGTTCTTTACCAAAACAAAGATGCAGCCTTTACTCTGATGGATTGCATTTCACTGGATAAATGACCCTAAATATACCATTTAGGGTTATGAAATAGCTGTTGGACAGTGGATGTCAGAGTAGTACCGGTTTTTTTGAGAGCCCACACCTGAGGAAACAGGATGAAAGAGAGCTTTCGAGATAATAGTTTAAAGAGATTCAGGATGTTGATCTAATCCAAGAAAGGAGAAAGAGGAGAGGATTTGCATGAAATTCTGCAAAGTCCAGCTTCAGTTTAGGTCAGAGATACCAGAAAGATTAATTTCCTAAGTTTTCCACTGTTTCCAAGGGGTGAAAAAAGTCTACTTCATTGGGATATTAGTAGGATTTCATCAACAGTTGTTAGCCACTTTTCATCCATTTTTCCTGTCTAAACTGTTCCATACAACCCTTCTATTTTTTGTTAAGTATTTGAGGTAGAAAGGAAAACAGTGCCATGAACAGCAGATCAAAAAAATTTAAAAAAAAAAAAAAAAAGGAAAAGAAACCAAAGAAAAATGTCAGAAATAGGAAAACAAAGTATAATTTCATAATTAAACAAACAACAGAAAGATAATAAACAGAACCAATGTACAAACAAACAAGAAGGCTGTTCCACAAAATAAAACATACTGTAATGGTAGCAATAAATTATAGCCAGGAGGACGAAGACTGAATGAAACACAGAGAACTGAAAATAGGATGATCTTGTAAAAGAGTGAAAGAATAAAGATCAGAAATCCACATCCACATCAAGAAGAATCAAACATTACTTAGGTCTGCATGTTATGAAAAAAAATCAACAATCTGACTCTGTAGATGATTCAGGAAATTGAACTTTCTGATGTCTGCCAAGAGCAAGGTGATGGATCTTTCTATGGTATGCCTACAACTGAAATGTTTATAACAGCAAGGAAAATTGTATTGAGCTACTTTGTCAGTGGAAAACTGGCACTCTCACTGTAAAAGCATGTGTATACCCTGCTGTAGAAATGACGCTCAGGAGACTACCTAGGGGCACAGAAGTAGTGAGATTTAGAAAACAAAATGCCAGACCTTACATTAGAGCTATGAGTGAACAAGTTAGGAATGTTTGCTTCTTGGTATGCAAGAATAAAATTTTGATGTTTTTTTTCAGAATAGATCCCACTTGCATTCCTGAGTAAAAACTTTCTGGAAGCTCCAAAGACTGGATTTTACTAACTCTTTACTTATACTTGTTAATGAAACATGTTGAAATATAATTGTCCAAAGTACGAAGACTAACAACAAGAATTTTTGTTGTAAGTATAGGTAAAAATTATATTCTCTAGATATCACAGAATAGCTATAATATTTAGCTGAAAATATATTCCAAAAGTGATTCCGAAGTAATAGATATGTGAAGTTTATCTAGGAACAATTAGAATTATTAGTGATATTATGACCCTCAGCCCCAAAGACTCTACTTCTTTAGGAAGAACTATTCAACATTTTCTTGAAAAAACAAAATATTTCCTATTTCTGAATTTGTCTGATATAATCTAAAATAAAATCTAAAATGGAGATTATTTTTATATTTGACCTGTATATGACAAGCTTAATAGGACATTTGAACATCAGAAAGTCTTTTGGCCCCTGGTAGGTCCTTTCTTTTACTCCTTGCTGGTAAAACAATTTTCAGTGATTTCCTGGATTAGCTTCCAGACCACTCCTATATAATTCCAGTCCCTCACCATATCCTTCTCTCAAATTGGAGAGGTATGGATTTGAAGGATGGACTGTTGGATGGATTAAGAACTGGTTGGCTGAATGCAGCCAAAGGGCTGTGACCAGTGGTTTTATGTCAGGATGAAGGCTGGTCATAAATGGTGTCCTTCAGGGTTTGGTCTTGGGACAGGTGCTCTTCAACATCTTCATCAATGACATAGATGATGGCATCGAGTGCACTCTCAGCAAGTTTGCAGATAACATCAAGCTGAGTGGTGCAGTCAATACATTGGAGGGAAGGGAAGACATCCAGAGGGACCTGCACAGGCTGGAGAAATAAGCCCATGAAAACCTAATGAGGTTCAATAAAGCCAAATGTAAAGTGCTGCACATGGGCCGGGGCAATCCCTGTTGTTTATACAAACTAGGAGAAGAACCCATTGAGAGCAGCTCTGTGGAGAGGAAGGATTTTGGGGACTCCTGGTGTGCACTTGAAGCCTGGAAGACCAACTGTGTTCTGGGATGCATTAAAAAAGGAGTGTCCAACAGGGAGAGGGAGGTAATTATCCCCCTTTACTTAGCTCTTGTGAGGTCCCATCTGGAGTACTGCATTGAGACCTGGGTCCCCCAGCTCAAGAAGGATGTAGAGCTCTTGGAATGTGTCCAGAAAAGGGCCACTAAGATGATCAAAGGGCTGAAACACCTCTCCTCTGAGGAAAGGTTGAGGGAAATGGGTTTAGCATGGAGAAGGCTCCAGGGAGACCTCATTGTGGCCTTCCAATACTTGAAGGAAGCATATAAATAGGAGGTTTGACAGTTAACAGTTTTATGGGAACTGCTGAATCATGGCTTGAACCTCTGATTGACCAACTCAGGCAAGAAATGAGTCAACCCTGGGAGCACAGGTGAAGGCAATTCACCTGTGCTACTGGAAGGAGTGGAGCCTGGCTCCACCTCTCCTAGACCCCATTTAAGAGCTGACTACCAGGGGGGAAGGACCCCTTGTAGAGATTGCTCCTCTTGGAGCCTTCTCAGTGAGCCCAGGGTAGGAGTAAGCTTTCCATCCATTCTTCTTTGGTGTGATGATTTGTTTAGTGTAACTTCTTGTATATGTCTTAATTATAGCATCTGTGTATTCATTGATTATATAACAGTGGGAAGTGGTAGGGCACAGGGGACTGGTTTTGAAGTAAGATGAAGAGATTCAGTTTTGGCGTGAGGAGGACATTTTTCATGCAGCAGATGGTGACACACTGGAACAGGGAACAGGTTGCCAAGAGAGGTTGTGGATGTCCCATCCTTGGAGGCATTCAAAGCTATGCTGAAGTATGCTGAATGTGGCTCTGGGAAGCCTGGTCTAGTGGTTAGCAATCTTGGGCATAGAAGAGGAATTGAAACTTGGTGATCACTATGGTCCTTTTCAACCCAGGCCGTTCTATGATTCTCTGATTCTAAGTGGACTGTTTTTTTGATAGTCATTTGTTAGCTACAGTGAAAAATTGTGGTGTTACTTATGTAATCACAAAGTATTGAAGGTTCCTATGATTATGAAAATAGCTGTGCAGTCCTTAGTTGGGAAGTGACTGCTGGGTGATGCCATTCTGAGAACAGTCAACTTCTAGAAATGATGCTTCTCTTCTATAAATGATAGGCAATTTGTAGTAACAATGAAAACAAGCTCACTGTGCAGAAGATCTTATAATTAAGTATATGAAATAAAGACAAAAGAAACAGAATATAATGTGACTAAAAGCAATTGAGATATATATGCAGTTGAAATATGTGCAAACACCTATGGAGTGGTTTATTGTATGATATCAAGACTTCTTTAGTATTTATCTCTCCTTATGCTGGAGTCTCTTCCTCTAACTTTGGTTCTTTCATGCTCTTAATATTTTAAGAATATAATTTTCTAAGATTTCTAAAGGAGAAAAAGAAGAAAAGGAAAAAGATCATATCATTTTTATTGTGGCAGAGGGGCAGAGAAATCTCATTCTATTTTTGCCAGCTAGCAAAATCATTATATATCCTATAAAACATAATTCTGTCATTTGTAGGCATGCCTAAAATGTTGCCAGAACCAACCTCTAAACATTTCAGAAGGAAAAAATAACAGAGAAAGTAATCAAACTCCACACATTTTCCCTACTGAGTGAGGAAAATATGTTTTTTATCTTTAGAATACTGCGGACAAAAGTTCTTCAGTAGCAATGTTCTAGTTATCAGGAAGCATAGTCAATTATTTTTCTTCTGTAAGCCTATACTATCAAGTATAAAAGAGTGTGAATCTAAATAGCAGACTTAATAACCTGAACTCTAGAATGTACAAAAGCTGATTCTTGAAGCTTCATTGCACCTCTGTAACTAATGTAATATAGCAACATACAGATTTTCCTAAGTATTGGAATGCATTCCTTTTTCCTTTTTCCTTCTGATTTTCTGTAGAACACTTCTCTCTCTTTTGATCTGTGGTGTATTTGCTCAGGTGTTTCCCATTTTTATGGCAGAGTCAATTAACTCCCTTAAATTTGCCCCTGTTGCTCTTGAAATGTTTTGATGTTCCCTTTGAAGCCTCTTTCTCCATTATCCACCATTTTCAGCATCAGAAACTGACCTCAGTGAGTGAAATTTCCTGCCAACAAGCCCTGCCCACTTTGTAGATGTGTGGTTAGATGAAAGAAATAAAATTACTAAATGAGCTTCAAAAACAGGGCTAACATATTCTAGGGACTCTAGATGAGAGTTAGACCTAATTCAGATCCAGTGCTCAGGTGTGTTTGGGTGTGGACTTAGTCTTCAGTATAGTAATTAAAAATATTCTCCTTTCTTTTTTTAATTTAATTAAGAATGGGGGGATGGGGGGGAAGCATATAAAACAATTGAGTAATTTTAATCTAAATTAAGTCTTCTGAAAATCCCATATTAATCAGCATAAAAGAAAGTAATATCAAACAACAACTGTAAAGAAACTTAAGATGGAGAGTCATTTAGAGTTGGCTTGAAGCTTATAACCAATAAATGTAATCTCAGAACTGGCATAAAACAATGCAATTATTTCTGGCCTGGCTTCCTCCACTGAAATGACCCATACCTATTATCTAGCAAGTTCTACAGATTTCCCTTCTGCCTCAATTTTTTCTAACATAACCCTTACTGCTTACTAGAAACAAACAATGTTTTTCAAATGAGTGATTATGGGATATTACTTATGCATAATGTGAAATTTGAAGACATCTTCAACGCATTCCTAAGAAAATGTTTACTGTTCCTGTTTCATTTCTCATGAAGCTGAAACAGATATGCAGTCTGCTTGAGCTACTATTATACTTCCTGAGACATAAAAGGTATGATGTCTTATTAAAACTCTATGGTACACGGCTGTATTGTAAAACATGGCACATAAAAAGTCTGGCATACTTACAATTTTATTACAGGGAGGAACAAAATTCATGTTGTTAAATAAGGAAATTCAGAACAAAGTTTCTCTGTTTTACTTGTATGTTCTTAACTGAGTTGCATGTGATTTTAAATTTAAATAGGTCCAGAGGCTTCTCGGTACAAAATGGTTTTGTTTCTTTCACCCTCCTGCTGTTTGCTTCAAATCACATGTCATTACCACAGACCTTCGCAACAACTTCGTTAGATTTCTAAGCCTGGCATCAGTTGATTCAGCATCTCAGCTTTGGAGAACCTGTGCTACAAAGTCAACATTAGCAGTAGTTGCGCTGACATCCCCAACACACAGGGAAAAAAAGGGCAATGGTAAGGCAACTAATAAAAACAGAAAGAAAAAGAAGAATGTACCTCTTTTGTTGACTTTTAATGGTTACAGTTTTGACATCATTATGTAGCTCACTCTTTAAAAGCAGATTTTTAGAGCTGTTTATCTTCTATGTTTATGTCTTATATCTATGTCTTATGTCTATCTATGTTTATCTGACTTCATATTTGTAGAACTGAGACCAAATATCCACTGCAAAATAAAGCATGAAAGAGATGGCGTGCAGAAAATACCTGGAGGTCATCCTGGAGGATGAAAAACTGAACATAAACTAGCAGAGTGCTCTTGCAGCTTAGAAGGCCAATGGTAGCCTAGGCTCTATCCAGCAGGGACAGGGAGGTGACTGTCTCTCTACCTGGAGCACTGCATCCAGGTCTGGGGCCCTCAATAGAGATGGATGTATATATAGATATGGATAATAATGTATAATATATGTATAATATAGATGTGGAGCTGTTGGAGGGGGTACAGAGGAACGCCATGAAGATGATCAGAGGTCTGGAACACCTCCTCTATGAAGACAGGCTGAGGGAGCTGGGCTTCTTCAGCCTGTAGAAGAGAAGACTGCAAGAAGATGTCATTGTAACATTGCAGTATTTAAAACAGGATTATAAGGAGGAGGGGAATCAATTACTTACAAGAGTAGACAATGATATAACAAGGTGGAATGGCTTTAAGGAGGGGAGGGTTAGAGTGTCAGAGGGAAGATCTTTACAGTGGGTGGTGAGGTTCTGGAACAGGCTCCCTAGAAGTGTTGTGGATGCTCTGCCCCTAGAGTCATTCAAGGCTGGCTTGGATGGGGCCCTGAGCAATCTGGTCTAGTACCAGATCTGGAGGTTAGTGGCTCTGCCTGTCTCAGAGGGATTGGAACCTGGTGATCCTTGGGTTCTCTTCAAACCCAAGCAATTCTGCAGGGGAGGGGGAGGGATTCTGATTATTTACCTTAAATATTAATGATAAGGTTAATAGATGAATAATGTGCAATTAATAATAATCCTGTTGTGTAAAGTGCCATTGTATGATTCCTGTTTACAGAATTAATTCCAGCTCTTTACCCAACAATGAACTTTGGTGCAGAATGTGACTGTAGAATGTTTGGTAAATGTTGTGAGGGACTGTACAATTCTCAAATGTGTGAGAATGTCCAGCTATGGATTCCAACAGAGATTAAAACCAACGTGTGTTGACGTGTGAGCCATTAATTGTTTTTTTTCAAACACTCATTCTATGCTCCCAGTCCTTCCTCACTCTCATTAAATACAGATATATACTTTGTTTGTATTTATTCTTAATACTTAGATGTATTCTTACATGTTACATGTCTATATTAAAACATATATGCATTTACTTACACAAGTCTCACATTATTTTATCTTGTTGAATTAAGAAACATCAGCAACTGTTACAAGTAAATCTAAATACATCAGAAAACACAAGTCTTCTGTTATATTTTCTTTTGAAACAGGTGTGTAATGCCATCACTAATTTACAGTTTTTGTTAGAGCCACAAAGGCAAGAAAGAAGGTTTTAGCTAATAAAGAAGTAAAAACAAACAAAAAACAGAAAAAACAACCACACAACACTTGAAGTGTGAATGTATCTTTGTTCATATGACAGTATTGAAATTATGAATCCTGCATCTTTTTGTTCTGTCACCTATTCCTAGGCTGTTTGAGATCAGTGTTATGCATCAAATAGGTGTCCCTGTTCATTGCAGAGAAGTTGGAGTAGATGTTCTCTAAGGGTCCCTTCCAGCTCAAAGGATTCATGATTCTATGATTTTAAGTATATTTAAACATTTCTTCTTGAGGAATGCGAATTGTTTTTTTCCTTTAAATTTGTGCATATCCCTTTCTGAATATTTAGTTTAACATATACTGTAATTTGGATATAGCACAATTTTTGGTGTGTATTTAGTTATAAAAGAGGATTCACCACTGAAAAGTATGGAGAAGAATTCTACTGGGTTTAGACCAGATATCTAAGTTATCCAAAAACAGTAGGAGAACTGTATCCCAAGCAGTATTAATACAAGGGTGGACAGCAGGGTGAGGGAAGTGATTTTCCTTTTTTCTCTACCCTTGTAAGGCCCCATCTTGAGTACTATGTTCAGACCTGGGGCCCTGTTCAGCCTGGAGAAGAGAAAGCTTCAGGGCAAACTCATTGTGGCCTTCCACTCTTTAAAGGAAGATTATAAGCAAGAGGGAGACTGTCTTTTTAGACTATCTGATAACGATAAGATGAGGAAATGACTTTAAACTAAAAGAAGGAAGACTTAGATTAGATAATAGGAAGAAATCCTTTACACATATGGTGGTGAGGTACTGGAGCACGTTGCCCAGAGAAGTTGTGGATGCCTAATCCTGGAATTATTCAAGGCCAAGTTGGATGGGGCCCTGATCGGGTAAATGGCAACACTTCCCAAGGCCGGGGTGTTGGAATCGGGTAGTCTTTAAGGTCCATTCCAACCCAAGCCACCCTATAATTCTATGTGATGCAACAAAAAGGAGTGCTATCAGAAAATCAGAATAACATCAACTTTGAAGGAAATGTTGTTCATTCCCAACTAGATTCATTATTTATTATTCATTATTCTTTAATTAACATTTTTAGGCTTGTTGAATCAATCAATTTTAGAGAGCATTAAAATGCTGATACACTTATATTTTTATTTATTTTTTATTTTTTAGTATAAAGGCAAATTTAACAATTAAAATACAAATTTAAACATAGTGTTCAAAATCTTAACTTCAAGAAATAAAGATATAAACAGGTGAATCACATAATATTGTGTCAAAACACAAAAACAAGCCTAACTAAAAAATACACTTGAATACACTTCAGCTAGAATATGTTACAAGTAGATAAATTAGAATTATATTAAAATAAAGTGATTTTGATTAGACTGAGTATCTTGATATATTTGGCATAATATTATGCCTTCTTCCTTTCAAAAAATACAGATAATTCTGTCGACCTGTCATTGAATTCCAGTACTAGCTAATTTTTTTTTTCTTCTGGGAGTAAGAAGAAAAGTGATAAATAGCCTCAGCACATTTGTGAAGTACATTTGACAACACATTTGAGAACACTTTATCAATACTTTTAAAGCCCACATACTGAGAAAATGATCTTATTTATAATCAATTCTGAATTTCACATTTAAAAAATTAATGCTACTGCATATTTTTTTGTATTATTTATTTTCACATTGTTGAAATTCTGTCTTCAAAGTGAGATTGTATGAATTAAGTGAAGACATTCCACCTTAGTAACAGTGACAGAATTATAAAGAATATATTTCATTTTGATGTGCAGTTTTAATGCACATTTTTTTCTGACAAGGATAAGGTCACCTGTCATAAAATTGAATTTGCCGTCCAAAAATGGATACATAGCTATCAAAAACTGTGAAACAGTTTAAAACTTAAGATATGTGATATAACTGTTGACCTTTTCTTTGGTAGATTTAATACAGATGCCATCACCAATGTGTTTGTTATTTTCTTTAAATATATACTGTTGTTTTTGTTGTTGTTGTTTTTGTTGTTGTTGTTTTTATTTTGTTTTGTTTTGCTTTGCTTTTTTCCATATAGAGCATAGAGACTTTTCTCAAGTTGATTATGTATTCATTCGCAAAGGGGAGGTTCTTTGTATTTTTTTCGTGATATGCACTGGAAATCACTGAGAATATGATTTTTCTGCTAAAGATAACATTGAGCATTTTGTGGAGATTCATACAGAATATTAAATGATCCATTATCTGTGTTAGACTAAAATCTCTAGAAGGAAAAAAACAATGCTCTTTTTGAAGGCCTGAGGTGACTCCATTTAGATGCAAAGAAGAAGGTTTCTTCTGCTATTATTATGAATATACTCAGGAAACTGAATGTCACATCAAGAGGACCTCTGTTATAATTATTTATATGATGGAGGAGTATAATGATTCTTTAGCTAAAACAAGGTAATTTTGGTTTATTGGAAGGCAGAATTTCAAATAAACACACAAAAGTGAAGTTGTAAAATGCCCAAGGAGCAAGGTACCCTTTATTTAGCAACTGTCTAGGTATGGTCAACTTGTTCTGTGGTTGAATAGTGATTAATCAAATTTGCTTCATTAGGACTAAAATGTGTGCTTTACATTTGACAACATGGTAATGTCTGATCAATGAAAAAAAGAGTGGTAGTTCTGAAAAGAAGAAAATTTTTATCAAAAATACTAAAAACCTGGTGGTTTTTTTTTTTTGTTTTTTTTTTTTGTTTATTTTTAACTCAAAATGAGTTGATTGTGGAGAAAAAAATGCTCAAACTTCTAATGCAGGCATCCAGTTTGATTACCTTGCTAACTTGCAAATGCAAGTAGATATTCCTTCAATGCTTCCAATGAATCCTTCTGGGAAAATGAGGATTCCTGAAGAAGTTTTAGCAGATCTCCTACACACATAAGTCACTTGTAAGTTATTCGTCAATCTCTGTTGACTTTATAGAGAAAGAGAAATATAACTTAAGACTAAATAAATACAGTTCTCCCAGCCATTTGAAGAATAAGTATTTACAAATGAAAATCTTTTTGAAAGAAATTAGTGGCAACCACTATCACATTGTTCATGATGTGATCAGAACAACTGTGAGAAATATAGGAGATGAATTCTAGAAAAATAGGACTTGTATTTTGCAAGGTTTGCTTTATAAGTAATGCATCCTATTTTATTACACTGACCCACAACATCAGAGGTGGATGTTGGTGGTATGGCAGTAGAGGTTAAAACTTCTCACCAATATTCCATTCATTACCATGCAACAGGCAACAGCAGAGGAGCATTCTGAGAAAATAGCATATGACTTTGAAGTGCTTATAGGGATATAACTGAATTCCTTCATGTGGAAGAAATTGCTACCGCTGACATTCATCAGAGTTTGCTGAACATTTATGGATGAGAAACAATGGATGAGAGCACACTGAGGTGGTGCATGGTGTGTTTCAGCAGCAGTGACATTGTCAGTGGGTTACTTCCAATAATGGAGATTTTTCTAAGGGCAGCATACAGGCCCTTCTTCATTGTTGGCAAAAAATGTATAGCTAATGGTAGTGACTATGTTGAACAATTATATTTTGTAGCTGAGAATCTGCTCTGTTAAATAGTGTTATTGTGTCTTTGCATCTGGTGAAGTTGCCACAAAAAAAAGTAAGAGGCATTAGTTTCGGAGAGGCCTACACACACATCAGGAGAATACCTTCTTACCAGACCCCACAAGTGCAGTTCAAAGTGCAGAAATCACAGTATGGACGTACAAAACAGATGTAGGACATGAGTTTAAAAGAAAATAAGCAAGACTGGGCTTACTTTATCTGCTATTATTATCTATCTTAGTTTCTTGGAGCTTCATTTTAGTTTGCTTACTCTAACAGTAGTTATTTAATTACCAGGAAGCCATTTACTTATCTGTTTTGGTTTTAGAAACTTTTTTATAATTCTTAGCAGGAACATCTACTGTTAGTAATTTTAACGTGTACAAGAATAACAAGAAATCATGCTGTATAGAATGAAATAGCTCTAATCCCAAAGTAATGATGCCACATCAAGAAGGTATAAATATCAATAGTATATGCCTTAAGAATGATACCAGTCCTCAAAAAAAGTTAGCAAGTCATCCACCATTGTTAAGCTACTTTTTGTAATGCAAATATTGAAACTGGGCAGATGCTATTGATCCTAACAGAAATGACAAGGAAGAAGCGTATAACAACAATAAAAATCATACAAAATGGTCGATTCAGATGTATCATGGAATTATAGAGCAACATAGAAAAAAAAAAGCTGTCAAGTATGATATAAAACATAGGTTTGATTAATGTGGCCCAAAACAGACCAAAAACTGAGAAACAAATTGTCTAACTCAACATAAGAACATCCCAGAAAAAAAAGTAGAGCAACCTCATTTTACAGCCCTACTCTTTGTGATGAGCAATTCAGGACACTTTCCCCAGTTTTCCCAAATGTGAGTGAAACTGTTGACTTTAAGACTCAGAGAAACAGCAGAAAGGACAAGGTAGCAGACAGACAAAAATGACTTTGTCACGTGAAGTAGCATGCTGCTACTTTCGGTAGCAATATCACAGAATCACAGAACTACAGGGGTTGGAAGGAAACTCAAGAAATTGTGCAGTCTAATTCCTCTGCTAAAGCAGGTACTCTGCAATAGATCACACAGATAAGCATCCAGATGGATCTTGAATATCTCTATAGAAGGATACTGAACAGCGTGTTCCAGTGCTCTGTCACCCATAGTATAAAGAATTTCTTCTGCAAGTTCTTCCACGGTTCAAGTTATAGATCATTATTTGTTGTCCTATTGCTATGCACCACCAAGAAGAGTCTGGCCTCAATCATTTGCATCCCATCTTCTTTTAGATATTTATGAACGTTGATTGGGTCTCCCATCAGTTTTCCCCAGGCTGTACTGACCCAGGTTACTTAGTCTTTCCTTACACAGGAGATGCTCCAGGCACTTTATCATCTTTGTGGCCTTCTGTTGGAATTCTTCTTCCTGGATTCCTGTCTTTTTTGAACTGAGGATCCCAGAATTGGACACAATATTCTAAGTGTGGCCTCACCATGGCAGAATAGAAGGGCAGAAATGCCTCCCTCAACCTGCTGGAAACACTCTTTTTAATGCACCCCAGGGTACCACTGGCCTTCTTGGCCACAAAGGCACACTGCTGGTTCATGGCCAACCTGTGTCCACCAGAACACCAGTGTCCACAGAGCTCCTCTCCAGGAGGTCAGCCTTTAACCTGTACTAATGCGTATGGTTATTTCTCTGTTTTTAGAGTCTATACTTGCTCTTGTTAAACCTTATCATGTTCCTCCCCGCCCAACTCTCCAATCTTCCCAAGCCCTGTAGAATGGCAGCACAGGCTTCGGGTGTGTCTGCCAGCTTTGTATCAGCAGCAAATTTGCTGAGAGTGGAATCTATCCCCTTCACCCATGTCACTGATGAGGATGTTGAACAAGACGACCCAGCACCAACCGCTGAGGAATACCACTAATTAGAGGTCAGCAAACAGACTGTGCTTTTAATTACAATCCTTTGAGCTCTACCATTCACCCACTTCTCAATCAACCTCACCATCCACCCGTTCTAAGTTTCACAACAAGGGTGTTGTGGGAGAAGGTGTCAAATGCCTTGCTGAAGTCAAGGTACACAACATCCACTGCTCTCTCTACACCTACCCAGCTAGTGATGACATCATACAAGATGACCAGGTTGGTCAAGTAGAATTTCCCATTGGTTTATCTGCTTTGAGTACTCCTGATAGCGTTCTTCAATTCCAATTGCTTGGAGAGAGTATCCAGAACAAGTTGTTTTTGTCACCTTTCTAGGGACAGAGGTGAGGCTGATTAACTTGTAAGACCTTATGCGGATCTTCCTTGCCTGTTTTAAAGACTGGTATGGTATTGACTATCCTCCAGTCCTCAGGCACCTCTCTCATTTGCCAAGACCTTTTAGAATTGATAGGGAGAGGTACTGCAATCACGTCTGACAGCTCCCTCAGCACATGTAGGTGCTTCCGATCATGGTACATGGATTTGTGTGCATTGATTTTAGCTAGATACATTCTGATCAGATCCTTCTTGGCCAATGGGAAATCTTCCTTTCTCCAGACTCTCCTTTAATGGTAGGGTCTGTTATTCCTGATGGCAAGTCTTAGCATTAAAGTCTGAAGCAAAGAAGGTATTCAGAATCTCTGCCTTCTCAGCATTTCATTACCATGGCACCCACATCATTTAACAGAGGCTGGACATTTTCCTTGTTATTCCTTTTACTCTTGACATACTTAAAAAAAATCTTTCTTGTTATCCTTTATCTCCTTGGTTTAATACTATGAAAGCCTTCGCCTTTCTTATTAAATACCTATAAACCCTGAAAACATTCCTATATTCTTCCAAGTTAGACAGGCTCTTTTTCCACATTTCATGAACCTTCTTTCCTTTTAGTTTATACATGAGTTCCTTGCTCATCCATGCAGGCCTTCTGCCACTTTTCTTCAATTTCTTACTCTTACTCTTAGGGATGTACTTATCTTGAGCTTGGAAGAAGTGACCAATGGGTGTGAAATATGAAGTTTGAGTATCTGTTTTGTAGAACTATGCTCCAGTACAAAGACATTTTCAGTCACCATTATTGATCATGTATAATTAGCCTACGAATTCAGATAGAAGAGAAAAGAGCTAAGCAGCAGCAGTAATACAAAGAATAATTGGAAACATCTGGTTAGTGTTATAAGGAAGGTCAGGTAATAACTGAAAGAAAATTGTCCAAATAAAGGCCAGTAAATGTTTCAGTAGCTCAAGGCATTTGTAATTACCTTTTTTTTTTTTTTTTTTTACATAAAAGTTTACAATTACATTAAACTCCAGCAGAGAATGAATTAATTACTTTATGTCACAGTGGTAGCATTTATCTGAAAAGCAATGAATGTACTCTAGAATAGAAGCTTGCTTGGCAGTGTTTCTTTCTTTTATGTTGATTAGTTGTATTACAAACTTCTATTTGACTTTCATTTATTTCTATGAGGTTTCCCTTTTTTTCAATCAACTTCTTTCTAGTCCTCCCAGGTAACCTGTTCTTGCTTCCACTCCCTATAAACTTTCTTTTTGAGTTTAAGTAAGTCCAGGAGCTCCTTGCTGATCCACAGAGACCTCCTGACATTCATGCCAACCTTCCTTTTTCTTGGGATGTTCTGCTTCTGGACTTGGAGGAGATGGTCCTTGAATAGTGACCAGCTTTTTGGGGCCACTCTTCCCTCCAGGGCTTTCTCCCATGTCACTTTTCCAAGCAGTTCTCTGCATAGTTCCAACTCTTCTCTCCTGAAGTCCAGTATAGCAAACTCGCTGTGCACCCTTTTTGATGCCCTAAGAATTTTGAACTCCACCATTTTGTGGTCATAATATTGACAGAAAAGTTCAACCTCTTCTGTCATACAACTTCTGTCATATCCACTTCTGACTTTGTTGGCCCACATAATAAAATAGAAAGCACTAATTTATAATCAGACCTCATATTCTTTTCAGTTTCACAAATAAAATATCTAGATACTAAATATTACTCAAGTTAAATCAAGATTTGAAGATTTTTGTAGTTTTTGTTTTTGTTTTTATTTTGTTTTGTTTTCCACTATGTATTTCAAATTTCAGAAGATGTTTTGATTTTGTGAATTTTTGAATTTTCTTTTTATTAATTTGTTTTAGAGATGTTTTCTAGAGATGTTTTGTTTAGAAATAGGTTTCTATTCCAGTAGAAACCTACAATGTTTTTTCTGAATAAATGGCATTAGTTTTCAGTGAAAATGCACTATTAGGATATCATCAGAACACAGTTTGTGTACTCCACATAATATATGCGTTAGTTCTTTGATTACAATACTTTTTTTTTGTATGAGTCTGACTTTTGATTGCAGAAATAATAACAGTATATAGGTGATTGTCATGCAATAGAGTAAAAAGATTTAACAGTCAGAGTATGTTGTATGACAACACTTTTTCCCAAAATTCTGTATGAATTCATATCAGAGTAGAAATTTACATGTAGGAAGTTGTCTTCCTTTTCCGCTAGCACAATTTATCTCCCACAGTTATCCTGTTTGGGGCATATAAACCATCTACATATGTCAGTTTAAGTGGCCGCAACTTTCACTGAATTCTTCCAATCTGTTGCTTTCTCATTTGCCAGTAACTTAGACCTTGGTAGCACTTTGATGATTACTAAATTTAGAACATCCTCTACAGATATTTTTTACCATTATCTTTACAGAGAGATGGATGGTACTTTGAATCAACAAGAGTCAACATTTTGTCATTATCTGAGAGATATTAAGTAAATTTTTCCTTCATTATTGCAGAAACAAGATGTACTGAGTTTGAACATGTCTACTGATGCGATTTGGACATTACGGCTGGAGAGATACTGAGCACAATAAAGTAGAAAAAAAACCACATAGATTTCAAATTTTACTTTGTTTTTTGAACTCGATTTGTTATCTGCATTTTCACACTTGCATATAGATATATGATTACGTATAATGTCTATAAGATTCCTTTCTAGGGCTACTGAAAGTTATATCTGACAGCCACAAAGATGCTTGAATCCTCCTATTATTAAGGATTTCTACCAAGAGAGGCTTCCAGAAGTGAACGTTATCTGGTGGCAATTAACAATTACATTAGTGTCCAGCTTTAAGTACAGACTGTAATAGTTCATTGGACAAGGAGGAAAATTCCTTAAAAATGTACCATAAACATTAGGAACCATTAAAATGTCAGGAGGAGTTGGAACTAGATGACCTTTAGGCTCCCTTTCCAATGCAAGTCATTCTATGATTCTGTGATCATTATCGCTGCACTATTTTGTGTGAAAACTATGTATTATGTAGTTTCTTGACTAGGTGATGTTTGTTGTATGAATATAGTCAATTAAGCTGGTGGCAGAATTGTCAAGAAATACAGCCACAGAGGAAAGCATGGATGCAGTCCTATAGCTGTCAAAAAGTACTTGATTGACTTAATTTTCTACATTACTCCTGCTAGATAGCTTTCTCTAGCTGTCTAGCTTGTGAAATAGGAATGTTTAAAGATCCAGTTAGATTGAAAGGTATACAGGCTGAAAGTTTTTTGAAAGTCTGTTGTTGTTGTTTGTTTGTTTGTTTTTTGAGTGAGAAGATAATCCAGGAGTCTGCACTAGGCTACAAGGATGTGTCTTTATTTCATCAGATTCCTAGCTGTGAAAAACTTTCCTGGTTCTAATAATGATCAGAGTTTATGGTTTTATAGAACATTATTGACAAGGAGTCGGGAGAGTGAAATTTTAGGAGTCTAACTCTGGCTAGGAGAAACCTGAACTGATTTTCTTCTCACCTTTTCCAATTGGATGAATGTTTTATGAAAGAAAGTCACAAATTCATTTATCTTTCTTCTTCGTAAAATAGCAAATGCAAAATAGCAAACATAACACATTGCAAGAATCATGTTAGTTTTCTGTGATGTATGCTTACAATAAATCATGTGACAGATCAAATTTATTATGGAATTTGAATGAAGAGATGACTAGGGTGAGGTGTGCAGAATCATAGTTTGTAATATGGATAGGAATTTTTTAAGATTGTTGGAAATGGCATTTGAATTCCTTCAGTGTTAAAAAGTGTATGAATTGACTCACTCTATGATTGCCATTCTGTAGTCTGAGTTCCTATTACATTTTTATATTGCTTTTACACTTTCATACTTTTATATATATATATTTATTTTCTTATTTTTCATTTATGTATTTGTATGTCAATTAGGAAGGAAAAGAATTCATATTATTTTACATATTCTCATCTGGCTAGTTCTGATTATTCTTATCAGTGTAGTTCTGACTATTCATATTGTTGTAGATAAACTATTGCAAAGAAATTTCAACAAAAAAGTAGGGATGCTTGCCCTCTTTTGAAGTAGAGACTAACAAAGAAGAAACTTATTTCACTAATAAACAAATAAAGAAAAATGGACTTTACCACAAGTCAAACAAGCAAAGCGGAGGAAAAATAAGTTGGTAAGCAGCAGTAATGGAATGACAGATTTTATGTAAAACAAGATTGGAGTTAAGATGTGTAAGATGAAAATTTGATCCTTGGGATATAACTTCCAGATCTTATGTCTGGAACAGCATACAACAAGGGTAGTGAATAGAAGTAATCCATAGCTGTATCTTCATATTTTCACAGATAATTTTCATTTATATACCATTTGAACATTTTCTGTAATGTTAATGTAGAATCACAGAATAGCCAGGGTTGGAAGGGACCTCAAGGATCATGAATCTACAACCCCCCTGCCACAGGCAAAGACACCAACCTCCCCATTTAATACTAGACCAGACTGCACAGGGCCCCATTCAATCTTGCCTTGAACACCTCCAGGGACGGGGCATCCACAACCTCTCTGGGCAGCCTGTTCCAGCACCTCAACACTCATAGGAAAGAACTTCCCCCTGACATCCAACCTAAAACTTTCCTCCCTCAAATTAAAACTATTTCCCCTTGTCCTGCAGTTATCTAGCCTTTCAAAGAGTTGATTCCCCTCCAGTTTATAGGCTCCGTTTAGGTACTGAAAGGCTGCAATGAGGTCACCCCTCAGCCTTCTTTTCTCTAGGCAGTGCACATGCATGATAATATGAATGTGAGGACACAGATCTCATCCTGTCCTACGTGACTACCAAATCTATACGCTAGACATAGTATTTGTTCAAAACAGTCATCTATAATATAAATTTTGGAATAACTGCATTATCCATATTTTTTCGAAACTTTGTATCCACAAACAGTTTACCTGTGATTACAATCAAATATGATCATTCTTAGATTGATGTTAAATCCTTTAATGTATCCTTTCCTTTATATTTACTTGCAATAAAATGATGGCTGTTTAAGTACCTATATACCAGGACACACAATAGGATTTAAAAGGAATTTCTTATGTTACAATGACTAAATTTTATCTAATATTATCTAGACATTTTGAGAAATTTTCAGAATTTAGGAATTTCCCTTTTGTTCCAAGGGTGAATTGTATTCTATTTAAAATCTCAGGAATCCAGCTGGAAAATTTCAGTGAATGCATTCACTGCTCATGTGAATCCTTGACAGACATGAGAAGGCTTGACCCAGTAAATTATCTTTTAATTATTGCTGAAATATATTGTCTCTACTTTACATTTAATCGAATACACTTAGTTGAATCCAGATTATCATATGAAGGGAAATGTATTTGTTTCATTATGAAATGTTTCTCTTCAATATTTATCATGCACAGTATCATCTGCATAGATCACAAACATCTTAAAAATATTATATCTATACTCAATTAATAGTAGTTATTTTATATGAGATGTACTGAAGAGTTTTCCATTGATATCCAAGGTTTATTTCATTGGAGTATTATTCTTGAATAGAAGCCTGTATACTCTTTAATATTACTGTGCTGCCTTTTGCCATTGACAAATTATTTGATAATAGTCTCATTACATCTAATCCTTATAAGGAATACTCATTCATTGTGAAATTGATTTGATCCAGTCGTAGCAAAAAGGTGAAAGCGATATATGCAATAAACTTGGTCTAAAGGAATAAGCAGAGAAGTCAGTGTCTTGAAAGGCAAACACTGCTCGCCAATTATATGTGCGCTTCTCAGAGAAATACACCACCGTCTCATCTATGATAAACAAACTTATTGAGAAGAAACAGTTATCTATAGGCACAGAAGCAAAGAAAAAATATCTTCAAGTAAAGAGGTTTAATTATACAGGCTGGGTTGTGATAGAAAAAAGTGTAATTCTGAAGGATATGGTCCAAAAGGCAGAAAGATGAAATTTTTATACATAACTACTTTCTAATAGAAAGCCACGTTCTAACCACCAAATAAATAAATAGATTAACAGAAAAGCATTTGCCTTCATATTCATCAAAACAGAAATTCCTAATTGTTTATTCTTTTGAATGTGAAAAATGCTATCGTAACGTTGCCTGGAAGTTTGTTTTTGTTTTGTTTTGTTTTTTGGGGGTTGGAGATTCATGATCCTTGAGGTCCCTTCCAACCCTCGTCATTCTGTGATTCTGTGTATGATTTTGTTTGTTTGTTTGTTTTCCTTAACTTAGTATATTTCACTGCATGTTCCATGATACAGAGTGCTTAATTCAACCTGGTTTAATTCAGCACTGGGGTAAATGAGAACAAAGAACTTTTCTTGCAAATATATTAACAGCAAAAGAAGGGTAAAGGAGAATTTCCATTGTTTAATGGATGCAGCAGAGAATGTGACTGCAGAGCATAAGGAAAAGTCTGAAGTTCTCTATGCCTTCTTTACATCTATCTTTAATAGTTGGGATATCCCTTGACCTGGAGGTCTGGGATGGGACGGAACAAGAGTAAACTCCCCATGGAACCAGAATAAAATTCCCCAGGTAGAAACAGTTACAGACCCCTGCTCCACCTGGAAGTCACAAGTTCATGGGGCCAAGTGGGATCCATCTGAGGGTGCTGAGGGATCTGGCAGAGGTGATTGCCAAGCCACCTTCATGTATCAGCATTCCTAGTCAACCGAAGTGATCCCATAGGATTGGAGGCTTGTAAGCGTGACTCCCATCTATAAGAAGTTTCATAAGAAGTATATGGAGAACTATAGGCCTGTCAGCCTGACCTCAGTGCCAGGAAAGGTTATGGAGCAGATCACCTTGAAGATCACATGGCTATGTGGGACAACTGAAGTATCAGGCCTAGCCAGCATGGGTTCACTAAAGACGGGTCCTGCTTGACCAATCTGATCTCCTTCTATGATTGAATGACCTGCCTGGTGGATGAGGGAAAGGCTGTTGAAGTAGTCTATCTAGACTTCAGCAAAGCTTTGACCCTGTATCCCATAGTATTCTCCTGAGAAGCTGGCAGCCCATGGCCTGGACAGGTACAGTCTTTGCTGGATAAATAAATGGCTAGAGGGCCAGTCCCAGAGAGTGGTGACTGTGACCAATCATGAATGGTGTTCTCCAGGGATTAGTACTGGGGCCTGTTCTGTTCAGTATCTTTACTGATGACCCGGATGAAGGAATTGATTGCATCCTCAGTAAATTTGAAAATGACACCAAGTTGACAGGAAGTTTCAGTCTGCCCAGGTGCGGGAAGGCCTCTCAGAGGGATCTGGACAGGCCGGATTGCTGGGCTGAGGTCACTGGAATGAAGTTCAACAAGGTCAAGTGCTGGCTGATGTTTGGCCATAACATCCCCAGGCAATGCTACAGACTTGAGACAAAGTTGCTGAACGACTCTGTAGGAGAAATGGATCTGGGATGTTGGTCAGAACTCAGATGAACATAAGTCAGCAGAGTGTGCAGGTAGCCAATGTTATTCTGACCTGTATGACGCACTTGTTAGCCTCTTCTTCCAGGCAACTAGAGATAGGACAAGAGAAAATAGCCTCAAGTTGCACCTGGGGATTTCAGGTTGAATGTTAGGAAAAATTTATTTTCCCAAAGAGTGTTTAGGCACTGGAACAAGCTGCCCAGGAATGTGGTTAAGTCACTGTCCCTAGAGATGTTCAATAAATGTTTAGATGTTGTATTAAGGGGCATGGTTTAGTGAGGAATTGGTGGTGGGTGGATGGTTGAACTAGATGACTTAGGAGATCTTTTCCAACCTTGGTGATTCTATGATTCTACAATTCTATCAATCTAAGCCAAATACTATAACGAAAATAACTTCAGCTGACCAAAATAATTTTAATCATTAAGCTTGACGAACTCCATAGCAGAAAAAAAGTTCTGAAAAAGTTGCTCAGTTCAGCTGCATAAGTTAACAGCAGTGTAAGTCAGGCTTTACTGAGACATCCAGTCTTCAGTATATAACTTCTAATGATGTAGACTCTATTAGTTTTTATTTACTCTAGTAGCTAATGATTAGGTCTAGATGAAAGTTTGGGATTAAAAATACTTTAATGGGCTTTTCCACTCACTTGATTACTTTGAGAAACATATTCTTCAGCTATTTTCTTTTTTAATTAAAAAAATCCTGAATAACTGAGTTTACAAATTGCTATTCAATCTCTTTGCTTTCTTTTACAATCTAACATTTCTAGAGTCAGATTATAACCACTGGGTCCCTCAGCATGTTTTCCCATGATAAACCTCTCTCTTCAACTGTATATAAATTGTGTCAGGTACTTTGACCTTTCAGTAGTAAGTCAATCCCCATCAAGTCAAAGCAGACATGTCAAACTCCAAAGTGAGATGTGGTGCAAAGTCCTACATCTGAAGAATTTAGTAACTCAGAGTTTGAACTACGACTAGTGAATGCATTTGATAAGTCTTAATGAGATTATGAAAATGTAAATAATTATAAATTCTATATAAACTATATAAACTATATAGTCATATAAACTATAAGTGTAAATGCAATTATATCAAAATATTGTTTTACAGCACACTGTGACCGTGACTGTTGTTTCTGAAAACTTTTACATAGTATGTTGTAAGTAAATACCCTTCTAGAATATAACTGAAGTTTAAAGTATGGTGATCACATGTATAATGAACTTATTTATTACTTACTGACTAATAAGAAAAGTGAAACAAGTTAAAAGTTCAGCTAAAGAAGAAATATATTGATAGGTAAAATGTGTTATAAATTTATTTATAGCAATTCTATGCAGAAGATCACATAGTAGGCACACACTGATTTCAATCTTCTGTCATTTTAGTTTTCAAGTGACCTATACTTTGAAGGTTATGCACTTCTATTTCATTATAATTCTAAGGCTTAGAACAGAACTCACATACTATGATTGGATATCAGAGTCTTCTTTTACACAGAGATTAATAATAAGATCTTATCATGGAAATTTCTGTGGTGTTTCAACTTCAGTCATGCACTGAATCATCTCTGAAGGACACTAATCTAATTGCAGTGAATTCATATAGATGTTTCTTTAATTTGAATGTTACATATCTAGTTTACAGATGCTATAATTATAAAACAATCAGCTTAAGTAGACAATTTTGTAAATACAAAAGCTTAAACAGCTTATTTAAGCACGAAGATCTGAAGTTCAATTTCCTTGTGAATTTCTTGTAACATATTTTGAAATAAGATTGACAGTGCAGAATTTTCCTGCTCCAGCAGGGAGATTGGGCTAGATGACTTTCGAGGTCCCTTCCAATCCCTGACAGTCTGTGATTCTGTGATTCTGTGAGTTTACCTAACTTAATTAGGACATGAGTGCATGTTGGAGGCAAGCCAACAAAGAGCTATGGAAGGAAAAAAAAAGTATGAGAGAAAGAGACAAAAATAAGGAACTGTCCTAGGGCTTATCAATTAGGGATATAAACATCAGTAAATGTTACATAATTACTCAAGTGGTGAGTAGCCAGAAAGCCTTGGAGTTTTTTGGTTTTGGTTTGTTAGTCTGTTGGTTGTCTCTGTATAACTTTCTAATAACTGTACTTACTCCCAGCAAAGATTTTCTAGTGTGAAGGACAAAAATTGATATCTGATCCAGGAATTCATAATAACACCTCTGTCATGGTGCTATGATTTTTGTTACCAGTTCTCCACATCATAACATCACATAGAGCACTGGGAATTAAAGAGTTAATGTTCTAGTTTCATGGATTTTTTATTTTTCCAGGTACCTGGTTCTCAGAAGAGAATAGTAGAATCATACAATTGCTCAGAATGTAAAAGACCTTGAAGCTCATCAAGTCCAACAGCAACCTAACTCTAGTAGTTAGGGTAGTCCGTACTACCCTAACTCTAACAACCCGTTGCAAAATCATGCCCCTGAGAACCACATCCAAACAGTTTTTAAAAATATTCAGGGATAGTGACTCAACCACCTCCCTGGGGAGCCCATTCCAGAAGAACAAAATCTCCCAGAAGGCTATCACTGTTCCATTTCCATTTTTCACCTGGAAAGATAAAACTGCTCATGAGTCATGAGACTGCCCCTTCTTTTACTGCTTATCACTGCGGTATGTGTTCCTAAGCCAACTCACCTTCAGCATGAGAGCAAGGCCTTCAGTTTTGGACACTCTCTCTCTCATTGTGTTTGTTTTATTAGCTTCAATTTCAATTATATTTTATTATATTGTGTCATCTTGCATTCTGCTATCATATTAAGTAAATTAGGTTTTTCCCTTTTCTCATTCTTGCTGTTTTATTTTTAGGCCCTTCTCCCTATCCTTTTTCCATACCTTCCCTCCCCCATATCTTGGGACATGGGTCTGTGGATCCCCCCACCCTAATAGTCATGGAACTGGCCAAAAGCCAGGCTAAAACCGTTGTCAAACTCATCCTGAAATAATACAAAACTTAACTGTCATTTCACTTAAGTTATCCCAGTTTGAAAGATCAACAGATAACTAGATTTAATTAACTGCAAGTCCAAATAATGTTTTATTCTTAAAAATAAGCAAAGTCCTTGAGACATTCCATACCACGTAGTAATATTCTACAAATCAAGTAAACAAATCCAAGTCATTTTGCAGAGAAATAAACCCTGGAAAATAGGAATTAATAGTTACCAAAATGACTAAGTTTAAAATTGCGCAACTGCCCATCAAAGGAATAAGGAGCCTGGTATTAAATTTGAAAATGGTCTGAACATCATATTCTTTCAAATATACTCTTGAAGTAAAATTAGTTGTTTAGTCACATTTTCAAATTTGATGTATTAATGTAGATGAAGTCAAGCAGAAGTGACAGGTATGGTTAAAACCAGACATTCTACAAAATACCTTCCAGAAAAATCTACGGTTTTAGCAGTTAAGTTTTCACTGATTCAGAACAAAGCAATACAGATAAGGACAGAATTTAGTTCTTTGGGGATCATGTGCAAAAGACAGTAATTTTGATAAGTGAATTTGATAAAGAAATAGCTGAATTCATTCTGTGCACTCTCATTATTTTTGGATGTGATCTTGAGAAACCAGAGCCACTCTCTCCTTCAGTTTTTTGTTTGTAAGTGGGAATAGTAATACTTTCCTGTTACCACATTTTGTTGTCTCCCAAGGTCTTGCTTCCATAGAAATAAAATTCATTTTAGCTTAGCTAACTGAGTTAAAACAGCTAAGTCTCTCTCATATGGATAGAATTTTATTGTTTACCAAAGTTAGTATACAGTTGTAATCTGGTTTTGTTCAAAAAGGGCAGCAAACTTTACAGACCATATCTTTTCACTAAGGTAACTATGTACATCCCAGAGATGTTTATCACTGTTGTTCTCTCTCTCTCTCTCTTTCTCTCTCTTCTCTCTCTCTCTTTTTTTTTTTTTTTTTTTTTTTTTTTTAATGATGTGTAGCCCCAAGGGTGTTTCAAAGCCCAGAAAGCTGCCTGCATTTCTTGTGAGACATCATCAGGAGTGGCTTTAGCTAACAATGTCCCTAGAGAGAATTGGAGGGGCAAAAATCCATCAGAGCTGATGTATTTTAAAACTGTTTCAACTTTGTAATCACATCTTTTGTAGCTATTATCACCTTTTCATTTACATGATTTCAGGAGAGAACATGAGCTATAGTTTTTCCTTGCAGGATTTCTGGGATTTTTCTCTCAGAGCTTTGATGTCACGTACCACAAAGGCAGATGGGATTTATATGCAGACTAAATTTACTCTCGCAGTCACAGGTATCAGATCTCTGGAGACTGAAATTCAACACATTCTCCAAAGCCTCTACTAATCCATACTACTGATGGACAATTTGGCCATTTTTATGCAAGAATACTTCACATTTTGCACACAAAAGTCATAAATATACAACACTTTTTTTTGTTTTTTAAGCAGGTCTGTCAAGATTTCAGAGTTTTAGAGATATAGAGATGTATGACTTCTAGCAGTTGTTCTCATTAATGCAATCTGAATTTTCTCAGTATCTCTCTCTTCCAATTTTATTTTTTTTCTTCCCAAAATCATTGCTATGCTTAAGGGAAATAACTCTTTTTGTTTATATAAATTATTCTCTATAGCATCATAGAGTAAATTCGTGTTTAAAAAGTAGTTATATCAATTAGAATTGTTATTTAAATTGAAAGTTTCATCAAACTATGAAAATTAAAGATTGATAAAAACTACGAAAATTTTGAAACATAATGTTAATAGTATACAGGCATTTTCAGTGCATTTTACTCTCAAGATAAATTAAGTCTCTGCCTTTTTGTTACTAAACAAGTCCAGTGGATGTATCCTTTTTTTTTTTTTCCTTCCTTTGCACACTTTGAAAGCAGTTGATGTACAGTCTTGTTAATTGGCTAGCCTCCTTAATACATGATTAAAGTCACTGTTAAAATTCAGCAGTTTCTGCCAAGTCACTGCATTTTTTATTCCATCTCAAGGTCACCTAGAGCTAATTTTGATGGTTAACTCTCCTCCCAAAAGTTTTGGCCTTTCTTTGCTTCACTGAGTCCTCCAACACTATTCTCAAGACATTTCAAATCTCCAGTTCTCACATATACTGTCATGTCACCCACTCCAGGCTTTTTCATGCTGTCTAATGTCTTCTCTCACCTGCTTAGAATATGCCATCCTTGCATATATATATTCATATGTAACATCTATGTCTGTAGCATTCATTCATTGATTCTACACAGCTTTTGACCACAGCTTTTAAACTATTGCATTGAACATAACTTTGTGTCTACATATCCTTTTTCACAAGTCTATTGGAAAGATACACAAGTACTTATGTAACTAATAAACAGTCTCAGGTTTATAAGATATCTGCTAAAACTGTTGTAGTGATCGAAACTATATTTGAATCCTTAAGAATTCCAATTCCTGTGAAAAAGCGGTAAATGAAAGGAAGGCTAAAAAGATTATAAAATCACAGAATTGTAGGTGTTGGAAGGGACTTTTGCAGATCAAGTTCAATCCCCATACTAAACCAGGTTCCGCAGAGTAAGTTGTACAGGAGAGTGTTCAGGCAAGTCTTCCAGAGAAGACTCTGTAACAGCAGCCTGCTCAGATCTCTGTCAATGTGACAGTGAAGTTTACCAGGTGACAAAACAGAACCTCATGTATTCCAGTTTCTTCCTATTGCCCCTTTTTTCTGTTGCTATGTTCAACTGAAAAGAATCCACCTCCACTGATTTGACTTATGTACTTTATATAAAAAATGATAAGATCCCTCTCAGCCTTCTCTTCTCCAAACAGAAGAATCCCAGGTCTCTCAGCCTTTTCTCATACTGAAGGTACTCCAGATGCCTGGAAATCTTTGTCACTCTTTGCTGGACTCTTTCTAGGAGATCCCTGTGTTTTTAAACAGGGGAATGTAGAATCAGACACAATATTTCAGATGTGAACTCATCAAGACACAGAAGAGAAGAAGGAGATCCTCCACCTGCTGGCCACACTCATTTTAATGTACTCCAAGATACCACGGACATTCTTGTTCACAAGAGCACTCTGCTGGCTCATGGACAACCTGTTGCCCACCAGGACACCTTGGTTCTTCTCTGCAGAGCCGCTTGTATAGCAATTAGTACAGTAAATTCATTGCTTGAATTATTTCCAGAAAGCCTATTTAAAATTCTTTATGGCTACCGTGCTACAGAAAATGCTATATAAGAATATGCTTAAATTTAAGGATCAATGTAGATCACACAAAAGATGCCTTAAGAGAGCATTTAGCACAACATACCTTAAACAAATAAGGTGATCTTCCTCCGTACCCAGGACTGTTTTCCCTAGTTTATTCAAATCACATGCATACAGAGGAATAAATGCATACTTTTGCATAATATTGTGGCAAAAAAAATTGTCCTGTAAAAGCACCAGCAAGTACAACTCTGATTATGAATAAAGTTTATCTTATTATACTGTAGCTAAGAGGATCATGTTATTATATACTGTGGCATGATTAAACTGCTTTTTCTTAAAGTACTTTGAATTTATGTTCAGACAGCTTTATATTCATAAGCTCACAACACTACTCCCCATATCCCCAGAGAACAACACAGAGAAGACTAATCAGAGTACTGCCAGTTATTGTACAATAATGTGCATTATCCTCCTTACTGTTCTAACTCTAATTCAAATCCACATAAGCCCTTCTATGCAATATGTTCAGTGTCAGTTGTGATCTGAGTTAAACTTTAAAATAGAAAATATCTGCTGCAGAACTGCAGAAAGGCTTCGACCATTAGGGTCATGAATTGACCTCAGTGATGTCATCTGAAGACAACAAAGATTTTGAATGAGACATGATAGTAAGACTGCCAGTAAGTGGTGACCAGAGTAAACAAAAAATAAAGTTTCAGCCACTTTTCTGTGTGTGTGTGTTTCTTGAGGCACGTGCACACCCTGCAAGGAAGCACAAGCAAAATTCATCTGAGCTGGAGAGTTTTGTCAACATACAACGAGAGTAAAACTTGCTGAGCATAAGAAATGGACTCAGGAGAAATCATGTTTCCTTCTTTCTCAGAACCTAACAAAGCTTTCTATAATGTTAAATTTGACAAATTCATTATTTTTTGTTTGTTGTTTTTTACACTCCTTATCAAATATCTCAAATATCTGAATGTTCAGGCTATCTCACCATATCAGAACCACTAAAGAAGTGCTGAGCTATTGACTTATTCTCCTGTGGATTTACATTTGACATCCTTCTGCAGTTACTTTTTAATTATACTTGCTCCCCATGCTTTCTAAGGCAAAGAATCACAGAATCGCAGGGGATGGAAAGTCCCCCTCAGGATCATTTAATTCAACCCCCATACTAAAGCAGGTTTCCTAGAGTAGTTTACACAAGAAAGCTTTCAAGTAAGCTTTGAATATATTCAGAGAAGAAGAATCCATCACTTCTTTGGGCATCTTGATCCAGTGCTCTGTCACGCTCAAAAAAAAAAGGAAATTTTTTTCCTCATATTCTTTTGTGAATTCCTGTGATCCAGATTGTGCCTGTTGTCCCTTGTCCTGTTGCTAGGCTCTGTTGAAAAGAGTCTAGCCCCATCTACTTGACACCTGCTTTTTAGATGTTAGAATCATAGGATCATAGTATCATTTCAGTTGGAAGGGATCTGTAAAGATCATCTAGTCCAACTCCTTTGCAAAGAACAAGGACATCTACAGCTCAGTCAGGTTGCTCAGAGCCCCATTCAGCCTGACTTTTAATGCCTCCAGGAATAGGTCACCCATCACCTCTCTAGGCAATCTGTTTCGGTTCATTAAAATATTTACAAGCACTGATATGATCCCCTCTCAGTCTATTCTTCTCCAGGCTGAACAGTCCCACGACTCCCAGCCTTTTCTCATAAGGGGGAACAATTCAGGCGTCTAAACTCCTTTGTATCCATCTGCTGGACTCTCTTCAATCATGTTCTGTATTTCTTGAACGGGGGAGCCCAGAATTGAATGCAGTACTCCAGATGTGGCCTCACCAGGGCAGAGTAGGCAGCAAAGATAACCTCCATTGACTTATTGGCCATACTATTTTCATGCACTTCAGGATACTATTGGTCTTCTTGGTCAAAGGAGCACACTGCTGGCACAAGGAGCACACTGCTGGCTTATGGTCACGTTGATGGTTCAAGAAGACTAGGAAAGTTGCTCTTTTTTCTCAGTTCCATTTGTTAAAATCATGTTGCACTTTCTAGCTTCTCTCAGTCTCCCAATCTAACATTAATAACTGATGAGATAAATCAGTTATGTCATTAGTACTACTCCCTCTTACAATCAGTAACTTTTTTTCTTGAGTTCTGCTAAATCCAAACCTGCCTCTCACATTCCAGCTACTCAAGAGTGACCTAAATATATATCTCCACTTTCTGATAAAACCTTGCCAAATAAATAAGATTTTATTATTCACTCAAGTCACCATGCATGGTATTTTGAAAGGTTTCCACAAATAAAAAGAAAATGTTCTGATATTAAACTTCCATAGCCCAAATTGTAAAGTCAATTCTCCAGCCAACAAATCAGAAACAGAATTTGCTCCCTGAACTCATTTTTCTACAAGAGGCTTATGTTAGCTCAACATTCAGGTACATTCACTGACATTTGCCTGTGTACGATAATTGCAGTGGGAAAGTTTATATTCAGTAGTTTCATATCACTTTACTTCTGAGGCTGCAGACACTTCTCCAAGCATTTCTGACAGTCTTCCAGAACATATACTATTGGAAATACGTCAGTTTATACACAGAATAAGAGGAATATTGTAATCAAGTTTTTTAAGTGAATTCAACACTTTGAACTGAAGTATGACTTGTGTCTGCATGACCATTTTTCCAGATGATGGGAAATTAGTTAGTCTCCTATGTATCCCTATGAAAATCACAGTTTACATGGCCCATTACCAGCATCAGGTAGGATAAACAATTACGCTGTAAAGGGCTGAACTGTTAAGGTTTATCTACACACTGAACTACATATGAAAATATTTTTCTCCACAGCTTATCTAACATAAATGTGGCAACATTTTCTCTCTTCTTTTTTTTCTCAGTCTTTCAGAGTTAGCTGTCCAGTTTAATTTAATTATTATTAAAATAATTTGCAGTAATCCTAGATAGAAGGATGGAATTCAGGAATCATTCCATTCCAGTTGCAACACTAATACAATTTAATCTTAATTTCTGGAACCGAAGATAACTTTTGCAAATTTCAGATAAAGTGATTGTCCGCTGTTGCCTTTGGCATTATTTGGTTTTGGATAAATAGCATGAAGTTCAGTGGAAAGCTGTCAGCAATATGCCACACTTTGAAGTTCTTTGAGAAATTCCTACATTCTTATCTCACTGACAGAAACAATATTTATAAATGTCATTCATTTCTGCTTTGCTGAAATGGTTGGGAATGGGCTCGTAAGGATGGATCCTTAAAGCTGTGGTAATTATGGGAGATTTTAACTAATCTCGCTCAGTATTGGAGCCAATTTTGTTTAATAACTTCATCAATTATATTGATGAAGAGACCGAGTGCACCCTCAGTAAACCTGCAAATGACAACAAGTTGATTAAGAGTGTTGATCTGCATAAGGTTAGGAAAGTTCTGATGAAGGATCTGCATAAGGTAGATGAATGGACTGCATCCAATCACAGGATGTTCAAGAAGGGTAAATTCCAGGTGCTGCAGTCCAGTCATAATAACCCTATGTATCAGTGTAGACTTTCTTCAAGTGACCAGAAAGTTTTCCAGAAGAAAAGGACCTGCAGATAGTGGTCTGGAAATGAGCCAGTAACATGTTTTGGTGGCCAAGAAAGTTTGTATTTCAACAGAAAGGAAAAAAATATAAATACCTGGATGAGTAAGAAGGTATCAACGGAGACAGATCAGGATAGAATATTGTTTTATGTTGTTAGTTTCTTAGCATTCAAAACAGTGGGGAAAAAAAAAAAAAAAAAAGGGAAAAAAAACCCTAAATGTATGTAAATGTGAAAATGAGGTAAAAAGCTTTTTTTTTTTTCTGTTATAATTAAAACCACATCTTTTGTTTTGTTTTGTTTTTTTCTTTTTTCTTATTGATAAAATCTATGAAAAATATACCAAAAAAAAAAAAAAAAAAAAGGGCAAGGAAAACAAACAAGCAACCAAAAACCAGAGGTAGAGATATTAAATCCGCAAAATAAACTTTGTCAGTGGTTGCTTGTTAGCCAATAGTGGCCATAGCAATCATCAAACACATACATCTGTAAACATACTTGAATGAGCAAATTAGAACTGTGTTCTGCATCCTTTATCAGATATGCTCTGAACTTAAATTACATTAAAAAGTTTTGCAAGATAAAGTGACTTATTTCCTTTGCTAACACTGATTGTACAGTCATAGAATCACAGAATCATAGAATCACAGAATCATAGAATCATAGAATCGTAGAATCATAGAATTGTAGAATCATAGAATCGTATAATGGCTTCGGTTGGAAAGGATCTTCAAGATCATTTAGTTTCAAACACCTTGGTGTGAGCAGGGCTGCCACCCACTAGATCAGGCTGCCCATGGCCCCATCCTACCTGGCCTCAAGTACTTCCAGAGATGAGGCATCCACAACTTCCCTGGGCAACTTGTTCCAGTGGCTCATCACCCTTGTAGTAAAAAATTTCCACTTAGTATCCAACCTAAATCTCCTCTGAAAGCTATATGTCTGTTTATAGAATTAAATATTTCTGCACAAATGTGATGCATAATAAATGAAAGTGATCCCATAAATGGTATATCACTTTTTTTAGCCACAACTTTAGAAAAATGTTTTCTCTGTTTTACTTTATGTCTGAACTACTATACTTTAAAAACTATTATGATCTCCAAAAGGAAAGAAAAAAACCCAAAAAACTACAGAACATCAGAACACACTAGATATTAGTGGCCAGGATGTTTTTCAATATAATATCAAACATGAATCAGAAGCCGTTTCTTAGTAGACAATGTTTTCTTAGGAAAAAAAAAAATAAATCAAATATTCTTAAGAATATTCTAGAACCTAAAGAAATCCATAGTCTTTCTAAATTTAGGCTGTCGTTTACTTTGGTTTAGTTTGTATTTACAAATTCAGATAAATGAATTGTTTCAGTTCTGGCAAACTAACATATGTAGATGTAGATGAAGAAATAAACAGAAATAATTTCATATATTTCAAGATGTAGTGCTTAAAAATATTTTTGTTCACTAGCCAAAGTGATGAATCCCAGTACCGTCTCAATGCGAAGCAACAGAAAGAAACAATTCAGCAGATGTGGATTCAAGAGTGGCAAAGAATTACTATTCACAAAGTAAGATTCCTCTTGCCCTAATTTAAATATCTGAAATAAGTCTGTCCTTTTGTACCCTGCATCAGTCCTTTTATCACCATTAATTACAGTTGAAAGGCTCACATGAGGACGTTTGCATCTCAGAAATTTGAAGTGATTTAATCATGTAATCTTGGTCAGGTCGGTGGCTGATTTTATCCAAACAAACAGAAGGATGAACTAAAGAAAGAGTGTGTGCTTCAAATGCTACTTACCAGTGTGATTCAAATGCTGGTGTGACAAATCAATTAATTGGTCTTATTGAAAGAATGTTTTTCTTTCTCCTGCTATTTGCTTTCTCTAAGTCCCCAAAGGCATTTAGCACTCCTCTTTATGTTGTAATAGAATGGCTTGCAGAGAAAAACCTTTCTAAAAGTTCCACCAGAGAATGCCCCTCTCATTCTAACATCCTCCTCATCTGTGGGAAACAAAAATAAAACACAGAAATTAAACTCTGCTAAAGAACTTGGCTCTGCAGGGAGAATTTTACTAGTGTGTGAATAAATAAAACCATTTGTGCTTGTGGATTCATGCTGACTGCTTAGAGGAGGTTGAGGTTACTTCCACCCCCACTCAAGATATCGCTTCTAGAATAAGATTCACCAGTTTGGTTTTGTTTCTTTAAAAAATGATATGCACAAAACAATCTCAAGGAAGTGTAAGAGAATGAGAAAACAACATTTTATAAAAAGAACATACATTTATAAAACTCTCATAAATAAACTATCATCTGCCTTGGCAAATTTGTGGATTGCTCTGAAAATAATGCATCCTATTTATTTCCATGGAAACGACAATAGATACAAAGAACATAATGACAACATTTGATAGAGCAAATTCTCAGCTACAAAACATGATTTTTCAACATAATGCTATCACTAACTATGCATTTTCACCAATGATTAACAACAGTATGTTGTGTATGTTCTGCTCATAAATCTGTACCAGCAAAGTTGATCCACTGTCACTGCTGCCATTGCTGAAATGCACCACCCACCTCCTCACTGCGCTCACATCCACTATTTGGTCTCCAGAAACATTCAGCAAGAATTAATGAATGTCAATAGGTGTAATTTTTTTTGCATGGAGGAATTTGATGGCACACCTTTGTTTCACACACATTTCCAGGTCAGACACCATTCTGTCAGACTGGTCTGCTGCTGCCATCTGTCACATGGCAACAACGTATAACAGAATATTGGTAGGAAGGTTCCGAGTCTACTGCCATAGCACAAACAACTGCCTCCAGTGTCATGGGCCAACATAATGCAATACAAGGCATTACTTCCAAAGCAACTCTCTTTTTTTTTTTTCCCAAAAATATTTTGATCTTTGTGGAAAAGCTGTCTCCTTTTTCCAACTTCTAGCAGATTTTTCATCCTCCAAAAAAACTTATAGTATCATTTTTTATTAAATTTATCTGATACTTCCTTTTTATAACATTACTATTATTTGCATGTAACTTTCTAGAAATAAAGCTATGTATATCCATTTTTCTATGCTGCTTCATTGGATTTATTTATTTATTTATTTATTTAAATTCAGGGAATCTCTGTTCATTCCTTGTTTACAATTATTGTTCTACCTCCTATAAAAGTAAAGATCCTTTTAGCTCTCCTCAGATGATTCTGGTCAATCTCAGTTTTTTAATATCATGGTTAACAGAGGAAAACCTTTTTTAAGTAGCTTATGAGGTATTTATATACGATTTATTATTTTCAATTCATGTAGAAAAGAACACTAATACCAGAAGAGATTGGATGAGAAAATATTAAGCTTTAAAAATATTAAGTTGTTTACCTTTTTGTCCTTAATTTGGTAATACTAAAAGGCTTAAGCTCATGGAAATACATCAAATTTGGATAAGATTTTAACACTGTTATCTGTGCATACAGGGGCTGTTCCAAAAGTAGTGCCTCCTATTTGGCGATGCTGATTAGCAGCGTCAGAAGTGGATGTAAGGTGTATGACAGTAGAGGTAGAACCTTCTTGCCAATATTTCATTACATTTGGTTTCTATGTGACTGATGGCAATGGAGGGCAGTGTAACAAAATGGTTCCTAACATGGAACTGCATATGGAGTAAAGGTGTGGAATTTAATTTCTCCAAATGGAAAAAATTTCACCCATTGACATTCAGTGAACTTTTCTAGAGACTAAATAGTAGATGTTAGCACAGTGAGATGGTAAGTGGTGCATTTCAGCAGTGGCAAACAGCAGTCAGTCTGAAAAACAAACCGTGTTTCAGACAGCCATACACATTTTTATGAACATAATTCATGCTGTTCTTGATTGATGATGAAAATGCATAACAAATGGTGGTGATTAGGTTGAAAAAATACTGTTTTCTAGCTGAGAGTTCACTCTATCGAATAGTATTAATGTGTTTTTATATCTGAAGTAGTTTCCATGGAAATAAATAGGAAGCATTACTTTTGGAGTGACTGACATATATTGAGCATGGAATGCCATTCTTTTTTTTTAACTAAAACTTAATGGAGTTTGTCTTCAGTAAATATTTACCAATTTATGATATCTTTCAATACTGAATTGGTGCTGAAAGCAGAATCTCTGTAAATTGTCTGAGCTTAGTGAAGGAGTTATTAGGAGTATTCCTGTGTAAGATATGGAATAGGGTTAGGCAGTTCATCAAGACGTTCGTCAAGAATCCCAGAAAATATCCTGAATTCAAAAATATTTTCCTCTCCATTTTCTCCTCTTGAAAGCACAAAATAAGATAGGAGACACAAGAAATGGGAGCATTGAGTGCACCCTTAGTAAGTTTGTGGATGACACCAAGTTGGCTGGAATTGTCTATCTGCCTGAAGGTAGTGAAGCCTTACAGAAGGATCTGGACAGGCTGGATAGCTGGGCTGAAGCCAATGGGATGAGCTTCAACAAGGCCAAATTCCAGGTCCTGCACTTCGGCCACAACAACCTCAGGCAACGCTACAGGCTTGGAGCAGAATGAATGGAAGGCTGTGTAGAGGAAATGGACCTGGGGGTACTGATTGATGCTTGGCTGAGCATGAGCCAGCAGTGTGCCCAGGTGGCCAAGAAGGCCAATGGCATCCTGGCTTGCATCAGAAACAGCGTTGCCTGCACAAACAGGGATATGATTGTTCCCCTGGATTCAGCACTGGTGAGGCTGCACCTTGAGTGCTGTGTCCAGTTTTGGGCCCCTCACTGCAAGAAAGACATTGAGGCCCTGGAGCATGTTCAGAGAAGGGCGACAAAGCTGGTGAGGGGTCTGGAGCACAGGCCTTATGAGGAGCGGCTGAAGGAGCTGGGATTGTTCAGTCTGGAGAAGAGGAGGCTCAGGGGAGACCTTACTGCTCTCTATTACTACAACTAAGCAGGTTGTAGTGAGCTGGGGTTCAGCCTCTTCTTCTGCGTGTCTAGTGATAGGACTATAGGGAATGGCATCAAGATGCGCCAGGGGAGATTCAGGACATTGGAAAGCACTGTTTTTCTGAAAGAATGGTCAGACACTGGAACAGATTGCCCAGGGAGGTGGTGGAGTCACCAACCCTGGAAGTGTTCAAGGTATGTTTGGATTTTGTGTTGAGGGATGTGGTTTAATGAGAACTATTGGTGATAGGTGGATGGTTGGACTCGATGATCCTGTAGATCTTTTCCAACTTTGGTGATTCTGTGATTCTGTGACTTTTTTATAAGGGCACGTAGCAACAAGATGAGGGGAAATGGTTTTAAACTGGAAGAAGATAGTTTTAGATTAGATTTTAGTAAGAAATTATTTACTGTGAGGTTGGTGAAATAATGCAACATGTTGCCCAGTGAAATTGTGGTTCCCCCCTCCTTGTACACATTCAAGGCCAGGCTGGATGGGTCTTTGATGAGCCTGGTCTAGAGGGAGGTGTCCTTGCCAATAGCAGGGATATTGGAACTAGGTGATCTTAAAGATCTCTTTCAACCCAAACCATTCTGTGATTCTATAGAAAACAAAAGCCAAAGCAATTTTCTAGACAGCAAGTAATAACAGTGCCTTCTTTGACATCTATGATATTAGATCCTGTTTTCAGAGATTTTCCTTATCTGTTTCAGTCTCCTGTTCTCATACTGTTGTACCAGCTTTATCATTTCAGCAAGTAATCACTTCACTGATTGAATTTAATTTGTCTGCACCTGAGTTAACAAAACTAAGGCTAAGTACTGTCACTTGTCAACTTCAGCATGCATTATATATGGTTGTATCTTTTTTTTTTTTCTTTCTCTTTTTCCTACTGTAAGCAGAAAAACTTTTGTACTAGCCACATCTTCTTTACAGACTACAGGCAGATGCACATCTTTTTCAAATATAGATAATTGTTTGTTTTTCCTAAACTACTTTCAGGGAACTACGACATCTCAAAATATGATTCTTTATGAAATGTTCTTATTCTTTTTATCGGTATAGAGAAAGCATAACAATTTCCATATTTTTAAATGAAAATGCCTGCTATATAAAGGATAGTTCTTTCATATGTTAAACAGGATGAGTCCATTTTTATCACACTTAAGTTCCAGAAAATCACAGCACTATTTTTGAGGAATTCTTTGCAAGAGAGGATATGAGAATAACATGAGCCCCCTCCACAGCTGCTGCTTGTCAATAACATTGCTGTATCAGCAACATACTTAAACAATCTGGGATGACAGGAATGTTATTTCCTTTCTCTCTCCAGGTGGGAGCCACTCCCCACTTTTTGTGATTAAATAGAATGACCCTAGTGTCAACCCCCTGGGATACAGGAAATATACTAAGGTGGTTTTTGTTGTTTATTTTTTTAATGACTCCATTAGGATTCCAAATACATGAAAATGTGGGGGTCTTTTGAGTGGAGAAGAGTAACTGAAAGGAAAGCTGTTGTGTTTAATCAATATGTTCATTGAGTTATCTATTTTGTTTTGAAACGAGGAATATAAAGCTATGTGCTACCTAAGTTATTAACTACATTCACAAAGAACTTTCAAGTGCTTTTCACTAGTAGTACTGGTGCTCACCCCCCAAAATGTACATGGCTCTACTTAGTGATATTCTTTCAGATACAAAGTTTTATATCTCCTAAGTTATAAAAGGTACCTCAGATCAAAAAGTAAAAAAAAACTAACAAACATAAACAAGAATACTCTGTCATAACTGTGTAAAAAAAAAAATAAGCTAATTTCATTCTTTTGACATGAAGATAAGCCATCCCTATGGTGATGACACAAAATCATACTCTTATCTGTGATTTACCTCAAGGTTTACAAAAAAAAAAAAGCTCTTTATATGTGGTGATAACAAGTCATCAAAATGGTAATCAAAACATAGTAACAAACACACAAAGATGAAATTTTTCATTCATCCCAGTTTGTAGACATCCTAAATTTCATCTCTACTGTATCACTTGTATTCATTATTTCCAAATAAATATTTTAAAGTACTAACTATGACTTAAACTTTTAGATGACGTGAAATCAGTAGGAGAGAAAGCTGCCTTACATTAACAGCAGTAAATAACACAGCTTGCTAAGAACAGATATGTAGAGCAAATAAGATTTTGGAAGACTAAGTGCCCATCCCACATAGGATTCTGGGAAGATCAATTCAGATTATATCTAGTTCAACAGTGTATCCTTAACATTTGTTAACTGCTAAGACCAGGGAGATATCTCAATCATCTGGTCAGATACCTGTACGGGACACCTAACAAGCAGGTTTCTTCCAGAAACCTTCAGAACTCCTGTCTTTCATGGTCTGCATGGATTAGATGCAATATTTTTGACAAAATGAAATGCAGAAAATTAATTTAGAAATGCTAGTTCCATAGGTTCCTCAACCATACATCTTATTACAATATAGACCATATTCATATTCCAATTACACTAACACAAGTTGTGAGTAGTTTCATTGTGCTCTCTGAAATTAGATTTACAACAGTGTTATTGGAAATTTGTACCTCTATAAATTAATCCAAAATGTAGCCACATAATCTAGCTGGTTGTTAGCTTAATAGGAAAAATATAGTTGATGTCTTTCATATTAATTCGGGATCTCCTCACAACTGCTTACTTTCCCATTTATATCAATTTACTACTCCAGAAACACATCCGGATAATAACATAAGTAATTAATTCACCATTTGTGATTAGCAAAATTATCTCCTTGACATTACACCTATCACTTTATATTATTTATCTCTTTCAGTGGTGTTTTTCTTAAGATAGCATCTTAAAGATGTTGAAGGTTTGTTGCATTATGACATCTTATTTCTAAAACTGCTGAAGTAAAGAGTTTTTTTTCACACTGGTAACCAAAAAAATAAAAATAAAAATAAAAATAAAATAAAAAAATTAGAGCTATGGATTAGAATGTCCTGGCAGTAAAATCAAAGTATATGTGTCTTGCAAAAAGGAGTGCAATATTTATCAGCATTGTCACATGTGAGATGTTTTGCTGTAACAAAATATTCCTTAAAAAATGTTGTTATTGTTCTGAATATGAAAGCTTCACATCTATATTATAACTAAGACAAATCGCATTATTTTTTTATAAAATGAATTACTTCTAAAATATGAAAAAATTAGGTATGCCCTCTATCTTCTTTATTGCACACTTCATTGATTTTTTTTTAATTAATAGTATTTTCATACTCCAGTAAATTTCATATTACAGAAATTTAAGAAGAAAAAGCATACAAATTATGATTACAGTAAATTAAGCTATTTTGAGATCTATTAGCAAGCTAGGGCCAGGTTGAGTAACCTCCTAGAGGCCTCATTTTTCTCTTTTTTAGGCAATAAAATAGTTGTTACAGGGTTATTGTTGTTAGTGAGGTAAGTTGCCACAGTTTCCCTCCATGAGGAACCTGTTCCAGGACTTTGCAGCAGAAAAACTTTCAGTCCTATGCAAATACTTTGAGATCATCACAGTAAAACAACTATGATGCTACTGCTGACATAGACTTTTGTAGCTCACATGTGGGCAAAATGTCCATTCTTAGAGAAGATAGTCATGTCATCAGAGGAGGGTAAGAGTGTGTAAAACAGTGTACTCTGTTTTACAATTGTCTTAATCATTTACTCCCTAAATAAAGAACTAGTGTGCACCAAACTGCAATCTCTTCATGTGAAAAATAATAATAAATATGTCATGAGTAATTGTCTTACAGACGGTATGTCATCACCTTGGAAACTGAATGTCTACTTACTTTAGTACAACATTGAAGTATGATATTTCAACTTTGATTTCTGGGAAAACAGTACTTGTAGATATTGTCTACAAAAAGAGAAAATATTCAACATTTATAAATTCCTGAAGATTCAAATTTTGAACTTCCTTATAATTTCTTTCATTAAGTGAATTAAGTTGTAGAATCAAGATAAGCAAAACTCTTTTATGTTGCTGTTTTGAATGGTGCTATGAAATATATTTCCTATTCCCTGGAGACTGAGAAATAAGTTTGGAAATCAGGGAATATAATTCTGTCTTAATGACAGTGGGGCAATGAAACCAAAAATAGTTTTCACTGTCTCACACATACAAAACCACAAACATAAACTAGGTATGCAAACTATAATCCTAATCTTTTTTTCTTCCCCTTAAGTGAATCTTAAAGGTAGTGTAGGGGAATGTATATGTGTATGGATAGATGCTGAAGAAACTGGGAGTCCAAGTGAGAGTCCAAGAATGGAAAACTGTCTTCTAATTATGTGGCATTGCTGCACAATATTTAGATTTGGATATTCAAGAGTGAACTCTCATTTAAACTGTTATCATTGTTTTTTTTACTAATACCCTGCTACTTAGTTTCTATGATCAGTTTTACTACTCTCTGTGTATAAATAGATGCTTTCCTCTGCTTTGCATCTTGTTTGAAAAACTGCCAAGATGGCTACAATTCAAATTACTTACAAAATGAAAAGTTAGCAAGCTGCTGACCAATATACTGTATCCAAACACTTGGACTGTTTACATTCTCAAAAGCTTTTGCCAGTTTCTAAAACAGACAAAGCAAAACCTCAGTGCTAGCTATCCATTGGAAAAGTGACAACTCCTGGAGGTAAAATTTTGATTAAAATTAAACAAATGAGGCAAACAAAAGCTACTGGAGTAATTGCCAGGGGCCACATAGAAACTCACAAGGTAGCTCTGGGACACTGCAGTCTTGAACACATCAGTACTATGCTGCATCCAAAAAGTGTGCTTCTTGACATGTCCAGAAGTTTTGACAGTGCTTAACAATTTGATAGATTGCCTTATGCTAGAAGTCCTTTAGGAACTTCAAATCAAATATTTATCTTCCTGTCTCATCCATGGTCTTACTCAAGTAGATTTTCCTGCTGAATTAACTACTTCACGTGCATGTTACAGCTGCCAGCTGTGATGCCATCACTATCTTCCAAGAAGTTATTAAGAACAAAACACTCATTCTGATACAAAAAATTATGTTTAATTTTTTTTTCTTACTGAGAAGTTTTGAATCAATCTTTTATTGTATACTGAATATACAATAGCATGCACTGAGATATGTATGGTATATTTAGGTAGGATATTTTATCTTTTCAAGCTTAATTCAATTTGTACAGCATAATTAAAAAGAAAAAGAGAATAACAGCAAGTTATAGCATGTATACAGGGGTGTGTGCAAATAGGCTTGAGAACAAATTGGCTTGATAACATGTCTGTGACGCTGTGGCACTGTGGTACCAAATCACTAGAATCAATTTTGCTCAATGCAGCCTTCACAGAACACCAGCAGAGCAACATAACTTTCCAGCATTTGGTTATAGCTCTATGAAATGCTACCTGTTATACTTACAAGAGGGATTATCCCTTTCTCCAGTATTTCCTTTATATTTTGAAGAGTTAAAGAATATGTATAAATTGCATGATTACAGACCAATACCTGACTGGCTACAATTGTCTAGAAGAAAATTTTGTTTCTCATATTGTATCTGGGTAGACAGATAGAGACTACAAATTCTGAGCAGAAGAGTTTTATTACTTTAGGAGATATGAAAATGTTAAGGACAATATGTTTAGCTACCAGCTGGTGTCAAAAGGAAAAAGAACACACACGCAGAAGTGCTATAGTCACTACAAAAATCAGGGATATATGAATTACTTGTTACAGTATTCATGAAAGAACCATATATACATATATAGCTAGGCAGATGTGTGTGTTACCTCTATTCAAAACCTGCTGCTTAGTAATGCACTAATATATGTGAGGAGATTTTCTTTTCAATGCATTCTTTTTCAGTTTACAGGGATGACTGCTGGAGTTAGATAGATAGATAGTTAGATAGTTATCAGGCATATTAGTGAATAAAAATTAATTGCAGACCATGGTTGTTTTTTGTCGTTGTTGGTTTTTTTCTTTTTTTTGTGTGTGTCTATTTCTTTATTTTTTATATTTTTCAGGTTGTAGCATGTGACAAGTGCTTTATTGGCACATAGTAAGACTCAGGTTCTAGCGTAATTTCATCAGAAAAAAAAATTAAATTTCAATGACCTGCTTCTTGAAAAGTTAGAAAATACTCTGAACTTCAGTGAAAAAAAAGGACTTGCAAATGCAATTTTTGCTCGCATCTTCAAAGAAGAATAACACTCCATTTCACTTTGACAATTATCAGTTTCCTATCTGTTTTTTGTTTGTTTGTTTGTTTTTGTTTTTGTTTTTGTTTTTTTTTCCCCCTAACTGTTTTGCCTGGTTTTACAAAGTTTCAACACTAAAGAAGATAAATGACAATGAATGGTATCAGGTGTCCTTCAGTATTTTCTGCAGTGCCCACGGGTTCCACTTGTTTTTAGTACACTCAGCACAGAAATGGGCTGTGCTAAGCACTTTGTTGAATTTATAGTCAAGGTGCCAGTGCAGTAATCATCTCTTTGATTTGTCTTCTGGGGAAAAAAAATTAGCCAACTATCCTCTCTTTTTATTAGTATAACTGGGCAGTTTTGAGTGAAACTGAAAACCTGAACAAAATACTTCCTGAATTTCTACTGTTTTCATTTCAAACTACAAATATCTTAAAAAAATTTGAAGTAAAAGAACCAAGAGATTTTTTAGATACTCCCATCTGAGAAGAATACAAAGAATTTTAAAATTGTAAGAATATTATTTAAATGCCAGATATATGCCCCCAGAGAATAACCAAATCCATGAGTAATATGATAGCAAATTCTCCCTAGAGGAAGCAAGCCTGGAGAACAGGAGATAATCTAAATCATTTTTTGGGATTCACTCCCTCAAAGAGTTGAATGCAACAGTGTAGATGTAAAGGCTTACCCTTAAATCCCATTCTCTATGAGTATTTAACTTGGTGCTTACCTGAGTTTATCTCAGATGAGCATCTAAATATTATTTTCTATGGGCAATCATAGCATCTACTCTTAAAAAAAAAAGATGATGAAGGTATTTCTGTAAAACAAACAAACAAACAAAAAACAACTTATATTTTATGTAAGTTTATTTTATTCAGAACTGGAAGATTAGGCTTAGATGTTTTCCTGAAACTGTTAGAAATCTCCCACACAACTGCTTTATCAAACCAAATGTCTTATAGTTTTTAAGGTAGAGTGGTTTCTGTAACTCCTATGTGTGGATTAAAATATGATAAACTGGCCAGAAAACCTGAACAAGAGGTATCTGAAGCAGGAGAGAATAGAATGAAAACAATTTTTCTTACAGCTGAAGTGCCCAAATCAGTAGACGATAATGCACTGGCTTCCTAAGAGGAGTGGGAAATTTGATCCTTCCCCAACACATTCTCTAAAAATATTATCATTCACACAGTTTATGAGATAGAAAACCCTCATAGTATGATTCAGATCTGTCAGGGTCTTCAAGAGAGTTAAGTTTAGTTTCTGGATAGGCAAGAGAGTTTCTTAAGTGCGTAGAGCTCTTAAAAGATGTGGAAACAGAAGGTAGCCATTCTGATGGCAACATGGAGATGCTCTCTGCAGTTTCAGGTGTCCTAGTTCTCTCTTAAGTTTCACTAAATCTTTTACTGCTTTAGGGAATGTCACTGTTTGGTAGGCGTTTTTTTGTTTTGTTTTGGGAGTTATTTTTTTGTTGTTGTTGTTTTTAATTGCAAGAGTCTAGAAACAAAACCAATCCCAGCTTCTACACTATAAAATTGTTCTTTCACAGAAATGAGCTAGGCTCACTCTTCCCAGAGCTCATGACTGTTCTAGCTATGAGTCACTACTGTTTAAAGGAACAGAACAGGCATTCATCTCACTTATATTCTGAAATTTGACTAATCTGTTCTATTTTGGAGGTATGCTTTAGGATGAGATTAATCATACTGTAACAGTGCCTGTTTTTTTCCACTAACTGCAAAAGAATTCTAGATAACGAGCTCAGATGCAGATTTCTACTTTGTGGATATCTAAACCTTGATGAGGCAAGTAGGACTTGAACATTTTGTTTCTTACAATAAAAGACAGGATCAAACAGCATACATTCAGCAGATTCTACTAAGACTTTCCTTTTGTTTACTCAGTCCCTTACAAAAACATAGGTTTTATCAATTCATTCTGTAGTTTGATTTTGGAAAGAAGTACTAGAATTTTTTTTTTTTTTTTTTTTTTTTTTTTCAGGAAAAGAAATTATGTATGCTTTCTCTCATCTACACATACTATCTCTATAAAATAGTAGTATGTAATTGTTTGTGTGCATGAATGCCTTATTTTCCAGAAAGTTGTCAAACTTAAGGAGTTGTCAACAAGAAAGTATTCAAAGAGAATCTTCATAAGGAGTAAAACATTTTCATTTTTAAAACCTCATACACATTCAATCTGTGGTGACTATACATATGAAGTGCTTTACTGTAATACGCAAGAGATGTTAGATCATTTGGTATATTTTGGGCGTTTCTCTTTAGATAATTCCAAGCTGAACATTGGTTTATAATCTAACTGAATCATGTTATTCACTGCACCATGATTTCATTTTTCCTAAACTGAAATCTTACTGGAAGAATAAAAGTCAAAGGGATTGAAGCATTGTCAATCAACTGACAGATTACCACTAGCTTCATAGGAATTTTCATTTCTTATGCATGGATATCATAGCAGAGCATAAATATATTTATTGTAAAATGTAATATTTATTTATTGATAGTCGAATGCATGCAAAATGGTTATTAAATTTGGAAATTAAATTAAATTTGGAAATGGAAATTAAATTTGGTTGCTGCATAGAAAAATGCTTTGATTATAACGCATGCATATACATATGTACACATGTACACAAACAAATATATTCAGGAATATATGTTTATTAGTCTGAATTATGGAAGGAATACAGAGATATTTCGTACTATTTACTACTAAAAGTTTAATCTTGACAAAGCTTTATTTGTTCAAGACTCGAATCCCTTCTCTGGTTCCTCAAAAAGCCAATTATCAGAAAGACTCTTTGCTGCTGTCATTAAGAGATAGACATTGATGACAGTTTAACTTGGTTTCAACATAGCTCTTGGGCCACAGCTGCTTACCAGCCAATCTAAGTACCACTTGAATGCTCAGTTGCAGATTGACCTTGTGGTAATTGAGGTTATGAAAAGACTCTTGTTCTCTAAAATCTCAAATGAACACCTCTCCCTCTGGGAGACAGCAGGATATTCAGCAATAGCAGTCCTGCTGAACCTGTAAGATTCTGCCATTCTGGTCCATGTTGAGGGCAGGATTTGAAAAAAAAAAATTACTATGATGGTATATGAGGAATGTACATATGTTACTCAAAAAGTAATTTCTCCTATTTATTTCCATGGAAGCGACAACAGTAACAAAGGTCACAAGAACACTAGGTGATGGAGCAGATTCTCAGTTACAAAACACGATTTTTCAGTATAGTCACCACTATTAGCTACATGTTTCACTCAAAGATGAAGAGCTTGCAAAGCTTGTAAAAATCGATATTTTTATATAGAGTCTGGATTGTGTCTTGTCTTCCATGTCACCGTCACACTGCTGAAATGAGCCACCCACTGCTTCAGTCTGCTCATATCCATAATTTGGTCGCCATAAATTATTCAGGAAGCATTCATGAATATCAATGTGTACAATTTTCCCTCATGGAGAAAATAAATTCCACACCTTTGGTTTACACGCACTTCCATGTCAGACAGCATTTTGTCAGACTGCCCCTCTGCTGCCATCTGTTTCAGGGTAACAAAATGGAATATAGGCAGGAAAATTCAACTTCTACTGCCTCACTACTAATACCCACCTTTATTTTATTATGTTAACACACTCGTGGGCCAATATAATAAAATAGGAGGCATTATTTTAGGAACAGATCTTAAAGTAGTATGCTATGACGAAATCACTGAGACTGCAATTGTTTTCTTTTAACTGTGTCCTATGCTCTCACCCCCAAAAGATCTGCTAAATATTTGGAAACATATTTCTATCACTTTTCTCACTTGTATCAAAGGGAGTACATCATATTTGTATTCTTCACAATACTGTCATTTTGTCTTTAAAAAAAGGGCAGGGCAGAGAGTAATAACAGGTTAAACACGCTTTTCTTTAAAGCACAGAACCATCTGCTGAAGTTGTCAACAATTTCACTTTGCAGCATGAGCCAGCATTTGAACATTTCTGCCCCTGCCAGCAATTAACATTACAGTTGATGGGAGTTAATGTTGAGGCTTTCAGAGGAAATGGGGGTAATTAAGCTAATCAGAAGAAGTACACAACAATTATTGTTATTATTTTAAATCTCAAGTCAATTAGCTATGCTAGCCACTCTCTTTGGCAAAAGCTCACTGTTTATGAAAGCTAAATATAAGATTTAAATTAGTGATGGCAGAACATATTTTAGCTAGTCAACTTAGGCTAGTGCTTATGGTATTGTTTTTTGGTTTTTTTTTAAATACTAAATACAAGATTAAGAGAAGCCTATCCAGAGGCAGAGATATTTTAATAATTGGTATTGGGTCTGAATACTCTATTATTCCTGCAGATACGAATAGATGTTAACTCTGATCAAGCTGAGGGATGGCAATGATGCTTAGCATGTAAAACTGGTCAGCTAGCACCATGAATTGAACAGACTAAATTATCTGAAGAGTTTGATCAATGTAAGAGGTATATTGATATGCAATAAACATTCTTAGGTGAAGTCAGTCACTATCTTGCATAACCAAAATTGACTTGAAGCCACGTTTTAAACAATTCATGTACCAAAATTTGCTTATTAATGGTCAGTTTGATTAAATTGCTCTCTGAATTAGATTTTCAGGCAGTTTCTAGTCACAACTGTGAAAAAGATTTGTTTGGATGTATGTATTATTTTTCAGTTTCAAGCAAAAATATCAATTCAATAAGAAAACAAGAGGATAAGGACAAGAGGTGCTATATATTCTTGGGCCTAGGGTATAAAGAAAGTTGCATGACATATAGGCAAGAGATATTCTTTTTCCATAAAATGATGTCCTAGAAACCCTAAACAGCAAGAAATGAGACCATGAATCTCTGAAGATCTTGTAGGATAAAACTTCTACTGCTTTCTCAGCTCAGCAGAAGGTGGATGCCAGAGACTCTTTCCCATCTTCTTCTGAGCCCTACCCTCATATTTGTTCAGCTAAATTTTCACGAAAAGAATTCATTTAAAAGAAGGCTTTGTAAGGAGGCATATCTGCATATGTGCAACTGAACTATCACTGGAACATTTTAAGGGAACAATTTCTTTTTCAGTCTTCTTGTATGAGCAGAAGACTTTTCCATAGTCAACAATATTGATATTCAAAGCCCAGAGGATAGATATCTTTGTCTTACTGGAAATGGTCTGAGATAAGGGATTTCAATTCTTTACTGCAGCAGATGTAGACTAATTGCATCTTATCATCAGAAAAAAAAAAACAAAAACAAAAAAAAAAACAAAAAAACCTAAACCAAGACAAACAAACAAACAAAAACCTAATTTGTCCAGATTCTTTTTTTATTTCTAAGAAAAAAGTATCTTATTCAAAAGAAATTTTTAGTGAAAATGTTTTGGTGAAATACAGAAAGCAGAATGCATATTCTTATTCTGTTCTAAATTATAATAAGACAAATGTTTTCCTTTCAAGTAAAAAAATATAGTTTGTGCTGATCAGACTGTAGCTTACTCTTCTTACATTTACAACCTATTTATTCCCAAAAGTACACACGTAATATCCCAGCTTGCAGAACCATTTTTCAAGATTAGTATTCTATTGCCTCCTCTTGCCTACTTTTACCTTACTTCTATATTATTCTACATCAGACTATGAAAGGGTAAGCAGCATTAAATTCTGAAGTGAAGAAGAAAAGCAATCTTGTTCATTTTTATAAATAGTAGTTAAAGGCTCGCCCATCACATGTTCTTGAAAACAGCTTACACTTTGAAGCATGTTGCAGGAAATTATGAATGAAAAGATAATAAAATGGCATAAAAGTGTCTCAGTAAAACACGCATGCTGCCAGCATTTTTGTCATCAAAAAGTCTCTCATGAACATGGGTCTCTTCTTTCATTATTCAGACTGTCATGCTTTATTGAACTACATCATTCCACCTAATTAAAATAAGCATTGTGCAGTTTCCTCTCCCTTCTGATTTGTTAGTTGGACAAGTGCCAGTAACAACGTTTAGAGTATCCTAAGTGGACTTCTTATTAATTATTCTTTCTTCTGCTCCTCTTTGCAGTCAAAATACAGCAAATCCTGATGATTTCCTTTCTGAATATTAAGATTCACTCTATGTATCCAATGATTTAATAAATAGTACATTGGAATTCACAGTTATGGAGGCAGGAAAAGGTTTATGTTCCTTAAAATGGGCAAAAAAATAGGAGACAATGTAAAACTAATATCAAGTCACCAATGTAAACCTTTAAGTCTCTCATAAGTAATTATCCTACAGATCACGACATAATCACTTATCTGTTACTGCAGCAGGTTGAGGGGCTTTTTGGCCATCATGTTTCAGACAAAAATTTTGTTTTCCTCTTTGGAAAAGAAGATAACTTCATACAAAGTAGAAATCCAAACTAGAATTGTACTCTAGCTAGCATGTGCTATTTAAAGAAGAAATAAATTTGATTCAGAAATGGGGCTGTCACTGTACTTTCACATTGTAGTAGTAATCAGTGACTGCTTGTGACAACATATGCTTCTTATTTAAAGGAATGACATTTTTATTTCATTCCACTGAGTTTAAGTCATACATATATAGAATAAATATGGTTTCTTCAAATAAATAGGTAAATCAAGATTGGAGAAATTATTAGTGAAAATATTCTTCAGTGAGTGAACAAAAGGAAGAAGTGTAGTATACATCTTCAAAGGGGCTCATTGTCATGGTGAACATTTTTCTGCACAAAATTCTGCTTTGTTTTAGACACAGAAAGATGAAGAAAAAGTGGCAATAAAGTATGCTAATACTTTATCAGAACCTGCTATGAGTCACCTTTGTGAATTTACCTTTATAAATAATAGCAAAAAATTCTCCACATGACATTCATTAGTCTATAACTTTTCTTCATGCTTAAATAAGATATTACTGTTCAGGAATGAAAGGGAGCTCAGATGTACCACATTCTCACTTCTTTTTTTCCCATTTGTTAATATCCATTAACAGATTTTATCTTGTAACTAAATATCATTGTCAGAAATATTAAAGCACAGATGGATTATCAAACGCTCAGGAATACCAGAAGAATTGTTCTTTAGAATGTCAACTATCATATGAATGTTAAGAGACCAAAACTTAATTTAGGAGTTTCTGGAACCAGAACTGCATATTGTTTTCATTTTGGTTGGTAAAAGCTTTGTTTAACATTTTCTGTTTATAACAAAAACTAGGTTAGTTGTATAGGAATTAAACTGGGGGAAACAATCACTTGGCATGCTCAGCAATAACAGAATTGAAAGTGTATATTTGGAATGGGATAGCAATACTTCCTTTTAACTATCCCTATCATCATACTGATTATCTTACAACAACTAAAACATTTATACTCACCAAAGCTCTGTGAAAAATGAATGTGATTTTATTTCTATTTTACTGAAAAGGTGAAAGGCAAAAGTAAATTATCCCAAGTGATATGTGTCAATTTACCTTATTCTATGTTACAGTTCTACAAGCGATTTTTGGTCCATTTTATGTGGCTACTCTATTTACCTAGGATATGTGAAGTAGGAACTGTTATTTGTGGTGTGTATTGATAATATCTATGAATATTGCTCATAGAAGATGTGACTAGTTATAGCAGAAGTAGTTGTAATGTATTTTTTAAGACTGGCTGAACAGGTATTTGAGTTTTTATTCTTCCTACATTTAAAGAATATCAGTGAAAAATCAGGATTCCTTGAAAGTAAGCAAAACTTTGTGTAAACTGCTGTCTACCTACTGAAATGCAGATGTCATTATTGATCACTGGAAATTCAGGTAGTATACTAATATACCCTAGCAGTATACTAGTACGATAGTAGTTAGATTGCAGTTGGACTTGATGATATTTAAGTTCTTGCTCAACCTGAACAATTCTATGATTCGATGATTCTATGATTACCTTTCCTTGTTGAATACACCACATTAATTCTTTCAATTCCAAAGAAGAGTGAAGTATAGAATGAATTTGAGTCATCTGTTAGTATTAGTAACTGACGGATTTCTGCTGTTTCTGATAGCTCTCCCACTAGTTAATGATCATACTATGAATATATGATCATTATAATTTAAATAGCAATGCATTGCATAATTATATTTTAATTAATGATTTTTTTCATGTACTCAACATGTTATACAGCCCATACCTTTATTTTCAAAGTTTACTAGTTTATTTTTTTTAAAATTTTGGAAGTTTTATATTTGGATACATTTTGGATATATTATCTTAGTGAAAGGATGTCTACATAGCTGTATTTTAAACAGTGAAAGTTATGGTTACTTTTTCAAGCAGTACCAGTTTTATTTAGAGAAGAGCAAATTTAAATTTCAGCTCTCTATAGTACAATGAAGGAGTCATTTAAGTGTTGAAATAATTTAAATAAACCATACAGGCTTGGAAGTATTACAAGGGCAGCATTAAGTATCTGAATCACAATCCATTAATGAAAAGAATCTTTTGATCGTGCCTTATACTGAGACAGTTCCTGTACCAGATCTTTGTTTTGGGATTTCCTTTGATTTCTTTCAAGTTTTTTGTTTGTTTGTTTTTCTTCCCCCCTCCTCCCCCCTCCCCCACCCACCCCCAGCCAGGATCTTACAGAACTCGTTTGAATTATGAAATCGTTTATAAACACACACACACAGAAATTTGCCTATTTTCATTTGTATACATAATTTTCATTAACAAATAATACATAAATACATATAACTAGTTAATATTGTATGTTCTTTAACATGCTAAATTATACACCTCTAGAAAAACACCATAAAATTCAGTAGATTTTGCTTTAATAATAATATAAAAACATCAGAAATAAATACAAAATCAATATTAGCTTTACTTTTTCTTAGAATGATAACATCACAAAATCTGTGAGAGAAAGTAGATAGGGAAAAATTGAGCCCTTAACAAACTTTGTCCTGCTTTTGAATTCAAGAAACTAATCCTGGTCAGGCAACACCTATGATTCAGTTAATGACTCCTTGATCCTCTTCATCTTATTGGAAGGTTTTTTTCTTATGTCATTCAGCTCCTCTTAAGCCTCCTCCATTTTCTAACACTTGATTTAACAATCACTCTTCAACAGCTTTTATGCAAAGCCCACACTAGGGGTTTTAACCTTGCCTCGTGGGCAAAATGTTGGAACAGGAGTAATGATTAAAATTATTCCTAATGAAAAGAGCTCATCTCTGCCCTGGGCAGAGTGCCTCCTTAGAAATACAATGCTAACATAAGAATTCTGTTTCACAAGTGTGTCTCTAACTCGAGTGTTCTGAGACAGTCTTCTGTTTATTTTCTGTTTTATACAATGCTCATCTCTTTTTATACTGTTCTTGTCACTCTTTATAAATATTTGCTTCTATGATTCTATTCCCTCAGGGAAAAGAATAGGGATGACTCAAAAATTGTCACAGATGCAAAATAAATATGATAGTGTGTTGTACAACTATATGATGTGAATTATAAAGGATAACACAAAATGTAAAGAAATGTTGTGATTTAACTGCAGCAGGCAGTTAAGTACCACACAACCATTCAGTCACTCCCCACAAGTAGGACTGAGAAGAGAATCAAAATGGCAGAAGTGTAAGAACTCATGGGTTGAGATAAAGGCGATTTACTAGCAGAACAGAAGCCATGCATATAAGCTGAGTAAAAAAAAGGGAATTCATTCACTACTTCCCATTGATATGCAGACATCTAGTCAGTCCCAGGAAAGCAGCATTCATCATGCATAGTGGTTTCTTCTGAAGACAAACACCACCACTCCTAACAATCTCTCCCCACACACCTTCCTCTTTCTTTACCCCTGATTTTATTGTTGAGCATATCATTGTGGTGCATATCTCATCTGTGCTGAGAGGAGAAGCATCTCTTTCCTCAAACTACTAGTGCAGTTTCCACTCTGCCTGATGCAATACAGGAAGTTGTTGGCCTTCTTAGCTGTTGCTGATGTTCAAATCTGTGTCCATGAGTACCACCAGAGATTTTTCTGCAAAGCAATTTTCCAGCAAGTCTACTCCCACTATATGTAGATATGCAGTTTTGACCTAGTATAAAATACAGTTTATTAGTATTTCTGGCCTCCTATCTGGTCCCCACAGTTAAGCCCAAAAGTTTAACTGAATTTCAATTAATCTCCCTGTCCAATTGTGTAGACCATACCTCATAATGTAAACAAGGATGCTCATTCATGACAAGTCAGTGCCTAAAACTTTGCTGAAGTCAAGTTAAAAAAGACATCCATTGATGGCCCCTCTCCTACTAAGTCATTCTCATTTCATCATACAAAGCTTTATTAGACAAGCACGACTTCCCCTTCATAAATCCATAACAACCATTCTGAACTACTTTCTTGTCATTAAAATGTTTGGAAATGTTTTTCACTACAGACTCTTGCTCATTTCAGTTAATGCTGCTTAAGTTCTGAAGGAAACCTAGTTTGATCTTTACAAAATGAGAACATTTATGCTAAATCTTTGGAATGTCAAATTTATAATATATCAGTTACTGATTTAACAAAATAAAATACCTTTAACCACACATTTGGCAGTGATATATATTGATTTTTGTTATTAGCTTTACTTAAATGTCACATGGATTATAGATGTTGCTATAAACTGTCCCAGTTTTGGCTGGGATAATTTTCTTCCTAGTAGCTGGTATTTAGTACTTAGTGATGTTGAATTTGGGATAAAATAATGCTGATAGTTCATCAGTGTCTTAGTGGCTGCTGAGATGATACACTAATTCAAGGACATTTTAGCTCCTTGTGGGTGTATGTGGAGAGGAAAGGAGCAGAACCAGGACGGCTGACACAGACTGGTCAAAGTTATATTCCATACTGGAAAGCGTTATGCTGGACAGTAAAAACTGTCTGAAAGACTGGTAGCTACAAAAGCTCAAAGAGGAGTTGGGCATTGAATTGCAGGTTTTAAGCATTTCACTGTGTGCAAATTATTTTGTATATTCTTTATTATTATTATTGTTCACTTTCATTTTCTATTTTATTATTTTATTATAAACTGACTTCATCTCAACCTGAAAGCTTTACCTTTTTTATGATTCTCTCCCTCATCCCACTGTAGGGGAGATGTAACCAAATTGCTTGAATTTTTTAGCTTCCTTCTGGGCTAAACTGCAATATGAATCTGTTATTTATGTTAGGTATTTGGATAAACTATTTTGAGGTAGGGAGAGAGCAAATTCTCACTGTAAATTAATATATATTGAAATCCCTGTGCTGGAGAGAAGACTGAACTTCCCATGATTTAGCAGGAGAGGTGTTCTCATCACTGTTCACAAATATCTGAGGTGCGGGAGTCAATTGGATGGGAACAGGCTCTTTTCAGTGGTGTGCAGTAACACAATACGGGGCAGTGGGCAAAAATGGCAACAGAGGAGTTTCCATGAAATATGAGGACAAACTTATTTAGTGTAAGGGTGAGAGGACACAGGAAAGGTTGCTCAGAGAGGTTGTCAAATTTCCTTCTCTGGAGATATTTAAGACTTGCCTGGATAATTTCCTCTACAACCTACACTAGGAAACCTACAATTGCAAGGTGTGGACTTTATGATCTCTGAAGATCCCTTCCAACTCTACCATTTTGTTTCTGCATGATTCTGTGAATAGAAAGAACAGTTTCTTCTGCAAGAAGTGCATTCAGCTACATCACTGTTGCAAAAGATGCAATGGTATTAATTAGAAAAAAGTATTTGCTAACATTTATATGAATTGTCACTTCTTTACACTAGGTTATGTAGGAATATAAAACATCACAAGTACATCTTTGTAAGATCGAGTGTTATATTTCCTTTTATTTGTTGACAGAAGCATAATCAAATTTAAATGCACCTTATGCATTTAAATACTTCACATGACAATTATGCATGTGAATTCACTGTAATGACAAATCTAATAAACTAACTTTTGCATAGTTTAAAATGCATGGTCTCATTTTACAGGTTTTAACTCTCAGTAATGAGAGTTTTCTGAGACTTCAGAGTTCTTAGAATTGAGACATACATTGGTTTTGTAACACAGTAATGTTATAATCAATAGGGATTTCTCAGTCCTTAATTTCAACAGATACGTGCTGGTACTAAGGTAACAACATGCAAGAAACATTCAGGTTTTCAAAAGTGTTGAGACTTTGAAATTACAAGCCATTAAAGGTTTGTTCATTATGTGCCTGCATTTTATTTCTAGTAACATCAAAGCCATTATGCTGTCCCCTAAGACATGACATTCCATTTGTAACCCAAGCATGTAAACTAGAAACTAAATGTGCACTGTGTCTTATTAATGTGTATGCTACATCTGTTTCTGCAAGAGAACATTTGCAAATTGTATAACTGGGCATATCTGACTAATCATCCACACTCATGGATAATAATCTGATAATAAGAAAAGGATGAACTTGCAAAAACTTTTTTATTAACTCACTTTGTAATGAAACACAATTTTGTAGTTCTTCCTTCCTCATACATTTTCAAGACAGGTACTTGGTAGAAATCCTTGTGAATTCATGAAGAACTGTTCTAGAAAATGTGTATATTTCTTAAAAACTACAGTAGAAGTGGTTTGGGCTGGTAAGAGGAATTTTAGTATTTATGATAGTATATGAAGGCTATTTTCAAATGTCGAAGATTATCAGTCCAAACATTTTTGGAAATTCCAGTACTCCTCCCTAAAACATTCCATCAGCACTTTCATATTGGTAGTGATGACACCTCCAGGCAACAGTCTTTCTAGAGAACAAGAGGACCAATAAGGTGTGCAAAGAAAGACACAGAATTTTTTAACTTTATAGAAGTTCTAAAAAGTATGCAAGGCCTTTCTAGAGGAAGATGTTCCACATCAAAAAGAGTTCTAATTCAGCAAATTTTAAACTGAATATAGAAAGGATAAATACAGACTCACATGAGAGTCAAGCTTGAGTATATGCAGTATATTAAATCAAACTGGTTAGTTTTCTGAACTGTGTAGTTTCAGGTCAGATACATACATTCGTTATGTCAAAGACTACAGTCAAAGAAGATGACAAGTGTTCAGAAAAAGTCCAGTGAATCTATTTTTGTCCATAATTTCCTTAAATTAGTTTCTGATGTTTTGTTAACTCAGAACAACTCTACAGCTAACCGATAACTTACTAAGTCCTCTAAAGGTTTCTTGTTCAACAGTCTATAAAGATGCCATGTATGGTTCAGGACATCACCATAAAATTCTTATGTTCCTGATTTTTATGATTAATTGCCTTAAATAAACAAAGAAAAAAAAATAAACGAAACAAAACAGAAAAAGCATTTTCATAGAATCACTGAAACGTAGAATGGCCTCGGCTGAAAAGGATCTCAAAGATCATCTAGTTTCAACCTCCCTGCCATGAACAAGGTCGTCAACCACCAGACCAGGCTGCCTGGAGTCATATCCAGCTTGGCCTTGAATGCCTCCAGGGATAGGGCACACACAACCTCCTTGAGCAACCTATTCCAAGGCATCACCACCACCATCTGAGTGAAAAACTTCCTCCTAATATCTAACCTAAAGCCCCCCTGTCTCAGTTTAAAACCATCCCCTGTCCTATCACTATCAACCCTTGTAAACAGTCATTCTTTTTGTTTATATGCTCCCTTCAAGTACTGGAAAACCACAAAGAAGCCTTCCCAGAGCCTTCTCTTCTCCAACCTAAACAAGCCCAGTGTCCTCAACCTTTCTTCATAGGAGAGGTGCTCCAGCCCTCTGATCATCTTTGTGGCCCTCTTCTGGACCTGCTCTAAGAGCTCCGCACCCTTCTTGTGCTGGGGGACCCAGCAGGTCTGGACTCAGTACTCCAGATGGGACCTCAGAAGAGGGGGACAATCACCTCCCTCTTCCTGCTGGCCACCCCTTTTTTAATGCAGTCCTGAACATAGTTGACCTTCCAGGTTGCAAGCACGCACTGCTGGCTCACGTCCAGCTTCTCGTCTACCAGGACCGCCAAGTCCTTCTCTGCAGGGCTGCTCTCAAGGAGATTTTCCCCCAGTTTATATAAATACCTGGGATTGCCCCGGCCCAAGTGCAGCACCCTGATTAGATTTTAAACACTCATTAGGTTTTCATGGGTTCAATTCTCCATCTTGTCCAGGTCCCTCTGGATGGCTTTCCTTCCTTCCAATGTATCAACTGCACCTCTCAGCTTGGTGTCATCCGCAAATTTGCTGAGGGTGACTCAAAATGCCATTGTCTATGTCATAGTACTATATGATATTAATGAGTTCCATGTTATATTTAATAGTTTAAATACATTTTACATTTTACATTATATCTATATACATACAAACATGCTTACAAAGAGTAATCTGTAAATGTGCTTCTTATTCTCTCTACATACATATGCATGTATGGGTATCTATATTCTTCTTGTTCATATATTTATTTCTGGCTATGTGAAAAATATCATTTTTATTAATTATTATTTGTTTTTGCTTTCAAATATTTAAATATTTTTAGGACCAATTTGGAAACAAGGATGAAGTCGTGTTTGGAAATGCGTTCCAAAAAAACTCTGAAATTAATAACATAGAATATAAAAAAACTATAAGCTGGTGAAGACAGTGAAAGTGACAGAGGATAGTATCTACATGGATTTACACATACATAAATTTTCACCATTATTCTATTATTTGTGTTTGTAACACATCTCAATACAGCATCATCTGTGGGTATCATTAATATGATATTTAAACTTTGTGTTAATGAAGATGTCAGTTAAAGAAAAAGGCTGAAATCTGCTAAACCATTATGACTCTCGGTAATTCTCCCTATCTGATAAGTAGTCGTTCACTATTAACTACTGTTTACAGCTATTGGGCTACTTTTCATGCTATGTCACATGGTTCATTTCCAAGGAAATTTGATTTTTCAGAGTAATATTTCATGAAACACTCTGCCAAATATTTTGGTAAGATGTGGACTTGTTATGTTTTCAGAACTGCATTCCCTATAGTTATGTTGTTTACTCATGGAAAAAGCAATCATACTTCATCTGTAATACATTAATAAGTAAGTCAATAAAATTTATTAGCTAACACTATCTACTTTTCATGGTTTCTTTATCATCATTTACTTCAGTAGTGAATGCTTGCAACAGTAAGAATTCTAAAATGGCTTATGTTGAAAATTCACCTTAAAATTAATAATTATTTATAATACCATTTTGTCTGATCAAACTAAAGGGATTCATCCTCTCAAAAATCAATTGTATTTTAGTTCATTTACAGTAAATCAGATGTGTATTCTAGTAATCTTTTGGTACCTAACGCTAGAATATATTTCCATTTATGAGTCTGCTTATTTGTATATAGTCATAGAATCAAGGAATGGTTTGAGTTGGAAGGGACCTTTAAGATTGTCTAGTTCCATCCCTGCAGCTATAGACAGTGATATCTTTCCATAGACTAGGTTGCTCAAAGCCCCATCCATCCTGGCTTTAAATGATTGTAGGGAGGGGGGAATCCATAACCTCTCTGGGCAACACATTCCTCTAACCACCTTCACAGTGAAGAATTTATTTCTAACATCTAGTCTGAATCTATCCTCTTCCAGTTTAAAGTCATTTCCATTTGTCCTGTCACTCCATGCCCTTATAAAATGTATCTCCCGAGCTTTCCTATACTCCTCTTTCAGGTACTGGAATACTGTTGTAAGGTCTTCTCAGGGCCTTCTCTTCTCCAGGCTAAAGATCCTCAACTTTCTCAGCCTGTCCCAATAGTGGACCCTCTGATCAGCTTTTTGGCCTTTATCTGGACCCACTCCGACAGCTCAACGTCCTCCTTGTGTTATGGGCCCCAGAACTGGACTGGATATAAATTCAACAGATAATTTCAGAACATTCTCAAATTTCTTTCAAGATATGCATTGTGACGACACTAAAATCAACCAGAGATGATCATATGTTCTTGTGCTGGTTTTTCTTTTATGATCTTGAATGATCTTTTGCAAGAACCAATAGTTTCCATTCGTATTATTCAAAAATCAACGTTAATTTATTTTATGGAAACTAAAGCTTGTATAGAAGTCATAATTCTTTCAAAATGAAATGCAGAGAAAAGGCTCTTTGCAGCAGCAGCTGCCAGAATCTTTTCTTGTGGTATTTTTTTCAAGCAGTCATTATTGTTGTCTTGTTTTAATCCAGTACAATAAACTTTTGTGTGTCAACAGTTTACGGGCTGGTTCTGCCCAGTTCTGTGACTAGCAGGGCAGAGGGATTTTGCAAAATCTGCACTTCTGGAAAAGGGAAACAGGAGACCCCAAAATAATTAAGAACAGTGGCAACAATAGGAGGAGAAACAAACTAATTTACTAAATATCGGAATGCAAGATAACACACTATAATACAATATAATTAGAATTGAAGCTAATAAATCAAAGATAATGAGAGTGACCAAAAGCCGGATAGGCCTCACCGTAACACTGAGGTGAGATGCACAGTGCAGTTGAGCAGCAGGAAGGAGAGCCTGATGAAAAAGAGCATATCAGGTGACCTTGCCAGAGGTTATATCTCCTCTTTTACTGCAAAGCCCCCTGGGGCATGTAGTTCTTCTTCTCGCCTGGACAGGTGCCTAGAACTGGAGCATTAATACTTTAACTCCCAGTGTACTAAATGATGTTATGATGTGGAATACCGATAAACAAAAATCATTAAAACCACGACCCTGTGTGAAATCCATGAGGTAATAATATATCTTACACAAAAACTAAACAGAAAAGTAGAATGCTATTATCTTATTGCAACACTTGTACTTGTCAGTTCAAGCATGATATAAACATGAAGATTGAATTATTCCTGCTCATCTTGAGTCTTAATGCCTAATTTAGGAGCCTAGTCAGTTTAAATTCCCACAGCAGTCAACGTAAATAAGTATAGAGAGCAGTTCCGGAAGGTATTTTTATCTCACATGCTATCTGAACTGTTACATCAGGGATCTTATCTCCCCTGCTACAAGACAGGGAGTCTCAGCTGAGTAGGCTGCACAGTTATTTTCTGCATTTAGTCAGGGACATTTTGTGGGCTATAATATCCTATTCTGAAGTATCACCAAGCTTTTTAGTGGAGTGTCTGGGGTCTGCACACAGCAGCAGCATTTAGCGGAGGCAGTGCAGTGATTCTGGATGCTAATGTGCCTCTTTGGTTCTTGCCTTGGTCTGGTTGGGACTTCACAGTGCCTCAGATTTGGGTTGGTAAATAATTTTTTTCCAGAGTCAGTGCACTTGGACTCTCAAACTATGTTTTTGTCCTTTTCATTATTATATCATATCTTCCACATGCCCAGAACTCAGATGACTGCATGGTAATTTTATGGTCTATGTTCTGTCTAAGGACCCCTTCAGCTCCTGATAATTCTTTACCTGGATATGAAACCGTAATGCAATAAGTGCCCCTGATGTCATCTATTTAGACTTCAGTAAGGCCTTTCATATGGTACTCGACAGCATCCTCCTCTCCAATTGGAAAGACAAGGATATGACGGGCAGGCTGCTCGACAGACAGAGAACAGGCTGCAGAATCAAATTTAGAGAGTGATGGTCAATAGTTCAGTGTCTGGATGAAGATCAGTAATGAGCAGCATCCCCCAGGGCTCAGTGCTGGGATCGATACTCTTTTAATATCACCATCAATGACACTGACAGTGGGTTGAGTCAAGTTCACTGATGACACCAAGCTGTGGGACACAGTTGCACCCAAGGGATAGGGTGACATCCAGAGAGACCTAGACAGGCTTGAGCAGTGGGCCCAGGAGAACGTCATGAGTTTCAACAAATCCAAGTTCAAGCTCTTGCACCACGGTGAAGGCAACCCTCATTACCAGTCTAAGCTGGGGGATGAAAAGATTGAGCACAGCCTTGCAGAATAGGACCTGGGGGAACTGGTGGAAAGCAAGCAGGACATAAGCCCTTTCAACCCGGAAAGCCAACCTTATCCTGGACCACATCAAAAGATGTATGCCCAGTGGGTAAAGAGAGGTGATCCTGCCCCTCTACTCTTCACTGGTGAGGCCTCACCTGGGGTACTGTGTCCAGATGTGGAGTCCTGAGTACAGGAGAGACACAGACTTGTTGGAGTATGTCCAGAGGAGGGTCGCAAAAATGGTTCAAGTGATGGAACACCACTCCTACAGGGACAGGCTGAGAGAGCTTGGGGATGTTTAGCCTGGAGAGGAGAAGGCTCTGAGGTGACCTGATAGCAGGCAGACTTTCAGTATCTAAAGGAGAGCTACAGGAAAGAAGGGGACGGACTCTTCAGCAGAGTCTAATTTCAAACTTAAAGAAGATAGATTTAGGTTGGAAGTAAGGAAAATGTCTTTTACAGTGAGAGGCATTAGAACAGGTTGCCCCAAGATGTTGTGGATGCTCCATCCCTAGAGATGTCCAAGGCTAGGCTGTGGAGGTTCCTTTTCATGTGGGAGTCAAACTAGACAGCCTTTAGAAATCCCTTCCAACTTCAAGGATTGTATGATTCTAACACAATGGAACATGTGTAATTAAAGCCCACTTAACTATAGTCCCTTTTATTTTTCTTTCTTTTTTTTTTTTATTCTATACTTCTATGACAGACCACCATTTCTTTGGCGTGTTGAGTGATGACAGGGAAGTTAATACCTGAGAAGAAAAGCTGAGCATGGGTACTGTTGCACTCAAAAGTGCCTTGGAAATAAGTGTGTATTAGCTGAACCTCACAGCTTGTGTGTTCTGGATGACTTGTTTAGGGGGCTACTGTGGATTAAAAAAAAAAAAAAAAAAAGCAGCACAGAGAGCTGGAAAGTGGCAATAACAGCAGTTTCTGTTCTCATTTCCACTTGTGGGGAGGCACTTACAATAATTACCAGCAAAGTAGAAAACCCAGCTGGAATTCTGAGCAATTTCTTTTTTCTGTACTTTATTAAATTGTTTTATTTCCACTAGGTTTTAGCTGGCATTAGGCATAACAAAAACACAAAAGTGAAAATTGTCACAGTGGGATGTCAAAAGTTGTGTTCCTTTATCTTCATCTGGGTACCCAAGTAAATTTTGAAAGATTTTTAGAATCTTTCAAATCTGCATTGCGTGTTATAAATTTAATAGATCAGAAGCACTCCTGAAAGTTAGACTGTTTACTTCTCTTTAAAGTGTGGTGTAATATACTGACTTCAAATATCCAGATTTATAACTTTGTGTTCGACTCTTCTGGTTCCATGCATTTATCCTAGATTTTTCTTAATATATATATTTTACCTCAGAAAACCAACCAATCAATCAATCAATAATAAAAGGCAAGCAAAATATGAATTGTGTGTACTTAGTTAATAAAATTTATTTATTATAATTTCCACAGAGAAAAAGTTAAGAGTCTAACTAACATAACAGCTTACAGAGTAATCAGAAAAAAGCTCAACTACGCAATACATGTAGAAAGCGTATTTTAAAAGGATTTCTTCAGGCTTGCCAGAAAGTTTACTTTTAACAATTAAAACTAGTATTAATAGCAAAATTCATCCTGAAAGCAGTATAATACCAGATTCCCCTACCCCATTTTTAGTCATTTTTCTGCTCTGTCTTAGATTACTGTTACGTATCTTCAATTCTTAACAGTCAGGTTTAAAAAAGATCATAAGAAGTAAGGTCACTTTCTTCTATATGTGTTTTTGGGAAAGATGAAGAAACTTTGCTTTTTAATGGGCTGAGAAAGTAATTTCTTTTTCACCCTGTATTCTCAATTTGCAATGACAGACTTCATTGAGCGTGGTAGGAAAAATACTTGCACGTTTACCAAGTGTGTTGATTGTCCCTTGTGGTAGTTGCTACGAAGCAGGGAACAGCTTAAAACTGCATCAGAGAAAGTTCAAACTAGATATTAGGAAAAAGTTCTTTATTGAGTAGATGGGCAGGTTTTGGAACAGACTCTCTAGGAAAACAGCCTGTCATAGCACCAAGCCTGTTCAAGAATAAGTGGATAATGAATAAATACTTTGATTTAAAACTAATGCCTCTTTTTATTTTCATGGATAATGCAACGGATACAAAACACAAAATAACACTATTTGAAAGAGTAAATTCCCAGCTACAAACCACTATTTTTCACCATAGTGGCCCTCATTAGCTATGCATTTTCACCAGCAATGAACAAGAGTACATGCTATGTTTGTAAAGATCTGCATCCACTGTTACCACTACTAAAACACACTACACATGGTTTCTCAGTGCTCATTTTCAGTTTTTGGTCTCCATAAATGTCTATCAAGTATTTATTTAAAAAAGTGACTAGACATAAACAATGGACATCTTAGGCTGGCTAAAGGTAAATCACCACCTGCTATTAAAGGCTCAAAGTATGGTACCCCAAAATGTTATTTTTTAGAAGAAAATTATTAAAAGCTAAGCCTACATCAGTCTTCTGCACAGTCAACATACTCTTCTGCATCACTTTTCAGGGAAAAACAAGAAAAGCACAATCTCACAATCTCCAAAAACAAAGAAATCACAACATGATTAAGTACCTGGTTTCCTTAGCAACAGAATGCAGTTCTATATTAAGAACAAGAAAGTAATTAACCCTCTAATGTGAGATTATGTTGAAAACATGTTTAAACCTGAATGAATTTCTGCTTGTTGCTCTAGCACATTGCAATTTTAAATGACAAAGGCCATCCTATTAAAATACTGGAAAATTCTCAGGAAGTACTGGCATATGTCATGAGTAAAATACATGCAGCCTTTAGGTTGTAAGTGTTTGTCCTGATAGAAGTTGCTGTGCAGTTCTGCGATTTGATCAGATGGTAAAGTGATCTCTCTTTTTGTAGACACAGCTATAAAATGTCCTGACAGTTGTCAGGATAGATGTAGTATTGATTGTTTGTTTTAGACTTCACTAATGTTTTTTCCTTAACTTTCATTGTGAAGTTAAGGTAATCATGAGAAATTCAGGCATGCATTTGGGTGTAAATATGTTCCCGTGTCATTAAAATAATCAGGATTCAGAAATACACACTTTCACTCATATAAAATGATTCAGCTATATACTTAAGAATGCCACAAAAGTACCAGAATTGTTTAATCAATTCTCAGTTACTACCTGTCTTGTTGTGCTGAATATCTATACGCATGGTTAGGCTATTAAAGTATGGAATTTTAGAAGCTTAGTTCTAATTGTGGTATATCACCTGGTTTAAAAACCTTGCCTGTTTATGTAGTCACTTAAGTGTGCAACAAATATTTGACTTTTGATACCGTATTGCAAAATGTTGATAAATATTTATGGAAATGACTGCAATATATACTAATCTTTTTAAAGCTTCTAATTTATTACACTGCAAACATACAAATTAAGGCTTAATTATTGCTACATGCTACTAAATAATATTGAAATAATGCATATGACATGGTCACATGTCATCTCTGATTAAAAATAAGACATATTTGGGAGTGAACAAGTGGGCTGTGTATCATGCTAATTAACTTACTGCTTTTTATTCATTAATTTTCTAAGAACATGTAAAAACAGTCTTTTTCAGCAGTGCCTGTGTAACCCAGGGGAATTTTCTTTTACAAAAGAGAGAAAGTGACCTTCTAGCCAAATGTTTTCCTAATGTATCCTTCTTGGCTTTATAGGAAGTTTTATACTGAGAATACAGGTGGACACTGTTTCTTTCATGGCGCTCTACTTAGTAGAAAAAAAAAACAAGACTTTGCTTCTGAAGCAATAACAAGAGACATAACATTACTCTCTACTGTGAGGATCTTTCAAAAAATGTTTGATCAGACTGGTTCAAAGTTATTATGTACCTATATTTCTAAATTATATTTAACTCTCAAGATCTCTGAGACTACATATTAGGTATGGTCACACTTCTGCCCACTCTGAACAATGATATCTTTTGAAGAGTAGGCTCTTCAATTTCTGTATTTTTTTCTTACTACAGATTTTGTTGCTGCTACTGTTGTTGTAAGAGCAGAATGTATTGTAAGTGCAAAGGCTATATAAAGTACTTTGTAAATAGAATAAATAAAATTCCAGAAATTTTTTCTTCAGCCACAAATAGGATAATCTCCCAAGGTTTTATTCCTTTTGGAAGAAGAAAACATTTGTATTTTACAAATGTGCATACAAGTATTTAAATGATAGTGTGCCTGCATGTGTGGTTTTGTTTATTGTTTCTTTTTTATTTTATTGGCTTCTGGAAAACAATCGTCTAACACTAATGAAAAACAATTCCCTTTGTATCTCCTAATTGCTAACACCTTTTTGATCAAACTGAAGCAAATATAAAAGTTTTCTTGCATTTACAGTAGAAATGTTTGTAGTTTTTAGGAAGGAAGGAAAAGTAAATTCACTTCTATTTATCAGATTTTATCTTGATCACTATATTGCTTTCTCCATCTTATGCCACATGTCTCCTATTATGCAGTTACTTCTCAAAGACAGAGATATCCACTTAGTATATGCCCTTTTATATGGGACTATCATCATCTATCTGACTAACAAAAAGGACAACCAATGATAACCTTATCAATTCTCCTTCTCTACAGCAGGTAGTGTAGTCTGGAGTAACTACCACCAAAAATTCTACTGAAGTGATAAATATGCTTTTCTTGTTTGTTGTCCCCTTGATGTCCTAATCATAGTGGAATCATTTATGTGGATAATAGCTCCTCTGTACTGTCTAAGGTTTTACTCCCCTTCAGACTTGAAGGAAGGGTAGAATCGAAAGCTATCACCTAATGATTAGCAGACGGAGAACTACTGTAAACCTACTTTGTAAGAGGCTAAACTGAAACCTTCAGACAGATATCCTTCATATTGTGATACTGTAGGCATAGCAGTCACATAGCTCACAATTAAGAGGGATATAGAAAAAAATATCTCATCTGTGTCTCTGAAAACCAAAACACAAGTGGATCATTTTTGTGAGTAAAGTTAGTCTTAAAGAAGCAAATAATTAAGGATAACTTAATAAAAAAATACAGTAACTGCTTTACTATGTAAATATGCTTTCTATTTGCAAGTATTTATCTATAAATACCATGTGTACAACTGTATGAAAACATTAATTCCCAAATAAATCCTGATAGATACTTAATAGAATTCATCTTCACTGAGAGAAAATTATAATTCTCTGAAAGATCAGCTGTAGACAGACTTTAGATACTTAAGTAAATTGAGTGCTTTTTCATGCAAATGGATTTGATACTGGGGAGAAGTAGACTGTAAACTTAACTGAATTCAGATATAAATTGTTAAGCAGTAAAGTAAATGATGTGATTTCACTGTCAAATAAACATTGTGTGATTTCAGTACATTGGACTGTGACGTGACAATTCCCAGACAAGGGATTCATAGGTTTTTTAAATGCCTTCATGATATATTACCATTGTACAGTATCAGAACATATTAGAAGGTTCTTGAATGGAAGACAAAGAAATGAAAAGAGTATTTAAAATATGTGGTGAATATATAACTTCCCACCTACTTTCTTTAATGTTCAAAACTTATGCCCAAACCTGAACTTTTAAGTTTAACTTTGTGATAATTTTGGAATTACATTTATATTCCAGTATTGAGCCACCTATGTTGTGCATTCAAGTCTATATTTACTGTAACCTACACTGTAACTAATGCATGGTATTCCAGCATCTATCCTGGTAGAAATTTGTAAAATAAATACCTGTCATTTAATTAGAAAATCCACCAATGATGAGTCAGTTTTGTGGGAGACTGTTCAACAGAACATGGCAAAGACTTGAAGACTGGAAACTAGGTTTCATGGCCTAGTTTGGTAGTTAAATTACACCAGTGACAAAGCGAGTAATAGAAGATGTCCATGTCTAGAAGAGCAGTATGTAGGCATAGGTAAGTCTGTTTTGGAAATACTTGCTTCCTGTAGAACAGTAGTTAGTTGATCACAGACAAGGCTATAACAAGCCTAATTTTTGTTAAAAAAAAATCCTTCTTGTATGTTGACATTGTCACTATAGAAACAGAAAGAAGTGTATGGCTCTCAACCGAAATAGTATTCTTAATGCCTTTTGTATATTTTTCATTTTGAATATAAATTTATCTCACTACCTTTTCACATTTAAAGGAAGTTCATAAAGCAGATAGAATCACATCTACACACGGTATGTTGAAGCCTACTTTAATCTAGTAAAATATTGTATGGGAACTGTTATATCATGGCCTGGACTGATGATTGAGTACCCAGTAAGGAGTGTGGCTGGCCCAGGAAACACAGTTAAAAATAATTTACCTGTGCTTCTCATGTGACTGGAATGAGCCTTCCTGGGCTCATTTAAGGGCTACCCTCCAAGGGGAGAATGGCTGCTAGTCAGTTTTGTTCCTACATATTATATTTATTTTGATATTCCTAATAATTCTTTATCTAGTATTGCAAAGAAAAACTGTCAAAGGCAGTTTTTCTGCTTCCTAGGAAAAAGTCACGTTAATATTATTTTTTATATCTATGATTGCATCTAATTCTAAACATAAGGCACAAGACAAAAATGCTACAAATAACAAGAGTGGTAAATACTAGGTTTGAAAGTGTGCCAACTATACCTGTCTTATAAGTAAGAACAAACCTTTTTCAGCTGTACAAAGTAAACAACGAATCAAAACAAAAATTTGACAATGTTAGAAATATAACAAATGTTGTCACCTTAAATATACAACCCTTAAGTATTGTTACAAGTCCATGATCAATTTTTAGAAATGCATCTCCTGTTCATAATTCACTACAATTTCTCACATATGTATTAAAACTGTAAATCTATTTGAAACTCCTTCCTGTGGTGATACAAAACATACCAAACAATTAAATAATGAAGTATTTTAACACAGCATGGAAACCTTTGTTTCTCAGAAGACATTTGTTACTATAGTTTTACGTTAAATTTTATACTTTCAATTTATTTTCTAAAACAACTTGAAATTATCCAGTCACGTACAATATACTAGAACATGGAAGTTAAATGAAATAAGCAAAAGATAATTACAATAGAAGGAAAATCAATCCTTATACATCCTTTGCCTCTTGCCAGTCCAGCCTCATTCTATTTTCTTCTTAACGGCAGTTTAAAACATGATGGCACTTAATCACCCATAAACTATCTCATAACAATTGTCATAAAGGTACTGGTGTTTCTGTATTTTCAGTGCATGTGCATGAGTGTTGAGGGAGCTGTAAAATATAATTACAAGGCCATTCTCAATCTTTTTTGATTAATCATGGTAAATGAGAGAATGTTCAAAGACCAGAGAAAAGCAAGTATCACTCCTACTTTCAAGAAGGCAAGGAGAACCCAGCTAAAAACTGGATCATTGTACCCAATTCCTTGGAAAGTTATAGAAGAGCTAATTCTGGAAGTGATAAATACATGGAAGGGAAGAACATTACCCCCCTAGATAAAACAATTCCAGGGCAGATCCCAGGATGAACTAGCGGTTATCATTGAAAAATAGCGTCCCTTACATGCTATGGGAAATACCTCCCCATACCGCATGGCAGATTACTTTCAGAGTCTTAGTAAGGATACTGATCACAAAAGAAAGACAATTAGCTGCTTCCACAGTGGCATGGCCACTATTAAATCCTTTAAATCATATGGAAATGAGAAATAATACTTTAGAGAATGAAAACCAACTTTTGAAAGACTGTATAAAAAAATTAGAGCAAGAACTTGACATATTAATGGGGAAGAAACCAATTCTGCATCTTCCAATAGGTCAAGTTCATAATGTTTCAATAGACAATGACCAGACTCCTGAATCAACAGACTTTGTTGATCAGGAAAATAAAAAATCTAAATTAAATCTCAAATCTCCGATTTTGACAGATCCACTAGAAGTTTGTCCTGTCATAACTCAGAAAACAAAAAAAAGTACAGGACAGACTGGCAGGGGTGCCACCTGATCAGTGGCCCCCTGCCCAGACTCATTTGCATGTAACAGCCTGGCCATACACGGCAACAGAATTGATGGATTTAGTACAGCGATTTCAGCAGAAGCCTAGAGGAAGTGTGCCAGCCTGGTTATTAAGACTGTGGGATTCCGCGGCAGAAAGGGTTTTGGTGAACGGCCCAGAAATAGCCAAGTTAGCCACCATGACTGTCCATCCTGCTCTCAGGCAAAGATTATATGTGGGTAATCAATATCCTGATGAAAACCATTCCATAATAGAATGGTTAATGGTGCTCTGCCATATGGTATGGCCAAATAAATCTGATACACCTCTACATATGTGGGTGGTGTGGTCATCCATGGAGGACCTTCAAAATTATATCTGTGAACTAGATTTAAGGGAAGCAATTTATGAAGACACATTTGATGGCTCTGTTATGGTCAAATACTCAGCAGAGACAAGAGACTTAATTCTACAGCAGGCTCCCCCTCATTTGTATGGTACTTTGGTACTCTATATTAAATCCCATGGTGGCCTCAGAAGTGATAGTCCAACAGACTGCCCAGTTAGTGGCCGACCTAGGAGAAACAGAACACCTGTGGACCAGGTGCAACATTTGGATAGTAGAAGAAGCTGAGGTCCTGCCAGTGACTAAAACCAAGCTGCTGTCTACTTGAACTTCTCAATCAGGACCCATAAGGGTCTTCCGAAAACAAATGTTTAATGATTTAATTCGGGCTGGGGTCCAATTTGCTAAGATTAACCGCCAGCTCAACCATGTCCTTCTGCAGATTTGGAGACAACTAAAGGACAATCAAAAATTTCAGAACTACCCTAAGAAAGCAAGGGTAAGGGTTATAGAGAGAATACCAACAACATGGAACCTACAAGATTTCATTGTTCCTAATAAGAAAAAAAAAACTGCCTCGGGTGTCTCGGGCCACAATGCCTGAGCCACCGGAAGCAAAAGAATTGGCCATAGCACAGTTCATGGTGAGATGAGGGATGTTAGTCCCCCTAGGGCCTCCAGATGGGACTGGAGGCCCTATGTAGAATTAATGATTTATTTTTCCCGAAAAAATATTCAGAGAGTTATGGCATTAGTGGACACTGGAGCAGAAACATCAGTTATCTATGGAGATACGAACAAATCTGATGGAAACAGAGTGATGATTGGTGGTTTTGGGGACAGACTATTCCTGTCACCCAAACATGGTTGAAATTGGGTGTTGGGTGTCTCCCACACTGGGAGTATAAGGCATCTATTGCCCCAGTCCAGGAATACATCTTGGGCATAGAGATTCTATGGGGACTGACTCTCCAGACAACTGTGGAAGAGTTCAGACTTGGACAGAGATGTATTAGTATCCGGATGGGGCAGGCAATATTAAGAGGCCATGTGAAACATGGGCCTATTTTCCTGCCAAAACAGTGCCGGATTACTAACATAAAGCACTATAGTGGGCAGGATGAAATATCGAAAACGGCACGGGAATTAGAAAAAGTGGGCATTATAAGACCTGCACACAGCCCATATAATTTCCCCCATATGGCCAGTGTGAAAGTCGTATGGCACGTGGAGAATGACGGTGGATTATAGCGAATTAAATAAGGTCACACCACCTATTCATGTGGCCGTACCCAATATTGCCTCCCTAATGGACACATTAAGTAGGGAGATGATAAACCTATCCTTGTGTCCTAGATCTAGCAAATGCGTTCTTCAGTATCCCAATTGCTGAGGAATTGCAAGATCATTTTGCCTTTACATGGGGAGGCAGGCAGTGGACCTTTCAGGTCCTGCCATATGGGTATGTGCATTCACCAATGTGTTGTCACAATCTAATGGCATGTGACCTGGCTAATTGGAAAAAACTTGATGTTAACCTATATCATTGTATTAATGACCTTCTGCTGACATCCGACTCACTGTAGGCAGTAGGACAAGTGGCAGATTCATTAACTGCCTATTTACAACAGAAGGGATAGGCTATAAATCCCCAAAAGGTGCAAGAGAAGAAAATATCCTATCCCTGAAGATGCCTGGCGCACAGATCATAGAATCATAGAATCACAAGGTTGGAAATTACCTATAAGATCATTTATTCCAGCCATCTTCTCATTTCCTGGTTTATGGTCATTCCATAATGATTTGTTTCTACCACTTCTTCCTCCTTATATTCTTCCTCTGCCCTGGTACAGGGTCACTCCTGTGGGATGCATACCTACCCAAAATTATCCTCCATGTGCTTTTCATAAGTTGTGGTTCTTCAAGAAATGCTCCAACATGGATATGTACCACAGGGCCCATAATTCGTGAGTGGACTCCTCCAGCATTGTGTCTGATGGGCAACAGCTCCCACAGACCTCTTTCTCCACTGGCAGCTCCTCTCCACAGGCTGTAGTTCTAGCCTGGGGCTGTTCTGGCAGGGGTTCTCCATAGGCTGCAGCCTTCTTCAGGCCTCATCCACCTGCTAAGCCATAAACCTCTGTGTGGGCTGTAGAGGAACCTCTCCTCCAGAGTTTGGAACACCTTCTTCTCTGTCACTAATTTAATGTCTTCATGAATGTTTCCTTTCACATTTTGTCACTTCTCTCTCCTGTCTACAGTTGTGTAGCATTTCTTTCCTTTCCTAAATCTGCTATTCTAGAGGTGCAACTTATGTCCCTCACTGGCTCAGCTCTGACAAGCAGCAGGTCTCTTCTGGAGATTGGCAGGAACTGACTCTATCTGACAGGGTGGCAGCTTCTGGACTCCTCTCACAGATGCTATCCATGCAGTCTGTTTGCTATTAAAATCCTGCCAAGTAAACTGAATTTACCCTACTTTACAGAAAATGTCTAAACATCTATATGCTGGTAAGAGGTAATAAATAAATTCTTTATTTTTCTTAGCTGGTGCACACTGTTTTTCCTTACATACTAAAGTGTCTTTACCACAACTGATGAGTTCTGTAACTATCATTCTTCTGATTCTCTTTCCCATTTCCCTGGCTGAGTGAGTAGCAGTGTTGGACTTTGCTGCCCATAGGAGTTAAACCACAACAGCCAGCCAAGTCATATATGCTGCAGAAGGAACCACTGTAGATCTAATGATTTACAGTATTGATAAAGATGTAAGTCTGAGAAAAAATTAGAATATATTATGAATCTATGATAAATCTGAATAATTTTAAGTACACTTCGCATGCAATCCTTAATCTAGCAAATGTTTTATGTAGTCTCATAAAGATTCTTAGTTAGATTAAATTAGATTAGATTAAGAGCAAAGTAAATAAACATTTTAAGTGGAGGGTTTTTGGGGGTTGGTTTTTTTTTTGTCTTTTTTTCAATTTTCTTTTTTCATTTTTCTTTCTTTTTCTTTGTTTTTTTTTTTTTTTTTTTTTTTAATTATTATTATTATTATTTCTACTATGACTCTGGAAAATCTACCAAATGATAACTATGAAAATAGCAGGTAATGGAAAATAATATTTTTTTGTGCTTTTTATGTTACATACAACCTACTATTGAGAAGCTAATTCTGATTTGAATATTTTACATATTTTGCATATTGAAAGTCTGTAGTGTATATCTGTACCTCAGTCATAGAGTATTGGTCCCATAGGGTAAACCCTAATTCTGACATAGTTCCAGCTGAAGTACCAAACATTACTTCCCCTGTCCATAGTCTTCTTGAACAATTTCCTTTGGCATCAAATAGCATCTCTTATTTCTTCACCACAGATAAATTTCATTTAAGAAATGAAAGATTATCATTTTTTCAGATTTCTCTTTTCCTCTGATATTCATTTACTTGATATTTTCTACTTCCCTATATACTCTTTAGTTTTAAGGACAAAATGATAATGAAAACCAGAAACATGAGCTTGCAAGGAAAGGGTAGAACTTGTTATAAGAATATGAAGATAAAGCATCAATTTGTAACTGATTTTGTTAATGGAACATTCACATTCTTCACAGAAAACACTCTAGAGATCCTGGACACGTGGACTCAGCAGCAATGTAAATTTATAACTTATTTTTAATCACTGGATAAATGATATCACACACCTCTCTGTTCCTCTCTATATGTCTTGTTCTCTTGACCCCAGGAACAAGTCCACTGTCTCTGTTGCATTCTTTCCTTTTATTCTGTTCAAGACCTGGGCATATTTTTTCCTGTGAGGGATTTGAACACTCCAGAATAAACACATGCACCATCCAAATATTGACATATAATGGCCACAAAAAACTTTTAACCTGTGAAGTAATAATGAACTGATGCAGTTAAGAGTAAAGAGATGGTGTTATTTTCATGTAGGGAATGTTTTGTTGGTTATCAGGTGCAAATAAAGTATATTGTCTAACTTACAAAGGCAGCTGGCGAAGGATAAATTCTTAAGGCCAATTCACACGTGACAGAAGCTTGGGAAAAGAAGAAAGAAAAAAGAGAAAAAGAAAACTTTCGTATAAAGGTAAACCTCTTAAACATACATGAAAGTATGCATTGTGAAAGTAATGAGAAAAGACTAGGGTTTCTCCATGTGATTAGCTGAGATTAGGTGGAGTCCTAATCTCACAGCATTGGGAGAGAAGCCACTCTTGCTTTCTGGGGTAATCTGGAACTTTTCAAAATTCGTTCAGATTAAATAAATGCGGAAGCATTTTTAGGCTGTTGCCTTGGAGAAAATTCCTCAGATGAAGACAGACAGCATAGATATAAATTATATTCTGGTTTAACACTTAAAAGCATCTGAGAAATAAAAACTACTTCAACTGGTATGCTTAGACCAAGAACAAGTAAAACAGTACAACAGTCGCCCATTTTGAAATCTACTGTAGAAATTGCACAAAAGGTGTTATTTTATTGCTATAAAATTTATACTTTTCCAAATGGCCGGAATAATCTTATACTAAATTTTTTAGGGTTGAAGATTGAATGTCTCTATGTATAAATGATCTCATAACTCTTGCACTGCAAACTAGTTAATGGCAAAGAGTCCACACAAAATATTGCAAGCTACTTACTCCATTTTAACAGTTGCCAAGAAGTCCATATATGGATTCATTTTCTAGCATGTTTGCTGGAATTATTTGGGGAGAGATAGAAAGACATAATGACGATTTGATTTTGTGTCTTGTTTGCTGGTTAGCTTATACATAGAATATCAGACAGTATTTGAATAATTACATTGGGCAATTAGAGACATATGACCCCCCAAAAATTACCTTGAGACAAGAGCTCAGAAAAGCTCTTGCCACACTGTGGAAGGACAGAGTTGTAGAGAGTTTCTCCTGATTTTCTGAAAAGACATTGCCAATTTAAATACATCCCATCTAGAATTTTCCTTGGACATTGGTCACCTTCCTATAATCTTCAACTGTACCTTTGTTTTTTAGTTATAAAAAAAGTGTTGGCATATGTACACAGCTGAATTTCAGATCATAATTTTTTCTAAGACTCACAAAATTAAATCAAGAAGAAAATTGACACTTCCATTGTGTTATGCTTTTATTGATAGAATCATATATCTGTATTACATAGGCAGTCTGCATTATAATGTACTCATTTGGAAATATACTTTGAAAGAAGTTGAGATACTAGCTATTTTTAAAGGCATTTTGCAATAGTGAAGCATTGAATAAAGTAATATTTTGGGAAAAAAAATATAGCATAAATTGTCAGTATTTTCAGCAAATGCATCTTGCCATTACAGTTATAGGTGCACCTGAAAAGGAAGAATGTGACAGTTTAAGGTAAAAGCAATTATATTATGTGTTAGAAGTACTAAAAGTGTTTTCCAGTGAAGAAGTAAACAGTAACATACCGAGCATATTTATAAATTTGAGGCATTTTTCCCTTAGATTTGAGTCAAAAACACATAAGAACCGACCAGCCATATCATTTGTTTGTAATATATTTGATGTACATATATATAACTTTAGCTTGTAAACTCCTGATTTATTTTCTGTCAAAGATGCAGAATCTCAAAGTGATTTGAAGAAGTTAACAATAGATTTGGCTTTAGTTACTTGTCTGTCCTGAACCTTTTGAAATTACCCTACAGACTCTGCAGACAGCCTGTACCAAAATAGAATTTCCACACACACATGCAGATTTCCAGGCCTCCTGATTTCATTCACTTCTCATCATTTACTTTACAAGCTTAATTCTATTTGGTGCAAAGGCAAATCTCACCTATTGTTATGCTAATTTACTGTAATCCAATACTTAAACATTAAAAATATAGTGAAACAGCCTCAAAGTCCAAGTTCTACTTCATTTTTAAATAGACACAAATGGTTAAAATTTTAGTACAAGAAACTGACGGAGGAAATTCAAAACACCATTATGCACATAAGCATTAGCAATCTTGTTGAATGTAAAATGCATTCTTTTTTTTTTTTTTTTTTTTTGTCCAGTTCATCCACTCAAAGTAATTACATACAGCGTTTTCACTTCTGGACTTTCAGTGGTACTATGCTGTAAGCATATGTATTAAAAAGGACAAGTTTTTCTAATGTATTGAATTATTCTTTCTTACTCCCTGCCAATTTCATCTCTGATGTCTCATTGCTAAAAGACTATCTGCAAACTGACATTCATGCTAAAAAGGAGATGTAATAATCTGAGTTACAAAAACAGTCCTCTGAGGCTGAATTTTTTTAGCAGAAAATCTGTTTTACCTTAACGTATTTTCTACATTTACACTGTGGTTTTCTGTAAGACAAAGTTTCAAGATAAGTGACTTACATTAATTGCTCCTCATTAGGATACAGAATTATATTTTCAACCACAACCCAGGCCTACTGCAAATGGACCCCTCTCAAGAAAATAAGAAAATATTCAGAATGCATAGGAGAGTTAATTTTATACCATGTCTCTTCTCTTCATTTATGATTATCAGATTTATTTACAGGCATTCTTAAAACAAAAACAAGCTGAATTATGTTTGTGCTGTGAGAGGAATGGGAGATCAGATCAGTTTTGTTCCAATTAGATTTCTAATGTTATTGTTTGTAATGTTTGTAGCATTCTTCATTTATCTAGTAAATTTTTTATCCTTTCTCTACTGTGAGACAATTAATGCACATGGTAGTGATTAAATCGTTATTCTTTGACAGTTCTTATTTGTTTCAATAAATGACCACTTAATTACAGTCTTCATAAAATGATTAAAAGTTCCAGGCATCATGTAAAGTGTTTGGAAGCTTATGCACTATATTATTTTACTGCTGTGTTCAAACATCACATGAAATACTTAACTGTTATTACGTGAAATTAGTAACATTAGTCTTGCAGTCATATTTGCAATATTCATTTGCAGTATTACCATAATGAATGGAAACTTCTACAAGAACTATTGCCCCAGCAGTGTCTTACTTATCAGCCTATAAATAGGTGCATATAAACACCCATAGAATCATACCAGACACTCTGAAGAAAACAGTCCCATCCCTGCTGAAACTAAGACAGTGATGGACACTTGTCTCCCTTCCATTCACAAGTATGTGGCAAATGGGTACCAGGTGTCAAGAGAGGCACCATATTGGTTCAAAACAAAACATGCAGAAATCTGCTGGGGGCTCCAGGGAGCTCTAAACTCATCTCCAAATGCTGCTGCCTTTGTTGTCATCTCAGCAAGCGACAGAAACCTGGGGCTGCTGGCAAACTTAGCTTTGCAGGGCAAAGAACCCCAGGGCGCAACTATGTGTTCTCCTGATTCCTACTCTCTTCACATCCCAGCAACAGCAAAGAACAGTCAGCTATGTGATTGTCCCCATGTACTTGGCACTGATAAGAACACACTTCAAGAATTGTGTTCTCTCACTACAAGGAAGACATCAAAGACATGGAGCATGTCCAGAGAAGGACAACTAAGCTGGTGAAGTGTCTGTAGTGCAAGTCATACGAGAAATGTCAGAAGCAGCTGGGGCTGTTCAATCTGGAGGAGGGGAGTCTCAGGGGAGACCTAATTATGCTCTATGATACCTCAGAGGAGATTGTGGAGAGGCGAGGGTCAGCCTCTTTTCCCAGGCAACTAGCAATAGGACAAGTGGCAATGGCCTCAAGTTTTATCAGAGAAGGTTCAGAAAGAGTGGTTATACATTGGAAGAGGTTGCCCAGGGAAGTAGTTGAGTCACTGTCCCTGGAGATGTTTAAGGAAGAGGTAGATGTAGTACTTAGGGATATGGTTTAGTGGGTAATACTGGGGTAGGTAGATGGTTGGACTAGATGATCTTAGAAGTCTTTTCCAGCTTTCATGGTTCTGTGATTCTATATCAGAAAACAAATTTATTCTCACACTAACTCTCAGTTCTTCTCAATTAACTGTAACAAGCTTGACACACACACACACACACACACACACACAAAAAGTGTCTTCAGTATTAGATACTTCCTTCCACTTAAAATTCTGCGAATAAAATTTCTTCCTCTTAAAAACTTGTTCCTTTTTGATCATTTTTTAATGCATATTTATTTTAGAGATTTACAAACAAATCTAATTTTCCGTATTTCTCTAAATGGAAGATAATATTGAAAAATTTATTAGGCACTAATACCAATTAATTACCAAAAGAATCAATTTGTGCTTTTTCTAATTCACCTGTATTTGTGTTCAAATAATAGCATTTAGATAACATGTATCAGTAATTATTCATGCCATTTGTTTTATTTTGTATTATGTAAATATTAGTTCTGAACTTCTAGGCTGATATTGAAAACAAGAAGCAAAATTGATTACAGAAAAAAAAAAAACAATTTACAGATAAACTATTTTTCTCAGGACTTGTTATTTAAAAATTAAAATACATAAAAGTAAAGTTCATTAGTTTGAATATGACAAGTTTAGTCCTTTAAATGTCAAGGACAAACTAATTTGATATTATGGTAAATTTAATATAACACTGCTTAGGAAAATACAATTTCTTTGAGAAGAATGAATACAGATTATACATTGACAAGTGTAATTGTAGGATTGTTAATAGATTTAAGAGTTTTCCTGAGTGTTCTTGGATTTGCAGTAATAGATGGTCTATGAATCAGCATTTGTACAGAACATGTCAGATACTGAGTAATTAAATCTATGCTTACTCATGTCATTATAGATCACTGCACATGAGTTTAATTGTTTACCCTGGTTTTGACTGGGATCAAATTAATTTTCTTCCTAGTATCTGGTATGGTGCTGTGTTTTAGATTTGAGATGAAAATAGCAGTTATAACACACACTGATATTTTAGTTGTGGCTGAGCAGTCCCTACACAGAGTTAAGGAATTTTCTGCTTCTCACAGTGTCTTACCAGAGAAAAACCTGAGGGTGCACAAGAAACTGAGAGGAAATGGAGCCAGAATAGCTGACCTCAAACAATAAAAGGCATATTCCTCCATACTATGCAACGTCATCTTTAGTAATAAAAGCTAGCAGAAAGAAGCAGGAAGGAAGGATAAAGGAGGAACAACAGTGTTTGCCTTCCCAAATTATGCGTACTAAGCTCTGCTTTCCTGGAAATGCCTGAACATCCGCCTGCCAATAGGAAAATAATAAACAAATTGCTTGTTTACATTGCTTGCACACAAAAATTTGTGCTTTCTCTGTATCTTTATCTCTACCCACAAGTTCTCACACTTCTATCTTGATAGTTTTCTTCCACATTTCACTTGGGCTGAGTGACCAAGTGGCTGAGTGGTGCTGAGCTGGCTAAGAGAGTTAAGCCACAACATAGTTTTAATCAGTTGTCTGAAAGAAATTATTCTGGGACAGATAACAACATAAGTTACTTTCTTTTCTTCCTCATGTGACTAAGAATTATGCATTCCTTGGGTTTCTTTTTGCTTATCTGAAGACACATGGAAAAGACTTCTGGTGCCCCAAAAATCACACTGCTTAAAAATGCCTAAAGCTGCACATAGAATGCTGAAAAATATAGGCACTAGTTACAGCAGGCAATTTGGACTCTTGGGCAGTCTGGACTCATAGGAATATCTTAGACTTACAACATTTATGTGCGTATTTACCAGAAGGTGTTAAAGGATAAGAAAGTTGCAGTCTCTCCCTCAACCTCCACCCCAAAACCCAAACAAAAGAAAGTTCAATGTGGTTGTAATAAGCATTACTGACATTCTTTACCTGTAATTTGCCTGTAATTGTTTCACTAAGAATCTTTTCGCAGTCACTGTGAGTCATTTGCCTCTGTGAGCTTGTGGTATTTAGGTCCCATCCTAACTTCTGTTCACCCTCTAGGCTTTCAGTGAACAGAGAAAATAAATAAATAAGTGAATAAAACTGCCAAAAAGCATCACTGAGCTACAGGGAAATTCAAACCACTCTGCATGCCAGAGCTAACAGATATCTTATGCCAAGATATAAAGTTCAAATTGAGGTTATACTGGTGCAGTTTTCTTCAGAATATGATTTATTCTGTTCTGTTTTGTGGCAATTTTCTTTCTGTTATTTTTGTTAATGTGAATAGTGCAATTTGAGGCCATTTCCTCACATCCTGTCACTCATCATCTGAGACAAAAGACTGATACCCATCTTCCTACAGCCTCTTTTCAGGTAATTGTAAGAACTCTTCTCTCAGATTCCCCTTCTCTACACTGAATAGTCCCATTTCCCACAGTTGATCCTCATATCTTGTTTTCTAGTCCCTTCATTAGTTTTGTTGCTCTGCTGTAAACATGTTCTTACAACTCAACACCTTTCCTTTAGAAAAGTGCCCCAAACTTAACACAGTATTCAAGGTTGTGTTCTTACCAGTACTAAGTACAGAGGGACAATAAATTCCTTAGTCTTTCTGGCCTCACTATTTCTGATACAAGCCAGAATGCCATTGGCCTACTTGGTCAACCCTGTGAGCTCATGTTCAGCTGGCTGTTGGCCAGCACCCCCAGATCCATTTCAACTGGGCAATTCTCCATCCATTTCTCCCTAAGCCTATACCCAAGACTGCACAACCGGCTGGGGTTACTATGATCCAAGTGCAGCACTCGGCATTTAATGCTATTGAAAGACATGCATTTGGATATGGATCCTCCATCTAGTCTATCCACATCCTTCTGCAAAGCCTTCCAACACTCAAGCAGATCAACATTCCTGCCCAACTTGGTGTCATCTACAAACTTACTAAGGCTGTACTTGCTCCCCTCATTAAGATCATTGACAAAAATATTAAACAAAACTATCCCCAATGCTGAACTCCTGGGAACATCACCTGTGTTTGGCCACCAATTGTACCTAGCTTGAGTTACAATGACCCTTTGGGCCTATTCATCCAGCCATTTTTTAACAGTACATTCATCTAAGCCACAATTATCCAGTTTCTCTAGGAGAATACTGTGGGAAACAGTATCATACACTTTTCTAAAGTCCAAATAAACAACAACCACAGCCTTTTCACTAAACATACAATCTTATCATGGAAGATCAAGTTAGACATCCCATCCCATGGGACTTAACCCCTACCCCCCAAACTAAATAATTAAATAAACATACAAACAAATAAATAAATAAAATGAAATCAGAGAGTCACGTGAGAACTTCACCAGGAAATAAAGAAAGGAGAGATGAATGGTGCTTCTTGTCCAATTTTTTTTTTTTTAAATTTTTTATCCTTTCCTCTTCCTCTCCCCTTCTTTTCCTTTCCCCATCCTTTTCTATTTCCTCTTCTCTCCTCTCTTTTCTCTCTTTCTTTTTTATTTCTCCTGTTTTCTCATTTTAAAACATAAGTGCTCCTGATAGAACTCCTGGCAAGGACACCTGATGCGCTCTTTTTTGTCCGCTCTTCTTCGTCAGCTCTCCTCCTGTCTCCCTGCTGCTCAACTGGACTGCGCATCTCACCTCAGTGTTGTGGTGAGGCCTATCCACCTTTCAGACGTTCTCTCTCTCATTATATTTGATTTATTAGCTTCAATTCTCATTATATTGTATTATGGTGTGTTATCTTGCATTCTAATACTATATATTTCACAGAATCACAGAATCACAGAATTGTAGGGGTTGGAAGGGACCTCCAGAGATCATCGAGTCCAACCCCCCTGCCAAAGCAGGTTCCCTACACCAGGTCGCACAGGTAGGCATCCAGGCAGGTCTTGAACAGCTCCAGAGAAGGAGACTCCACCACCTCCCTGGGCAGCCTGTTCCAGTGCTCCGTCACCCTCACTGTAAAGAAGTTCTTGCGCACATTTGTGTGGAACTTCCTATGCTGCAGTTTCCGGCCATTTCCCCTTGTCCTGTCTCCACTCATCACTGAAAAGAGTCCGTCCTCGCCATTCTGCCCCCCACACCTTAGATATTTATAGACCTGGATCAGGTCCCCTCTCAGTCTTCTTTTCTCAAGGCTGAACAGACCCAGTTCACTCAGCCTTTCTTCATAGGAGAGATGCTCCAGGCCCCTCACCATCTTTGTGGCCCTCCACTGGACTCTTTCCAAGAGATCCCTGTCTTTTTTGTACTGGGGAGCCCAGAACTGGATGCAGTACTCCAGATGAGGCCTCACCAGGGCAGAGTAGAGGGGGAGGATCACCTCCCTCGACCTGCTGGCCACGCTCTTTTTAATGCACCCCAGGATGCCATTGGCCTTCTTGGCCTCAAGGGCACACTGCTGGCTCATGGCCAACCTGTCATCCACCAGGACACCCAGGTCCCTCTCTGCAGAGCTCCTCTCCAGCAACTCATCCCCCAGCCTGTATTGGTGCATGCAATTATTCCTCCCTAGGTGTAAGAGGCCTGTCCAGGCCTCGCTGAATGGCAGCACAGCCTTCAGTCGTGTCAGCCAATCCTCCCAACTGCGTATCATCATTTAGAAAATTAGTTTGTTTCTCCTCAGATTGTTGCCAGTGTTTTTAATTATTTTGGCGTCTCCTTTTCCCTTTTTTCCAGAGGTGCGGATTTTGCAATCCCTCTGCCCCGCTGGTCACAGAACTGGGCTGAACCAGCCCGTAAACCATTGACATTCTGCTCTCCAAGAGCAGAGAGAGATTACATATTTATTTCTCTACTTTGAAATGAACAAAGAATTTTTGTACACAATTTCTGTCTCTCCATGAAAAACGAAAGGCTGCTCAAAAATTATTTATACAGATTTTCATTTTACAAATAGAATAGGGGACTGGACTGGTTATTCATGATGTTGTGTGAATCATTTGAAACATATGCTGCACATTCCAGGTTGGACTAGATTTCAAATATCAGATACATACCACATATAAACCCAAATTACCTTCAATTATTTAAATAAAGTTTTTATGCCTGTACAAAGTGTAGAACTAAATTTTGAGGTTTAGATTGTGGGAATCAAATGTTATTTCTGCATTAGAACTGGATAATGTTTTTTTATTTCATGGTCTCCACTGTCACAGTTCTTTTTGGGAGTCTTTCTACTTCACTTGGGGGGTGTCTCTGATAGTTTACATCACTTATCCTCTAGATAAACCTTCTCCAGGAATGCACACTCTGTATATAGGTGTATATATATATATTTTATTGTACGCATTTCAAGAATATCCTGCACAAGATGGATTAAACCAGAGTCATGCATGCACATGGAAGCGCCTGAAGAGACATCGGAAAGGCCTGGCATCACCCCCAGCCTTCCGGTGCTCTTTGTTTAACAAAGACTTTGAAGAAAATAATGATATCAATATGACAAGCAGAGCACTAAGACATCTTGGAAACAACAGGATGGCTACTGATTGACACCAGATAACACGCCAATTAACAAATGTAAACTTTGATAAGATTGTGAACCTGGAGTACCCAGCCAATAGATAAACAGGGGAGCGGGACAGGCAAAGGGGTAAACAAGGTTTAAAATCTGTCATTGAGTCCTTAGGGGTGGGTGCTCCTGCTTGCAGGACGCCCACTATTGCAATCGCGAATAAAATCTGCTTTTATCAGAGATACCATCCCGACAAAAATTGTGTGGATATTTCTAACAAGATTCATGAGAATGAGATGAGAGGAGTAGAATTCAGATCCAATAGTCTTACCGGACTTTCTTCCTCCCTAACCTGATTTTTATCTAAAAGAGTAGCAATTTTTTGTAATAAAGTATTTTTTAATTTTAATATTATCGTAATAAAGTATAATAATGATACCAATAATAAGATACACATTTTAGAGCACGTACTGCAAAAAGAGATATTTTTAATAGCTCTCTACTCTCTAAAACTTCAGAAATTTAGTCTTCTGTAACTTTTATCAATTGTTCTGTTCAGATAAAAAAATCATGTCCGTTCATATATTTCCTTGTGAGTAGTTATAATGATTTAATAATAAACTTTGGATCGGGGGTCAAAAGAAGTTGTGAAATGACTTCATCTTGGTAGATTTTGCATATTTTTAATTACAGTGCTTCTCAGTGGTCATTGTATTAATAAAAAAATTACATTTTTGGAACTAATTTTTGAAAAATATAAAATATTAGTGACCTCTGTACATGTATATGAGAAAAGCACTCATTAATTATTTTAATTATATTCTTTTGATATAGTAAATGCCAATAGAATAAACTAATAATAGGTTAATAGGTTACACCTTTATATACTGTATAATATGTTTGGTTTCTGTAATAAATTTCAAGTAAGAAGTGTTAGCTACTGTAACAAACAGATAGAAAAATAATTTTACAGTATTTTGCTGAAAAGGTCTGAAAGTCCTTTGTGTCATATTTAAAAGATATATATATACAATTTTAATTCCTTGATTAATCAGCAAAATCAAAGTCTGCAGAGTGTCCTTTAACATTTTTGTATCTTTTTTTTTCTTTTTAGTTAAGATATTGTGCTATTACAAGCCAAAACTTTAACAGGCTCACACACACACTGACATAGAGAACAAACTATAAAAAGATATTGTAATATATTCACAAGTTATAGATTAGAATTCAGCTATCAGCAAGCTATTTCTTATTTACACAGTTAAATATATAAAACTTAGAAAAAAATAGAACACCAATATTTTGTTACCTGATCAATGTTATAAATATTTTGATTAAAAGTTATTTATGAAGTTCAGTGAAAATGGCAAATCAGAGCTCTGGAATCAATTCTGATGTTAAGAATTGATGTCTCAGCACTATAATTTAGGCAAAGCATTCTTTAAATAAGAATTCAAGAAAAACAATTTTTTTTGTATCATTCATATATCTCTCTCTCAGAATATCATCAACCCATTTTTTTAGAATTGTCCTTTTTTCTGTTGTTTGTCTTTTTTTCTGTTCAGATCTACCAGTAGCCTTTCCACACTATTTGTATGGAAATATACAATACCTTAATACTATAGGCATTATCTAAAGCATGATTGTCTAATCTTGATAGTAAAAATTATCTCAGTGCACACATTATACCAAAGAATATGAAACCATTTTTACTTCCTGAAAGAAATCACATCAGGACATCTTGAGGAAGAAAAGAATTAAGTAAAAATTTTTTGTTATATTCTACAAAATCTATAGAGAGTGACTGCAAGCACATTGTCAGAATTTTAAATGTGGCAAACTTCTGTCAAGATGAGAATCTTTGTGTGAGATTTTAGCAAATACTCTCGTGGTCTGATACCCTAGTTATGCTAGTAAAGGAAGATCATAATCACTGAGGAAGTGGCTGTCTAGTTAAGACCATAGGCTTAGTCTCAATTATTTCAGTGAAGTATTCAAGCTTTGAGAAAGAGGACCTCAGTCTGAGCATAGTAGCATTTCTTTTTATTTCTTGTTCTTAAACAAATGACAGTCCTTGAAAGTTATACCAGTGCTGAAAATAAACAACATTTTTTTTAACTGCTGATTTTAAAGCTCTGATCTCTAATGTGACTTACTGGCAACATACTTTACAAGATCCTCTGATATTTCTGTCAAGCCCAGAAAGCTATCACTGATGCTATGGTTTGGGCAGACAAGCGAGTAAAGAATGAAGTTGTCTGCAGCATATAACTTGCTCTACATTGTATTCTACATTACCACAGAGAATTGGAAGGCGTAGTTCTATTAAATTCAAGATGTAAGTTTGCATACTCATAAATTATGTAAATAACTCAGTGCAGAAAATAAGATTTGAAGTGGCCAATTAATAATGAAGGACAGTTAAAAAAAATAGGATCATATGGGATTAAAAATTGTGAATGCCAATTAATCAAGAAGATCTTAAATGAAAAGCAAGTAAATTAAATATCACCTGATATTTATATCCAGTTGCTCAAGAACACTTTGGAAAGAATAGCTTCAAATATAAAACAGAACAAAACTAAAAAATAGGAAAAAAATAGTTAAAAATATTTATACTACAAAAATACTACTATGCTTATACACATGTTAAAAAGGAAAAATAAATACAGAAATTACTCCTGTTGTATTGTTGCTGTTCAAAAATCTTTGTTGGAAATCTATCTTTCTATAAGGCTTTTATATGACAATGATGTCGTTATGTTATTTTGCGTTGTAATGATGTGCTATAATGAATTTTGATGTCATTACAGCAAGGGAACAGATGCTGCAATTAAGACCACTAAATGATATTCAGCCCTTCTAGATTCATACATTTTTTGTAAATTTCTAATAACTTGTGAAGCATTTATGGCATCAGAAGATCAGTTGGATCATTGTAATGTTGCAAGATACATACTGTCAGAGAAACTGAGACATTTATTCCTCTCAGACTGCATACAAAATGAACTTATTTGTTTTGCCCCCAAATTTGCATGATGAGAAGTGGAGCTACAGCTAAATCAGGCTACTGGAAGATTTCAACCAGAGTTTTCTGATAGTAGTAAAAATAAACAGTGCAGACAACAAGATATATGAGTTTAAATGAATTCTATTGCACTTTCCATACACTATGAAATATTTTTTACCCTAAAGGAAAGAAATAGCACTACCAAATTGTTTGAATGTCATTAATGTAAAGAAGTTAATTTGTGCCTTTTCCAGTATACCCAACAATTTGTTAGAGTGATTCCAGTCAATTTTCAACTTTATCACAAAAATTAAGCTGTACTGACACTTATTCCAAATTTTTGGTCTCAAAGTTGATGTCATTGTTCATTGACATCAACATACAAGTTTGTCTTTGTACTCTACAAAACTTGTGCTCATAAATGAAGGCATAATCTGCAGAGACAGTTGAGATTCCTGGTGTAGGAAACCTGCTTTGGCAGGGGGGTTGGACTTGATGATCTCTGGAGGTCCCTTCCAACACCTACGATTCTGTGATTCTGTGACTCTTTAGTTCTTATAATCTTAAAATGTGGAAATTTCATTTAAGATTTTTAGATGAATTTCTAAGACAAATTAGAATAATTTTAGGATGAATCATTAACTGTTTCTGAATATTTTGTAGGTAACCATTGTATGCAAGCATTTATATGATTGTTATTATATCTACAAAATTTACATGAAAAAAATGGGGGACCTCTTATTAAATAGTGATGGAAAGAATAAAGATGATTATTATTTTGTGCTTTTAATAATTTCTACCATTGCTAGTAAGATTTCTGTTTAGATAATTAGTTCTGTGAGATGAAAACATCAATTTATCTTGAGTGAATTAAGGCTTAATTAACCTTACATTCCCTCAAGGCTATTGATCTGTAAAGAGTAAGTCAGTAATTGAATGTTGCAGTTATTACAATCCCCAGTTTCTTAAAACATGCGGTTGACTTTCTTCAGTACCATGAGAGCAAGTGTATCCTAATTCTTAACAACACTTGCAATAGCTTTAAATCCATCCAAATAAAATTAAAAACAAACAAAAAACAAAAATCAAAAAACAAAAAACAAACAAACAAAAAAACCAACAAAAAAACACCATACGTACATAAATTCAAATGCATGATTGTTTTAGTTTGAGGACAGTTCATTTATGTAGTGCTATTGTACTAGAAGTAGTATAATATAATCTTATTTAGTGAAATTTAATAAAATTTACAGTTACATTAGCATAGATGAAGCACAGACGATAATTTCTTTTCTAGAGCTTATTAATTTGTTAAAAGAAAATGAACTACATTAATCTCTCTTATACTACTACATTTCTTTCCTTTAAAGCCAAACATCAATATTTAATACACTGTCTATTCATCAGCGTCCAACTTCTGGGGATCATAGAATCACAGAATAGTCTGAGCTGAAAAGGACCATAATGATCATTTAGGTTCAACCCCCCTGCTATGTGCACGGTCACCAACCACCAAACCAGGCTGCCCAGAGCCACATCCAGCCTGGCTTTGAATGCCTCCAGGGATGGAACATCCACAACCTCTCTGGGCAACCTGTTCCAGTGCATCACTACCCTCATATCTAAATTAAATCTCCCCTGTCTTACTTCAAAACCAGTCCTATCACTGTCCACCCTCAAACAGGCGCCCCCCCTCCTGTTTATATGCTCCCTTCAAGTATTGGAAGGCCACAATGAGGTCTCCCTGGAGTCTTCTCCAAGCTATACAAATCCAGTTCCCTCAACCTTTCCTCACAGGAGAGGTACTTCAGCACCTCTGATCATCTTAGTGGCCCTCCTACGGACCCTTGAAACGGTCCACACCCTTCTTGCTCTGGGGGACCCAGGCCTGAGCGCAGTACTCCAGATGGGGCCTCGTAAGAGCCAAATAGAGAGAGGCAATCACCTCCCATTCCCTGCTGGCTACCCCTTTTTTAATGCAGTCCAGAACACAGTTGGCCTTCCTGGCTGCAAGTGTACTCTGCTGTCTCATGTCCAGTTTCTTGTCTACCAGGACCTCCAAGTCCTACTCTGCAGAGCTGCTCTCAAGAGGATCTTCCCCCAGTTTATATAAATATCTGGGGTTGCCCTGAGCCAAGTGCAGCACCCTGTACTGGGCCTTATTGCACCTCATTAGGTTTTCATTGATTATCTCACATCTGAAAACCATTATTTAAACTATGTAAAGTGAATCATGTCCATAGATTAACTATATAAAATAAGATTGAAACAGATGCATTCCTATGATGTTTTCGAGTACAATAGGACAATTTTGGTTTCTGTACTGGGATTGATTGATTTAAATAAATATTGTTATAGATGGAATCATATATTAGTTAGAGTTATTAGTATCACACATAATATGTGTATCAATTTACTTCAGCAGACTCACTTTATGCATTTATTGATTTAGATAGTTTATTTGCGATTGTTACTTAAGTGCAATTAATAAAAGGAACATAAATCTCTGTATAACTGAGGTAGGCAGTTCTCATTGTCTTTATAAGAATCTCTGAGTGGTTTTCACTACAGATTGAAACTCTTCTCAGTTTTTCAGTATTTTCTTACTTGTTTTGACTAATATTAGCATGAGGATACTGAATTGATCTTATGGGAATTTTCCATCTCCGCACATCTTTATTTAAAACTTTCCAGTACACTTTCCATTATTTGTCCTGAAAATTTTATCAAGTCCTGAAAAATTAAATAGATTTTCTTTGAATCTTCATAGCTAGGTTTGTATAGATCCATGCAATTTGTAAGCAACCCATTGAAGAAATTCAATACGCTTCTCTGAAGAACTGTATTTCAAATTTCTAAGAAGGTTCACCATTTTCAACACCACCACTTATTTGCTTCCCTCCAGAACTAAAACCCTTTGACGGATCATGTTTTTCTATTAACAGATTACAGATCATCCCAGGACTAGGAAAGATTAATGTATTTTCAGTTTTTCTACCCTGACGAACTTAATTCTCCTCATTGAATCACCATTTTAGGAGGTCCAATTCTGTTAACTACTCCTAAAACTCCAGAGGAAGAGAAGATACATCTGTGTCTACACCATTTTATATATGCAAGACTAATCTTTGTCACTGAAGGCAGAGAGCACACACCTTTCTATGTGCTCCTGAATTATTTTCTTTCCTTTCATACTGGGATAATGTGGCAAGATTTCAGGGCTGCAGATAAGAAAGGAGACCAGAAGCTGCCCTGTCTCAGATTACAGACAGCTCCAGGCTGACCAGCTGCTGCTGGTCAGAAATGAGACATGAATGACTCTGCTTCTACCTTTTGGAGATTTAAGAAAGGGAATAACTACTGAACAACGGCAACTGGGAGGGAGGAGTGAGAAATGGAAGAGAAACAGCCCTGCAACTGTTGGAGTGGTGACTGAGGACCTGCAGACTGTGGGAAGTTTGAGATGGACAACATCCTGTGGGAGGAATATCATACTGGAGCAGGCAAAGAGAATGAAGATAAAGGAGTGGCAGATGAGAAAATATTATGGAGTCTCTGCAAACCTCATTCCTACTCCTCTCTGGTGTGGGAGGGAAAGGAGTATGAACTGGGGGAAGGGTTACTTTCCTTTTAGTTTTTACTGCTCTATTCTGTTTTAAATAGGCAAGAAAGTGGATTAATCTCCTTTATGTTGACTCTATTTTCCCACAATGTAATTGATGAGTTATCTCTCTGTTCTTATCTGAAAACCTGAGTTCTTTTTCATTGCATTCTCCCTCCAGCCTGCTCCACCAGCCTTGCTGAAGAGGGGTATTGAGAGAACATCGTGGTGAAGCTTAGCTGACCACTGATGTTAAGCAACCACTCTCCTAAGCTGAGCTCCTGGGATCGAACTGGATCTTGAGAGAGGGAAGCTTGAGCTAAGGACTGGTAATGCTTAAGATTATGCTTGTCCTAAGGTTATTCTAGCTCTATAGCACTAAAGAAAAGAAAGACCAGTACCTGCAAGTTTTCCTTACATCGACTAATTTACTACACTAGATGTCAACTGCACTCTGCCGTAGCTGAAAGATTAATCTTGTCATGGAATCATAGAATCATAGAATGTCCTGGGTTGAAAAGGACCACAATGATCATCTAGTTTCAACTCCTCTGCTATGTGCCAACCACTAGACCAGGCTGCCCAGAGCCACATCCAGACTGGCTTTGCATCCATCCAGAGACAGGGCATCCACAACATCCCTGGGCAACATGTTCCAGTGTGTAACCATCCTCTGTGTAAAAAACTTCTTCCTAATATCTAACCTAAACCTCCCCTGTCTCAGTTTAAAATCATTCCCCTTGTCCTATCACTATCCACCCTTGTAAACAGTCATTCCTCTTTTTGTTTATATGCTCCCCTCAAGTACTGGAAGGCCACAATCAGACCATCTTCTCCTTACTGCATTCGTGCTTATTCATGTAACTAGTCTTGCTGGGCTGTGATTGATCAGCATTTATGCTGGGGATGGAGATACTGGTTGTAGACCTTAGAGGTCTGCAACTGCTGCAGATCTTCTTCATGCCTGTTTTGTTTAAGTAGCAGCAAAACTATTCTTTACGTTTTATGACTTGTTAGAAAAATAACCATGTGACAATTTTTGATGGACTTTTCTGTTTGGTATTTTGCTGTTGGTATGAAAAGAGATTCTAAAAAAAGGACAGAATTATTGCCAGTCTATAAAATGCTTCTGAATCTATCAAATGTATTCTTCCTCTTGTCATTTCAGTACATTTTTCTTCCAAAACAGGATTTATTATAAGTCATTGAAAGAGACTTTATATAGAAACTGATGTTTTAATCGATCTCCTAGTATTTTTTTTTCTTTTTTTTTTTGTCTTTTCTTTAAAAAAAAAAAAAGTGAAAAGTAGGTTTTTCAAATCACCGCGCAGCACTGAGGAGAGACACTGTTCTTGTATACTTGAAAAATATACTACCTAAAATTATGGGAATCAGAAATCCATTTCACATTTCATGAGAAAACTAAGAAACTATTTTCAGCACATCAGAGCACAGAGCAGAGCAGTCATAAATAGTTCCAATATTGAGGATACAGGCAAAAACTGTGGTATTGTGTCAATACAAAACTCAACGGAATAGAACATCAAAATAAAGTTTTCCTAAGTGTTGCAATAGGATAGTAAGATGTTGTGCTGATTTCTTGAATAGTGTGATTGAATGCAGATCTGTTCTCTGAACACAGAGGTTTTCACTTAAGATTTTCCATTCATTTTTATATATACACCGATCTTGCACTTCTGCAAAGATTGTAGTTGACATCAGATTAAACTTAATCTTCAAAAATTATAGTGTCTTTTATTTTGGCTCCAGACACAAATAGAGGCAGCACAGTGCCAAATTTAAGTAGATAGATCTTCTGCAGACCTTTGACTAGTACTAATACAGTCAGCATTTTTATCCTGGAGTAGCTTCCCAGTGTGGTTTAAAACTACTTGCACAGACGGCATTTTTATTCTTGTCTGAAGACAGATCTGGCTTCAGCTCAGTCAAATTTTTCTCTTTATTACTTTCACTACCCACAGTAGGAATGTGGCATTTCAAGATTCAGGGATTTCAGTGGCAGATGGGATCAATCCACTGTCTTCCAGCTTTTATACGTGGCTTAGAAAAGTGTGATATACTAACCTCACTTTCTTCCAAAAGTAAACAAGCTCATAAAATGGAAGTATTTTCAATAGTTCATATTTATGTTTCTGTCATTACTTACTTTCTAGAAAGTAATTCATTCAAAAATGTGAGTTGCTTTTCATATAAAGTTTAAGTAATTAAGCTAAAAACTATTTGGTCCTTGTCTCAACTTAGTAGTAAGAAAATCTGAAATGCCTGCTTGGAAATCTCACAGACCATCACCAATGAATGTTTAGCAATTAGCGGAGAAAATGCTATGAACGATAGTCCTCTTGTTAGGAAAATGTCTGCATGAAAATTTCTACCAGTCAGTTCTTGATTCCTTCTATTCTCTGTGAGAGTAATTGCTTTAGTCATTGGCCTTTCACTTCTGTCAAGACCTGCTGATGATCTGGTAGAACGCTATGATCCCCAGTGCTGAAGAGCTTCCATATATCAATGACATTGCATTAAAAAACTGCACTGTGTATGTAGGAAAGATAAGATAGTAATAATGTACATCAAGAAACACTTGAGTGAAGAATTACTTTAGTTTGTGTGTATGTCAAAATAACTTCTTCTCAGCATGTCAAACTCCATCAATCCTGGTACCCTGTCTCAAATATTGCATGCCTGTTCTCAGATGCTGTGTTGCAATATTTTATATTAAGCAGGTAGCTGACTAATGGAAAGACATTTACCACAGGTGCAGACTGGCATTTTCAGCTACAGGAAGAAGTCCTGGAAAAATCTTAAAAAATAGATTCAGTCTTCTACTTTGCATCGTCAAATGTTCTGCATGTAGGAGTCTTCTTGCTGCCATAGTTATGTGGGTGGACGCAGACTTTTTACACATAGGTGGATGTAAGAAAACAGTTTCAGCAGAACATTAGAGGTTACTTCTAACTACAGTGGAGTTCTACTCTTCATTTATCTTGTTTCTTCGGTTGCAATTGGTTTAATCATTAAATTTCAAAGATGTTAGCTTTCTAAGAAAACTTAAGAAAATGAACTCACATAGAACTTAATTTAAACTATTCTTTCTTATGTATTTCTCTGTATGTAAGCAGAGCTCCAAACCATTACTTCTTACAAATCACTTCAATAAGACTTCAGTAGCGAATTAATCAAAAGTAAAAAGAAGAATGTTCTGTTCTACTTTACATTAAAAAAAAAAAAAAAGAAAAAAAAAGGAAGAAAAAACACTGCACTCCTCAGACTTACTTTCTGCTTACTTTCTACTGACAAATATAGATCTATCTGGAAATTATTATATTATCTGAATTGTCTAATTTATCTATATACATACAAAATATTTGCCTATTTTTTCAGTTTTAGGATTCATACTATATAACTGTTATATCTGTTTGCTGTAGACTTTTCAAGGGCACTGACAAGTGCATCTTTTTGGCATGTAGCATGAAAAATACAATAAAATTTAACTATATGACACAAGTTAAAATAAAATAAGCTAACACAAATCAAAGTGTTATTTTCCCTTGTTCTTTTTACTGCAATGATTGTGTAAAACTACTTCATAAAAAATAGTCAGATATTTTCTTATATATGTAAAACTTGGCTTACAGTACATGTATACACACATTCATTTTAAGTGATAAGGAGGATGATAAGAACCATCAGAGAACTGACAATTATTTAAAGTGTAATTAGTTACTCATCTTTGTATAGATAGGACAGAAAAGTACCTAGATTAGGTAAAGTACTAGAATATTAGAGATAGCAACAACAAAATTCAGTAGAAAACAACTCAAAGAATAAGAATGACATCTAGAAAAAGTTAAATGTAAATAGGAAAGAAATCCAGACTTGAAAAGCAAATCCAAGCTCTTTCTGAAATTTCTCTCAACTGAGAATATCATTTTTATATATTCATTTTTCTGTATCTTCTCAGATGAAAATATATTCTTGTTGACATGTTGAAGCAAATAATAGATATTTATTTATGGTTACCTTTGTTAGGTTTTGATCAGAGTAAGGTAAATAGCAGTGTTTTATAATTCTGGACAATCATAAAGTTACTCTGGTTCACTGAAAATAGTTCACAGTTCACAGTGAAACATTCCCTGATGTTGATTGCCTTACTTTGTCCTGACTTCTACAGGACTTAGCATTTCCATCAGTAATATCACATGTAGGTTTGATTTTGTAACTGTGGAGACCATATCAAGTTTTCCTGTACACAATATTGGTTTTGGATCATGATTCATATGCATAGATTTCTTTCTTATTTTCTTCTGTTTTCTGTTTAAGTATTTTTACTTATGTAGATTTGTGTAATGTTTCTCCTTTCCTGCTTTCAGATGTACCACTGCTTTGCCTCAGTTAGATTTTTAACATCTGTAGCAAATTAAAATTAAATAACTATGTGAAGATCAAATGGACTCAGAGATCAGAACAATTTAATCACAGAAATCTACAATTTCACAAATTATACAGCTCCCCTACTCTACAGGAGATGTGATACAGTCCAGAAGAATAGCTGAGTGGACAAGTTTAGTAGTTCCATCTTATGCTATGTTATATAATGCCTAGTTGAGATAGTCCTGAGCCATCTCTAAATGGGCTACTTCATCTTCATGGCAGAAACTAGACTAAAACAAGATTGCTAAATCTGTTCCCTGTGAAGGACTGGAACTCTTCATGACTTTTTCTTCCATTTTATTATTGTCTTTGGCTAAACAATGACAAATATCACAATGTTTAGAGAGCCTGGCACTTCAGCGAGAAAATTGAATAGCAGAGTTGAAGAGAAGCTATTCTTCTTCGTGTGATTGCTGTAAAGAGAATTTGTTCATGGACAAATTATGACTCCTGTAGGAGTCAAAGAAAGAATATAAGCAGTAGTTAACCAACATCTACAAATGTTATAATTTTGTAGCAGACAATGACAAGAATCTATCCGAGGAGTCATAAGCCAAGCCAAATTTACTTTATAAGAGCAAATAATAATCTGTTGACACAAATTGTATTTGTCTCTTGATTACATTACATTTCAAATTAAATTAAAAAGTCTTGCTTGCTGCAATATTTTTCTTGGGTCAGAAAATTAATGAACACTCTAGGCACTTCATGAACCTGGGTAGCCAGGTCTAGTGATTGGCAATCCTGCACATAGCAGGGGGGTAGAAACTAAATTATCATTGTGGTCCTTTTCAACACAGGCCATTCTATGATTCTATGATATATATCCATTGAGGATTTGAAAGGCACACTTCCTACTAGGCAGTCATCGTTTTTGTCACTGGAAAGCCCAGAGAGACTACACAAAGAGGACTACAGATTCTACAACTTCTCTTGTCCCTGTGCTGCACATCACTATACGGCATGGGCAAGTTCTTAAACCTGGCCAGTGCTGGAAAATTATTTATTTTCTCAGAAAATGCAAGTTGATGAAGTTTTTGGACTGAGATACAAATTGCATACTTTTTGGAATTACTGATTTACCAGCTTCCCTCAGAACTTCTAGTCTGCCAATCTAGACTGCCAATCACTAGATAAGTCTGCCCAAGGCCTCACACAGCCTGGCCTTGAACACCTCCAGGCATGGGGCATCCACAACTTCACCTACTTTACTGTGTGCTCCTCTGTGGGCTGCACATGGAAATCTGCAACATGTAGCATCCCATGGGCTGCAGGGGAGCAGCCTGCAATTTAAATGGCAACTATGCATTTTTATTTTTATTTTGATTTTTTTAACTAGAAAGTGTATTTTTCTTCTTCATTAAATGCAAACACAGATATTTTGTCAGTGAAATTAATGAAAGTTTTTTTTATATAAAATTAAACTGCATTTTTCACTGAGGAATTTGTTTACAAATATGGATGAGGGGAGTATTCATTCTGTTCTCAATATAAGAAGAATTAGCAGCACCTTTCTACTGATGCACTGCGCAGCCTTCTGTTTTTAATCTTCCCTTCCCTTCTCTTCCACGAACATTTTTCCTCTGTTCCTAGGCTCACTGTTAAAACAGGTACTTTTTACCTCTTATGAAAGGATATATGCAAAAGAAAAAAAATAACAGTATTGAATACTAGGACATCAAATATGCAAGACAACTGAAGTTCTGGGGCATTAAAATCTAAACTGCACATACATATAACTTCAGAAGGAATTGCCATCTAGGGACTGATGAAAAGGAAGAGAAAGTATGGATCTTGCTTGCAAAGAAGTGAAATAACCCAGACAGCCATGACTAATGCTGAGATAAAACAGTCATTCAATTAAAAGAATTAAGGAAGGAAAACTCCTTCATATCCTGTACCTGGTCCAAATATTTTCTCTGTCTCTCATGCTCCCCTTGAGATTTCTCTTGTCTAGGATACTCTCCAAAGCAGACTTCCCCAAGTTAAAATACAAAAACATTGTATTCCCAAAGCAACAAAGAGAATCTCTTTGCATTCCTAGCATGGTTAATAAGAAATGTAACCCAGCAACCAAAGAGAGAAATTATACTGCTGATCATATCAAAGAGGATCTTCCTACCTTCAAACCTTGAGAGTCTCCCACACTGGAAGAAAAAAAATAAAGATTTGCATAGCACAGCAGAAGTAAATGCTTTGATTATAGTAAGTAAATTAGATATTGCTTTATCATTACTATATACAGCTTCAAGCAATCAGACCACTGCTGCTAAGCTGCTCTTTCAAATAACAAGTACATTTGTTTTACAACAACCGTGGGGCAAATTTTATCAGTTAATATTTCTTCTTTTGCCTACCAGAGGGAAAAAAAAAATATATAGAGGAAAAATAAAGGAAGCAAAGAAAGTCTACAAAAGGCTATGTTATTAAATACATTTTTATTTTTATTAACCAACATAAATGTCTTAGATTTGTAACTGGTATCAGTGTGAATATGCAAAAAAAAAAAAAAAAAAAAAAAAAAGAAAAGTGTAATAAAAGAAGTTCAAAGAAGCCAGATGTCACACTACAGTTATCACATTCTTCATGTGGTGTTCAGCAGCCACTTGTACAAGCCTGAATGAGTTGAGGAGATAATATAAATAGAAACCAAGCACTAAAATTTCTGACTAACTGATATTTTGGCAGTTACCAGTAGATGGCTGCAATTTCTAGTTACTGAAATGGCTCACTGATAACTATTCTGTTCCACACAAGTGCTGGAAATGAGTCAACCACTAGATGCTTATTGAAGGCTGTTACTGGACTTTGCCTGACTATGCAACAAGAACGTACATATCTGAAAAGATGGAAATCTGTACATTTCATACATGTTGTTCACTTCTTTTGGAGTTTAATAGATATTTTTAGTCTCTGGTTCTCAAAGGCCCTTCTTATTCTCCTTTTATGTTTGTCATGAATTCCTCTGGATACATATAAAACTTGAATTTCTGTGTGATATTCTCAAACTATTTTCTCCCTCCAACAGTAACCCACTATAAGCCTCCTTTTGTCTGAAAAATATTTGTCAGTGCTTCAGTATCATTCCAGCTGCTGCAAAGACATATGACGTGTGTCAAAAAGCAATTTGTGTAACTGAAAAGTGCGTAGTGAGAGCTTACTGGGGATAGATGGAAAACAGTTACATTCTACAAAAAATACAATAAATAAATAACTAGCATGGTGACAGATTGTATAAGGCATGACTGAGATCGTACACAATATTTATTGATTCAAGAAGCAAGCTATGAAACTGAAGACATTCAGTTTTGCATTATGAAAACACTTTTCTAGTAAGCAGCTCATAGCTACTCCTCATTATTTTTCGTGTTTTAAATGGAAAAAAAGAACACTGGGGGAAATATTGTCTCAAGACCAAAGAGACACCATTTGATATTCAAAGGAGACTGTTGTGGTTTAACCTAGCAACTAGTAGAATACCACACAGCCTTTAGCTCACTCCCTCTCCGCGCATTGGGATGGGAGAGAGAACTAAAAAAAAAAAAAGTATAGATAAAGTTGAGATAAAAAATATTTACTAAAACAGAAAAGAAAGAGAGAGAAATAACAGTAATAATAAATTGCTAACCATCAGCCAACAAATGCCTAGACAGTTCGTGAATGTCAGGCCCTCCACCAGCCAACTCCCTTCAGTTTTATAGCTTTTTCACATGATGTCATATGATATGGAGCATCCCCTTGGCTAATTCAGATCAGCTATCCATGTTCTGTCTCTTCCCATCTCTTTATGCCCCACAGTCCACTTGCTGTCAGAACAGTACAAGAAACAAACAAACAAAAAAACAACCTAAAAAGTCCCTCACTCTGTACAACACTGTTCAGCAACAACTAAAACATCATTGAGTATCAGTGTTTTTGTTTCCTCCTAAAACCAAAGCGTAACATAATACCAGACACTATGAAGAAAAGCAACTCTATCCCAGCTGAAAGTAAGACAGAGATAGAACCTAGTAATTGATCTAGCAGCTGGCAACCTTGTCTGCTGCAGGGCAGTTGGAATGTCATGATACTTGAGGTCCTTTCCGAACCAAGCCATTCTAGGATTCTACGATTCTATGATTCTGTGATTCTGTGACTGGTTAAGTTCTATGGGATACAGATGTGGCCACTAGCTATGCACTGTAGGCATGTGTTAGGTATCAGTTGGACTACATGAGAGCTGATAGTGACCAGTCAAACTCCTAGGAGAAGGATAAAGAGGCTGTTTCAAATAAAAGAAGAGGTGAAGCAAGAGTTAAAACTACTATTTAGTTTTCTGCTGAAAATTGTGCCAAAGACAGCTGAAACTTTGCTTTCTTCACTCCATATCAGCATTTACATGAATAAAATAATAATACTGAAGTATACAGTCGGCAGGACTTTATACATGGGCAGAAAGCTGAAGTGCAAGGATATTCTATGAAAGGAGAAGTTACATCCATTCTCTTATGCAAAACACCTCTGGCAAATACAGAATGGTGACAATATTGTGAACTTTCCAAAAGAAATATGAAATGAATATCCTCTAGTTTTGTTTTGTTTTGTTTTGTTTTGTTTATTTTTAAATATATATATATATATATATATATATATATATATATTAGTCGGATGTTAACAAATAATCTCTGAAATTGCATTAGTTCTGTGCAAGTTTGTCTTTCTTCTAATGGAATTAGTGATGGAGAAATGTGATGCTTGTTCGTACCCATTCCCCATAATCCCCATATGAGTGTTCAAAACATGCATGTCAATTATTCTACTAACTGTGGAAAAAGTCTGAAACATTGTTGAACGAACTATATTAAGCCTTTAGACACAGTAGGTGGTTGAAGTGAGAATTAAAAATGCCAAGTTCCTGAAACTCGCACATTTTTAACATGCTTCTTCAAAGTTAGCAATGATGGCAAGATCATTCGAGCCTTATGATATAGTTAATTGCTGTAATTTCAGACATTTCAAAGGTGAACAAAACCTTCATACTATGTTAATAAGAGGAATCTTGATTATATTATACTTTTCATACAGGTTTGGAAAATATTTTTAACAATGATGATGATGATGCAAGTTAACTCCTAACTTTTATCAGAGAGAACAAATTTTGACTGGTGTTTACAAATAAGCAACCACACTAACTACAAGACTTTTAATTATTTCATAGAGTTCTTATACTGTTCTTCTCCCTCAACTGAACAACTTCAATTTAAAAGTTTCTTGGTTCTGTTTCTATTCAATCTTCCTACAAATGAAAACTCATTTTCTACCTAAGATAATCTATTAAGCTTTTCAACCTGACACACTACTAAGTAAATTTATTTTTTCTGCTCACTGTAAGAATTTATCTTATCTTTGAATTTCCTCCCTATTAAGCTTGCTTTCTCAAATTTTCCCTCAAAAAATAATTATCACAGAGGATTTTATACTCATATATTGAAAATAAAATATGATTTTCTGAGTGCTACTTTATCATTTCATATCAACATTCAAACTTATGATGTACTTCCCATTCATTTATTGAATATATTGAATAAGCTTTGAATTTTATTATTATTTTTTTTTTTCCCCTTGGAATCTTCAAGGAAGTGAAAGACTTTCCAAAACCCTAAGAGGAAAAAAGAGCTGTTTAAGACTGGTAGAGAATTAGTGATTTTTGGAATATTTTAAGCATTTTTCTTTCTGAGCAACTTATGTCTTGGCTGAGGTGTTACTGCTAGAGAAAACAGGCTACTGCAAGATTTACTGGCTGGGTGCACAGTTAAAATTTTATTTTCTCTTGTCACAATCATACAAGGTAATTGTGAAAGTAATAGTGGCTTTGAAAAGGTGAGGTCAGATTCTCATCTGGCTCATGTATTTGCCCCTGTGCCAGGACCAAACAAGAAGTTTGGGGAATGTTAAGTCAAGCTGGAGCCCATTCCAAGTAAAATATACCAAGTGCACTACTTTTACTACTCTGTAACTTTCTGTCATCACTACAGTCATTAACACAAAGTAACACTTGTTTATACATGGCTCTGTTCTGAAAGTCTCAGTCATGCATTTATCTGGAATATTTACTTGCGTCTGTGCCAAGGCACTCGAGATGTGATATTAGAAATTTTCTCTTTGCACACACTTTATAATCATGGGAATGATAGTTGACTTCAACTATTTAATGGATAAATCTAGTGATTGCCACAGTAATGACAATCCCAGCTGAAAGGGCTAAGGTTGCTATTTCTCAAGTTAATTAGCGTCCTGGTACTATCAAATTAAGTAGCTCTAATGACAGTTCTGATATTTTTTAGTATCTTGAGAAACAATCCTGTATTAGAGATGACCATGACTCTGTGTCTTCATGTTTATGTGTAACAGAAGGAGATAAAGGAAAACATGACAAAAACAATACAAACAAATAAGCAACAACAACAAAAACAACAAAACCAGAGAAATAGTGGAGTCAATCTTTGGGATTCAAGAATAATCAGTGAAATCCCTTCTGACAGCTGCTGTGCAAGTATTCTATATTCTATACTCCCCCTGTGCTATACTGAGGGAAGTGCTCACTTGTGATCTATCTGTCTTCAGAATGCAGTTTGCATTTCCTGATTCCATTATTCCTTCTGTCTGTCTTACAGTGTCAATAAACAAAGAAACATGTTTTTTTTAAGTCTTTCTGAAAATTAATACTGAACAAATGGCTAAACTAGGTTGTGATGATACTACTAGTAGGTGCTTATAAGATCTGGCCTGATTTGCAATAACTGACTAGAGGACCTCTCACCTAAGGTTAGTCTGTGGTTACCTAGAACACAAGTCTTGCAGACATATCAGGAAGAACTTTAATCTGTGCTGATAGCGTGGCATGTGTAGATTACATTTTAAAGAGCATCATTATCTGCTCTAATTTATTATTTTGAATTCTAATAAAGCCTGTCTTCAGAGATAATATGTTTCTCATGTCTTTTGACATACCCAATTAAGGTAAAAAGTCAGACAACCTCACCTCAAAGCTTAGGCCAATACAGGGTAATTTGACCGATTTAAAAAAGACAAGTGAGCAATGTACTTCACAGGAAAAATTATTTTACCCTTGACTCAATCGTTTTAGAAAGTTGAAGTCCTAGCAATCATAAATGCTATATTTAACAGCAAGAGACACATATATTTTCCCATCTTGATCAAGAACAAGAATGTCTCATGTAAGACACTACCAGGCACCACTGTTCTTAATGTTACTGTTCACTGTTTACAGGCTGGTCCAGCCCAGTTCCATGACTAATGGGACAGAGAGAGACACAAATCCGCACCTCCAGAAAGGGGAAACAGGGGACCCCAAATACTTAAAAGCAGTGACAATAATCTGAGAAGAAACAAATTAATTTACTAAATATGGCATCAGAATGCAAGGTAACACAATATAATACAATTGGAATTGAAGCTAACAAATCAAATACAATGAAATTGTCCGAAAGGTGGAAAGACCTCACCATAGTACTGAGGTGAGATGCACAGACTGAGCAGCAGGGAGGAGATCTGAAGGAAAAAGGGAAATCAGGTGACCTTGCCAGGAGTTATATCTCCTCTCTGAACACAAAGAGTTCTGGAGTATGTAGTTCTCTTCTGGACAGGTGCATGGAACTGAAGCACTAACTCTTTAAATCCCAGTGCACTACATGATGTTATGATGTGGAATACCAATAAGCAAAAATCATAAAACCATAACAGTTATTTAAACTACTGTGTTTGTATGTGGAATTAACTCTACACAGTAATTCACATCTAATGAATAATGTTTCATCACAGAAGTATTTTGAAAGGTTTTTTTAATATTATTATTTTTCTTTCTGGTTGTAATCTGAAGTGAACAGTTTGACTTTTAACTGCACAAGCCACAACAATTCAGTCAGAAGTTATTTCAGTAACTAATTGTCTTGCAACATAGGACAATGGGGAGAATTTAAGCAAATTACGTTCAGACATAATCATGTTTGTGACCAGATGATTTTTAAGTAAAATTTTAATAGTTCAGATCAGCTACATTGTTTTTGGCTTTTTTTTTTTTTTTTTTTTCCCATTTATAATGAGAAAATATAAGAAATTAAATCCACTTATTCTGTAGAAGAAAAGGGAAAGTCTAAGAAATCCAATGCTTTCTGAAAACCTAAAAGGATAATAATCTTGGAAGGAATCATATAAATTCATTCTTTTCTACTTTCCAATCCCACAGAAATTCTGGAAGCATATGTTTTGATGGTAGTCATTTGATAAGCAAAATGTTCATAAGGCTCTTTAATTTACTGGTAGACACACTTGTTATTAAGATCTTTTTAATATGGATTGTTCTTCATACTTAGTTGTAGAAAGATTATTAATCCAGTTGATGTATACAGAAAGGAAAAAAAAATCAAATATATATCTACACACTTCAGAAATCTTTCTCAGTAATTCTCTTTATTTATCTGCTGAATCTTTTCATTTGTTCATTCTTTGCAGATATTATTACTCAAAGGTGTACATACACACAGGACAAAGAAAAATAATAAAAGACATTGACATTATATTATATTTGCTCATTCATCTAAACTTCTAAGTGAAGCTTTGTAGTTCTTGTAGGATCATGTCTATGAATAAATGTTTTCCTTTGTAATGGAATCTTTAACACTGAACTGCAGTTATACTCAGCATGTTTTCTTGTGGGAGCAATCAATTCTTTGTGTACCTTACTTCTACGTTCTGAAACCTACAAAGAAGACATATTTCTGTTTTAGTATAGAAAGAAGGCAGCAAAAAGCATTACTCTTTTCAGAGAGTGTGCTTAGACAGCACTGTATTTTCTTGCTCGAATAGTTTGGATTACAAGTCATTAGCAAGTGAATTTCTTTCTTGATAATCACTTAGGGTAGTATCAATTAATTAATCCCTATCAATAATAACTCAATTCCTACACAGTGTATTGTATCTTGTTTCTTCAGTAAAGACTCTAGTCTGAATTAAAATAATGTATGAGCTCTCCCAAGGAATTCAGAGTAATGCAACTATATATCAGAGAATGAATAGTAAAAAAAGTGAAAGTGTTTTATGTCATGCTGCAGTTATGATAAGAGTATATGTTGATTTCTACAGATTCTGAATTCATACTATGAAAGTTTACTTAATTTTTTTCAAGTAAAACTTCTGAAATTATATGAATTCGTAGCATTTCACTAGATATATTGCTGTTGTTTGTAATTGTAAGTATGGTAAAACAGCAGAATTCAAAGGTTTTTATAATTTTTTTCAAAGTTGTCATGGAATAAAGAAAAATTCCATAACTGAAACACATTTAGATGTGTGAAATCTCCCACAGAATCTTTAATATATATATAGATTATATACTTATGCTTTTTTATTTTTGTAGTAATTACGAACTCTTTATTACATTTTTAAATAGACTTCATAACAAAGATTTTCAATGAAATTCTGGGATTTTGGAAGACGTTTATAATAAAAAGAAAGAGAGAGAGAGAGAGAGAGAGAGAAAGAGAGAGAGAGAGAGAGAAAGAAAGAAAGAAAGAAAGAAAGAAAGAAAGAAAGAAAGAAAGAAAGAAAGAAAGAAAGAAAGAAAGAAAGAAAGAAAGAAAGAAAGAAAGAAAGAAAGAAAGAAAGAAAGAAAGAAAGAAAGAAAGAAAGAAAGAAAGAAAGAAAGAAAGAAAGAAAGAAAGAAAGAAAGGAAGAAAGAAAATGAAACAAGAACACTAAAAAATCAAAAGAAAACTAAACCAAAATAATATTTGCTGAGATTACAATGCATGTTTTCATCAACATCAATCATCATACAATCATATAATGGCTTGGATTGGAAAGGATGTTAAAACTCATCTAGTTCCAACCCCAGTGCCTTTAGGGGTTGCCCAGAGCTCCATCCAAGCTGGCCATGACAGTGATGAGACATATCCAGCCTTGCTGGGCAACCTGTTCCAGTGCCTCACTGTCTTTGAAATAAAGAATTGCCTCTTAACATAAATCCACCCTTTTTCTTTTACAGCCATTCCCACTTATTCTATCACTATCAATCCATGTAAAAAATGGTCTCTATCTTTTTATAAGTTTCTTTTGAGTACTGACATGCCTTAATGAGGTGTCCTCAGAACCTCCTCCATGCTGACCAAACCCATCTATCTCAACCTCAACAAAGGACAAAAGTATCCTGGGCTGCATCAAAAAAGCAGTGGTCAGCAGGGAAAGGGAGGTGATAGTTCCTTTCTACTCTGCCCTGAGGCTTCATCTGATGTCCAGGTCTGAGGCCTCCAGCACAAGAATGATGCATAGTTGCTGGAGTAGGTCCAGAGGAGATCCTCAAAGGTAATCAGAAAACTGGAGCACATCTCCTTTGAAGAAGCTTTGAGGCAACTGGGCTTTTCTATCTTGGAGAAGGTTCCAGGGAGACCTCACAGGGGCCTTTCGTTGTTTAAAGGGTGCTTATAAACAGGAAGGAGACTGACTTTTTACATGGTTTGATAATATTAAGACAAAGGGGAATGTCTTTAAACTAAAAGAGGGGATATTTAGGTTAGAGGTTAGTTGGAGTTTGCTGTTAGTTAGTTAGCTGTTACTCAGAGTGTGGTGAGGTACTGGAACAAATTGCCCTGAGAAGCTGTGGATGCCTCACCCTGGAGGCGTTCTAGGATAAATTGGATGGGCCTATAAGCAGCTTAATCTAGTAGCTGGCAACCCTGTTCTTGTCAGGGAGATTGGAACTATATGGTCTTTAAGATCCATTTTCCATAATTCTATGATTCTATGATTATCCAGATGTTTGGATGACACCATAGAATCATAGAATCATTTCAGTTAGAAGGGACATTTAAAGGTTATCTAGACCAACTTCCATGCAGTGAATCAGGATATTTACAGGTATATCATGTTGCTCAGAGCTCAGACCAGAATGATGCTGAATGTCTCCAAGAATAGGACATCCACAGCATCTCAAGGCAACCTGTTCCAGCACCTCACCACCCTTGTTGTAAAAAACTTTTTCTCCTTATATCTAGTCTAAATCTCCCCTCTTTTAGTTTGAAACAAAATACCATCCTTCTGTTGCATGAGCTACACTTCTCACCTGTTATCTGCAATGTTGCCAAGAGTATACTCAGTCCTACAGTATTATTGATAAAGATATTAAAGAGCAACTGTCCCAAGACAGACCTCTGAGGGACACTGCTCATTATTGTCTTCCACCTTAACACAGAACCACTGACAACAGCCCCCTGTCTGTGACCATCCAGCCTACTCCTTGCCCAGTGAATATTCTACCCTTCCAATCTATATCTCCCAATGTAAAGACAAGGCTGTCATGTGAGACAATATCAAAGGCCTTCCAGAAATCCAGGTAGATAAAGCCAGACAGTCTTTCTTTGCTGAATTATGCAGTCACTGCATCACAGAAGGCCACAAGACTGGTCAGTCTTGATCTGACTTTAGTGAAGCCATGCTGACTGTCTCACATCACCTCTTTATTTTCCAGATGCCTCAACATAGCAGCTGGATCTTCACAGACACAGAGTTGAGGTTCACCAGTCTGCAGTTCTCTGGGCCTTCCTTTCACTCTTTCTTAAAAATGGGAGCGATGCTTCTCTTTTTCCAGTCAGCAGTGACTTCACCTGACACCCATGATTTTTCTAATATGATGGAGAGTGACTTGACAACTACATCAACTATAGGCTAGTAACTAAGGTTGATCTCTTAAAGCTTGTACAGATCCCAGCCGTGAAAATAAATGGGTAGCTTTCAGATAAAGTAAATTCAAGTCATTAAGATAAGTCATGTACTATTTAGTCTCCTTTTAAAAAAAAATGAGAGCATAACATTTAAGTTTTCATTTTCAAAAGATCACAAAGCGAGAAGGACATTGGTGTCCTGGTGGACAACAGGTTGACTGTGAGTCAACAGTGTCATCTGGGATGCAATAAAAAGAACGTATCTAGCAGACCAAGGGAGGTTCTCCTCTATGGGATACTTTTCTGTGCAGCCTTCTCCAGGAAGTCCACGTTAGCAGGGAACTATACTAGATGATCTCCAGAGGTCCCTTCCAATCCCTATGATTTTCTGATTCTCTGATTCTATGGTTTTTGGGAAAGAAAATCAAGAACAAATTTAACATCTAACTCGAACTTCTCTTCTTTAGAAGCCAATGTATCAGATTACTTATACAGTTTTGATTTTTTTTTTTTAATGAGTCAGATATAATTCACAGATAATGTATATAACTTGTCTTTTTATACAGTTTGAATCATTGGATTTTCTTTAAGAAAAATGTCATTTCTAAATTTTCTACAAACATTCATGAGTTTTTCAGGGATGAATCCAGAAATTTTTCTTCATAATCAATAAAATGTATTATTCTAATATTATCATTTCATATCTGACCTGATTGCATTTTATTATATAATACTTAGGTTATAGCTGCCTATCCTCTCATGTAAAGTGCTAGCAAAAATCTATGCTATAAAGTTTAGAATCATAGATTATGTTCGCTATTATAGTTGGCTGAAAATGAAACTTTAATGAATTTTATTTCAAAGACTGGATCTTCAACAAAATGGGAATATTTCTAAAATTTCTATAGGGTGTCTATCTGTTTGACTGTTGGAAAGTGATGGCTTCTCAGTCCTGCAAAGTTAAAGAACAGGTCACAAACAGAGAGATCTGAAGAGGAAAATTAGAAAAACATACAGGGAAATTGAAAGAAATGGTTTTCTGTTATAAGGTGAAAAAAATGATCTTTCAACACAATTTTACTTTACAAAAACCAGTAAAATATTTTGTCTTAATGCCAAAGAACAAAAACAAATATCGAAGTATAGAAGCTGTTGACTTTGTGTCAGACCCCTTCACAGCTCCCATGAAACAAAGGTGGTTATGAATGTATAAAACTAATTTTTTTTTCTGGTATAGATTACAAGTGGTTAAAAGCGGAAGATATTCCAGGGGTATGCCAAATATTTATTAAATCTTCAAGCAAAAACTGCAGTTAGTCCTGTCAGTCTCACTATTCTGGAAGTGGTGAGACATCCAGAATATAACTGAAATCAAGATATCCAGAATATAACTGAAATCATGACTTCCATTGGAGATCCTGGTATTTTGAAAATGTTGGACCAACCTGGAAGTCTTAGGCTTAATGTCAGGGAGTTCAGTACTTTCCCACAATATTTAGATTTATAAAATAATGATTTTTAATTCTGATCAACTTTACACTCTGTGGCTGAAGAGTAGTTTTCAAGCAAATTTTTTAACTTCTTCCATTACACATTATGCATGCAAGAGATAGAACCTTGCAATAATAAGCTGAGATTTGTGTCAATTTATAGTCTTAATGTTTGGCTTTCTTATTTTTATCTTTCTATTCAAGGGAATTACAGTCTTTGTAATTTTAGATGAACCAAATAAATACCCTAAAAACTATTTAACCACAGCATGGACTGCATCCTGCCCTAAAGTACACTATGTGTTGTAGGGAAATAACAATTTAATTTTTTATTTCAAGTGGTAGGGTCATTAATGAGCATATACATATCTCCTCACACTGCATAAAGCCCAGCTGGCCCCCATTTTCTCTATCTAGGACATTGCAGCAGTCAAGGACAAAGTATAAAAAATGTGAAATTGTACAATCTTTACTGTGAATTCCTTCCCAAAATCTCACAGATTTGATTTTGGGATCCTTCTGGTTCAGGAAAACAGAGACATCAGCAGATTATTTTTGCAGGAATTCTCCTGTTACTTTTTCATTTCATGTATATTTTTTCTATCCAGAGTCTCCTGTTAAATTCCATGTGCTTTATTACAAGAATATATTTCATCTGTTTTGAATTTATCTTGTTAAATTTATTTTTCTCTTGCTCCTATTCTCTAACCTAAATCCTTTTTATTTACTCTCTTTCACATTGATGATCATGGAGAAATGAAACTGAAAAAGGGTAGAGTATAGATGCTGGAATGATTAGCTTACTCAGACTTCAGTTTAAAAGTTATAGGGTCAATCTCTACATACATAAAAGGAATCTAAATGCCAGAGAGAGAGATTTGCTACATATTTAAAACAAACAAACAAACAAACAAATAAATACAATTAAAAGAAGATTTTTTAAAGAATCATGTAATGAAACCAGAAACAAAACACAACCTATTAAAAAAAAACACTATGGTTTTGAAAGGGATATGTTACTAAAATAAGAGAACAATCATTTGAGCTCTATGCTCCAGCCAACTAAATATTGCAAGAGAGAGATTATTTTCTATGTTATTTTGATATAGTTTTCATTAATAATATTTTTATTACTGCTTCAACAAATAATCTGCAATGAATCTACTTCTGAATCAGTATAAAATTATGATCCACGAATCTGCTGATAGTTGAAAGCATACTTGTAGAGATATTTAAATAGCCTTTGCCTAGAAAAGAATTGCTCTGTGAGTAAAGATTTAACCTTTCAGGTATGTCAATTTGGCAGTTTTCATGAGCATTAAACTCAACTGAAGACTGACGAAAAAAAACAAAAAACCACACACAAAAATCCAAACAGTAAATAAAACATGGTGATAAAAGGTGTTCTTGAGTTTTATGCATGACATAAAAAAAGATCAAAAGGTACTTAATGTCTGTATTTTGTTCACTCCAATATCCTCAGATTTAGTCCAAACATATTCTTTAATGGTTTTTGGGGGGAGGAAAAATCAGCTCTGGTTTATAGCCTTCACTGCCAGCTTTGAGCCTGAAGGAAATTTTTACAGCTGAATTATAAACTCCTAAATATTGACATTTGTAACAGCAAGGTTGACAAGCCTTTAATTTCAACACTAGCCAGTGTCAGTATAATAACTTTAAAAAGATAATATAATTTCAGTGAGGTTAAATTCAAGTTAAAAATGTGTGCCTGGAACTTGCAAGGCCACAAACATACATATATCCTTAATTGCACCCTCACTTAATTTAGAAATGCTTAAAAAAATCAAGTGATTTAATATTTAGCTATATTGCTACTCCCAAACATTTCCATGTCCTGACATTTTCTGGCCAGACTATAGTCAAAATGCTGAATGTTATTTTTAAAACGTAATCTTAGCTGGTTGGTTTTGGACCTCCAACTGTTTTTCCTTCTACTTTGCCCCCAAGTAAATACAGCATATGGTAATTTATTGAGTAATTAAGAGTAATAAAACTTGTAAGTCACATGCACATTTAATCATAAAAACACCCTCTTCTTTAGTACATCGTGTGGCATAATCTTATTGATGTTACTGCCATTTTTTCCTCCTATAACTCCCACACAGTTTTCTTGTTTCCCCCTCATTTCACCACCTCAAGAGAAGCTAGCTTGAAAAAAAACTTCTGTGAGGCAACACCCTTTCTGGCTTTTGGAGAACTGTAGAATCTTTCCAAATATACATACATCCTCACAGAAATGCTGAGTGTAATTCTTACTAACACCCTCGAGACCACTGAGATTCAAATACATTTTCTGCCCGCCTCCACTGTACTGGAAAATGCAGAGATAGTCTTGTCACTCACCGTGGTAAGACTTCCCTGCCTACAAAATCAAGTTTCAGATCTGCTTTGCTCCTCCTTAACTATCTTAATATGTTTTTTTCTAGGAATAACTTACTTTTTAAGAAGTGTCAGTACATTCATTATAAATTACATCTTTTTGACCACATATTGACTTGATGCTACCTATTTCAGCTATGAAAAGATAAAATACAGATAAATCTCTTTACTATAAATATCCAAATATACAAACTTTGTGTATTTATGAAAATATATATGCTTATATAAACATGAGTAAATGAAATAAAACCCTTCTTTATTTACTAATATAAAGATCTTATCAAAGAGGTATTTTTCTCTGCTTGTCGATATATTCATCACTGGCAGCTTAAATACTGTATCCACTAGCCATTTGCTGGAAAACTGTGTGAAAGAAGTTGGTCCTCTGTAGTGTGGATCTGCTACCCTCCTTCCACCCTATTATTTATCTAAACAGGAATAAGCAAAGATAATCTTTCTCAGATAATCATGTTAGCCTTTAGAGCTAATCTTTGTCTTAGGCTGTTTATGTGAGATTTTATCCTTTGTGTGTGTGTGTGTCTCTATCAAAGTCAGTTAAACTTTGCCCACTTTAAAAGTTAGTTTTGATAGTTTCACAGATAAATTATGCCATATGTCATCTCACTGAGGATATACATATTGTTTTAGAAGTGCAGGTGTTATATCCAGTGCTCTGTAGATCTATTAAAGGCTCCTTGAATCAATCAGTTGAAATGTGTAATTTTATGTGAATTGTTCTTACTTGTTGCACATCATATTTATATCTGTAAATAATTCAGATCATAGTATGCACACTCTTGGTTCAGACCAAGCATGAGAACCATTACTCATTTTTATATCTTTAGTTTTATCTATTATCTGTTTAGTAGTTAGTAATCTAGTTTTATCTATTTTTATATCATTTATGTGGCTGATATTCCAAACTCAGCTTAAAGGAAAATACAGAAATAAACATAAAAATTAAATGGAAACACAATCAAATTTAGCTGCCCTGGAAGACAATGACAAAATTTGTTTTAATTGTAATTACAAATTAACTAATCCTTACATATTCTAGATAAAAGAATTTTATTTTTGCCATGTTTTACAGACAAAATCAATATGAATATTGCTTTAAAAATTTGTTCTAACTCCTTTCTTTGTGTTCACTTTGATTCATGAAACCACTTGCATTCTGCCTGGCTGGACAGGGCCCTGCATAACCCTGTTCAGCTGTAGATGTCCTTATCCACTGAAGGGGAATTGTATTATGTGGCCTTTCAATGTCCCTTCCAACTTGTACATTTCTATATTTCTATAGATCTATATTTCTATAAATCTCCCATACTTGTTCCACATCTGTAACTTTTAAAACAAAACTTAGATTCATTTTCTTTGGGACAGTCACCTCCAATGTTCATGTGTTTTATGTGAATTATTAAGAAAAGGAACATGTCCTTCACTGTCATAAACACAAACAGTTGAAACTGACAGACCTAACATTTAAGTCTATAATTTCATTCATGTGAACATTCACTTTAGTCTCATTTGTGCTTCTGGTAATTTCTATCAACTATTATTGAGAATAATAAAAAAAGTTATATAATATACAAAAAATGTAACTGAGTTGATTTAAAAGATCTATAAATAAACATTAAATTTAAAAATATATTATAACATTGATTCAATTACTGAGTGAAGAACTGTAATGTCAAACACAACCTTCTTCTGAATAAGTAGGTTAGTGAAATCAGGGGCCTAAGCCTTTGCTTTAGACTCAGGGGCAGTTAAAAATACACAGTCTTACTACCTTCCAACATTTTTATTTTTAATACAGAGCTATTTTTAGACTGAAAAAACGAGCAAACATCCTTTGGAATATGTTAGGAAGATTCTATGACGTTACAAACTTGACTCAAAGAGACTGAGAATAAGGGGGTGAAGGGGAATAGTTAGAGATAGTTTATAGAAGCAAGAATGTAGAGCTTGTTAGAAAGTAAGAAATGGCAGACACTGGGTCTGGGATAGCGAAGGGGATGAAGGCCATAAAAATAAGGGTTTGAGAACAGCCCAAGGACATTTGACAGGGAGGTGATTAGATGTCCACAGGGCAAGAAGAAACCAGTGTGGGGGGATGCCCCCCCAGAAGGTCAGAAGTTTATAGAGAGAAAGGTCAGAAGCCTTTGTGAAGATAACAATAAATCTTCATCCCATGACCCATTACTCATGTGCAAGACGGGAGGGTCTGCATGCTAATGAACTCTTGGGGGTGTAATGAATATATATCCGAATTCTGGGAAAACTATTACGTATTAGTTTCGCCTGTATCTGTAGCATGATTCTTCCAGACGGTGTGCAAGTTAGGCGGATCTATCCTCCTTGCACCTGGTGTCTGCACAGCACTGAATAAACCGTACCTGCTTTATAACAACTTTGCAGTTATAGAGTTTGAATCCACACATCAATTGTTGTGCATTTTTTCTGTCTACAGGACAGAAATACTTGCTCAAACACTGGATAATTTTAAGATAAGATGACTGATAATAGACAGTTTGATTGGGTAAATTAATCAGTTATTCTTACTTATAATCAATAAAATCCAATTTATTTACTTTTCTGTAGGTTCTCATTTAGAAACATCCTTCCTTCCATCCTTGCTCACAAGAATTGTGTTGCAATTGGGTCAGGGCAATTCCAGACATGAGTTCAGATTGAAGAAAGACTGATGAAGAGCAGCCCTAAGGAAAAGGACTGAGGGTTCTTGTTGGCAAAAAAGCTCTACATGAGTCAAAAGTGTATGCTTATAACCCAGAAGACAACAGAATAGTGGACTGAATCAAAAGGGAGATGGCAAGTAGGGTGAGATAGGTGATTGTCCCTTTCTGTTCTGCCCTCATGAAGCCCCATCTGGAGTATTGCATCCAGCTCTGGGGACCCCAGCACAAAAAAGATGTGAAACTGTTGGAGCAGGTCTGGAGAAACATGAAAACAATTAGTGTGTTGAAATATCTCTTCTACGAAGAGAAAGCTTTGGGGAAATTTCATTGCTGAAAGAAACTTATAAAAGGATAGAGCCAAGCTTTTATGTCGGCTGATAGTGAAAGAATAAGTGGGAATGGTTGTAAAGTAAAAAGGGTGCATTTATACTATGTGTTAGAAGATAATTCTTTACTTCAAAGATGATGATGTTCTTGAGCATATTGCCCAGAGAAGTCGTGAATGTCCCATCTCTGAAAGTGTTCAAGGCCACCTTGGAGGGGGCTTTGGGCAACTGCATGTAGCAGAGAGATTGAAACCAGGTTATTTTTAAGGTAGCTTACAACTCAAGACATTCTATGATTTATGATTTTCACACAATACACTTAATTGGGTTCAATTAACCTAAGTTAAAATGAAAATGAGTATTCAAGGTGCTGTGAATATTTTTAAGTTTTTGTAAATAGCTGTACATTGGTTTGGAAGAATAGGCAAAGATGACTCTAACTCACTCAGGTTATTTTATAAGCTTATAGTATAGGAGTTTCTATAGCTACTGATGTGATAAAGAATGACATAGACAGCACTGGGCTCTTCCTGCTTTGACTGTCCAGAATAAAATATGGAATAACTCTTGAAAATGTGCTTGGGTTTTGATGGTCTTTTATTTTACAAAAGCTAATCATGATTGGTTTCGAGAATCTTTTGTGTAATGTCACAGGTTTTGTACAGTTAATGGAAAGGAGAAAGTTAAAAACAGCTATGCAAAAGGAACACATATAGTGGGTGGTCAAGTTAGTATAAGATTATCATTATTTCTTACATTAAATTCTGTGTTTCTAAATTTTATGTTTTCAGTGGTTAGCTGCAGAAAAGGCATCAGGATAATTCAGTTTGCGTAACAAAATTCTTTTACAAATTCAAATTCCTCCAAGATTTTTTCAGCTCCTCAGGTGCAACACAAATTTCCAATCAGCCTTGTTCAGAGTAATCCCTGGCCTATTCTCTCTCCCAGTCTGTACTTAGATTCTCTCTGGCAAATTACTTGATGGTGTGAATCAAAACTGTGCCAATAAGCACACTAGCAAATGTTTATCCCAGTTTCTGTTCATTTTACTGATACAGCTTTATATATGTGTATGTATATATGTATATGTATATGTATGTATAATCTATGTAGAATGATTGCTAGCTAGTCTGCTAGGAAAATAATTTTTTTCATGTATCTTAATATGTTCTGGCAATCTTCTTACAAAAATGATTCTGTTTCCAGAAATACTACATAGATGTTCATTTGGAATATGATGTTCATAAGAGCTTCGACCTAGTTTGTTATGTTTTAAATAGAATGCGTGTTTTCTTGAAGGGGAAGTGGACAAGAGCTCTCACCCCACTAAACTTAAATTCTAATGGGAACTAATTTTCCTCTTTTTCATTCCTGGAGATCCGGCTCAGGGCTGAGGTCTGCAGAAGCAGCGAACTATAAAATATTTGAAAAGATTTTCAGAAGACTTGCTAGCTATAACCTGTTTCCCACTCAAAGTATATAAAAAATTTGTAGGGGACAGCCTGAGCTATCTCTGACTACTATGGTCCCTCAGGAGCTTTCAGATATCCATAGTGACAAGGTGAGAAATAGTGAGGGGCTTCAAATCTTATTGCCCAGAAATCATTGTCTCTATCATATCTCCTCAGTGCAAATGTATATTGTAAGACTTTTGAAGCTGTAGTCTCTGAAAAGCAAACTTACCATTTCTTACACTTTACTTTTCTGTTAAAAAAGATGCAAAAAATATTAGGAGTATAAACAGAGGACTGTATTTCTTTTAGTTTCTTGTAAAATCTACTTATCTTTCTGAACCACATTTAAAAATAAATAAATTATGAGAAAGCATTTACTTCTGATCTGTATCTTTATAGATCTGTTTCTAAATGTTACTGATAACCTTTTTGTTATATGAAGGTTAGAGTTGGGAATTTCTAATGAAGTTGCCTTTGAATTATTTGGGATGTCAGCTATAAGTGTATGTTCAGACTACCTTTACAATACTACTGGAGATTTAGTAACTGGTGACTAAAGAATATAATTAGTGCCAAAAAACTGAAAGAAAGTTCCTTGCCAAAATAATCATCTAAGGTCATGTCTTCCACTTGTATAAATCACTGTAGCTCAGTTAAAGTCACTAGATAATGATCATATTACACAAGCATGGGATTTCCTCCACTTTGTTTCTTCATTTCTGTGAAAAAAGAAACTCTTGAAAGTAAAAGAAAAAGAAACATGCAATGACCATTTATTTATTTATTTATTTATTTCCCTCAACTTCTCAAATATTTTCTCAAGCGGAAAACATCTTCAAAGCCTAATGAATGTTTGAAAGGAAGTCAAACATTAAAGTTATGCATGAATTCTACATTAAAGTAATTGTATATATAGATATTTGATCCATTTATTCCTGGACCACTTGGTAGATAAAGAACTGGATGGTTGCATCAGTTTTGCAGTGAAAGTGGAAAATTGTGATGAGTAATGATCCTTAAGAATCTATATTGGGACTTGTTCTATTTAACATCCTTGTGACAAGAACTAGGGGACTGAGTGCCCCTTCAGCAAACTTAGAGGTGAAGATGGTGCCATGCAGGGATTGGGTGCTACACAAAGAGACTTGGATAAGCTTGAAAAGTCAGCCTGTATGAACAACACATGGATCAACAAGGCCAAGTGCAAGGTGCTGCTTTTGGGTTGAGCAATTAAAATAAATAGATACAGCCTAAGCAATTAGTAGATAGGGAGCAGCCTTGTGAAGAAGATCGTAGAAGCTCTGCTGGATGCTTGACATGCAGTATGATCTTGCAGCGTGAAAGGCCAGTTATATCTTGGGCTACATATAAAGAGAGGTAGGCAGTAGGGAGTGGGAGCTGATTGTCCCTCTCTATGCTCATGAAGTCCCACCAGGAGTATTGCATCCTGGTATGATGCCCCAGAACAAGAAAGATGTGAAGCTGTAAATTGGATCCAGAGAAGGACCACAGAGTTGATCAGATGTCTGGAGCACTTCTCCTCTGAAAACTAACTGTGAGGTCTGGAGTTATTTATCTGTAGAAATGAAATCTCCAGGAAGACTTTTTAGAAGTCTTTCAGATTCAAAGGTTGCCTTCAGAAAAGATGAGGAGAACCTCTGTGCCAGAAAGTACAGTGTCAGAATGACACAAAATGGCTTTAAATGATAAAGGAGTAGGTATAGAATAGATGTTGGAAAGAAATTGTTCATTATGAGTGTGATGAAGCATGAGAACAGATTGCTCAGAGAATTTGTGGATTCCCCATCCCTGGAAGTGTTCAAAGTAAGGTTGGATGGGGATTTGGTGGCAAGTGACCTTATCCATGGCATAAGTGATTGGAACTAGATTTAAAGGTCCTTTCTAACTCAAGCCGTTCAATGATCTTTTGATATTAACCTTGCTTTTGAAATGAAATCAAAAGTATGAAATGCCTATTTCAAGCATGGATGCAATTACTTTTTTAACACTTAAAAATCATTTTATGTTTTATGCTTTGCAGAGATACCAGGAGTTTGTGTTTATTTAATATATTTATATTTAAATAATACTTTTTATTATTTTTATACTGTCAGGAATGAAACAATTAGTCAATTAATTTAGCTGTGAAGTTAGTCAAACACAGAGATCAAAAGAATGTCTCTGATTTAGGCAATATAGAATCAGACCTTAGCTAATGAATCTGATCTTATTTGAAATCGATTGCCCATTACATTTGCTTATTTTCATATTATTCATTGGTCATTTAAAATCACTGCTAACAAACAAGGTCTGAAAATGTATTTGCAAACCAAGTGCCAAGCAAAAAATGCAATGAGTAATTAACTCAGAATGGAATTAAGAGAAAGCTATTTTTTCAAAAGTATATTGAATTTGCATTGGTTTGTATCAGATCAGTTTGTATTAGGAATTATTATTTATAAGACATTGTAAAACCTGATAATATGCATATTTTATTTATTTTGCTTTGTGTGTTTTTTTTAATATACTATAGTTTATTTTTGATATTTAATACAATATATTGTACATGGTAAAATTAATATTAAATTTTGTATAAAATCAGTTTTGAAACAGATTTTGTCCAGATTATGATAAAGAAGTATGAAAAAATAATAACTTATTTAATATACAGTGGAAAATAATGCAGCCATAAGCTGTCTGTAATAAATGCTAATTGAATAAAATTTGTGTTTTTGGTCTTCCTCTCTGAGACTCTAAGCTACTAATCTGATTTGAACGCAAACAGAATACTGTAATAATTCAGTAAAAATCATTAAAAAGAAGTCAGTAAATTCTTTAAAGGGAAATCAAATCTATTATAATAAATGTAATAGACTTGTATATCTATAGGCATGCGATAAGGCACAGTGGGAAGGGCAAGGGCAAGGGAAGGGAAAAAGGCAAGGGCAAAGGGCAGGAAAGGGAAGGGAAGGATATGTATTGATTATATTTACTAAGTTTTAATAAAAAAAACACATTTCTTGAATTTGATATATCATCTTTTTAAAGTAATGAGTATGTGTACTGCTCTTTGTACTACTAATACAGATTTGGTTACAAAATTTACTAGAATGTTAAGGGTTATGTTTCAGATAAAAGGGCTACATATTGTTATTACTGCTAATGAAAATGCATTTTATATTACGGATAATATTTTAATCCTTTTGAGTCAGTGTCAAATGACAAAATATTCCTTTGTTCTGCGGCACTTCTAGCAGTTTGGAGATACATCAAGTATAGAATCAAGTCAAGTTCTCACATATTCTTTGTACACACACAGCTGTGACATAAACAATGAAAATAGAAAAACTGATATAAGCATCTCATGCTCAGAGTTCTCTCTTTTTAATAATAATTTTCTCTTTCCTCTTTAATGAGTTTACCAACTACCATATATTTTACATTGTCTTCATCTGACCCAGGTTCCCAAACATTAAAGAAATAACAAAATTATAAAAACAACAATCTGAGTTTATCTATGTTTCTTTTATAAAAAAGAAAGCCATTAAGGGTTCCATTCTGGAATAACTTGATGAGTTATATCCATACTACAGTTAAACTAAAGATTAACCTTATATTTTTCCAGTTTTTATTTATGTATATCCAACAAATAGATAGTATTTTCTCTGTCTCATGCAAATTCTTTTTTTACAGAAACTCTCTGGATTTAGTATACTGATATCTGCTTTTCTTTATTCACAGGCATCTAAGCAGTTAAATCCACATCTTCATTTGAAAATAACACTCACCAAAAGAAATTAACTGCACAAAGAGGAAAAATTTGGGTGTCACACTCACAGATAGTATTTGAAGTCTTACTCATTTTTTCTTTCTTGGGCCATGGTATCAAGAATATGTTTTGCAGACTCCTTAAAATTCATATTAGGTAACAAGTTTTCAGGAAAAAAAAAAAAAAAAGAAAGAAAAAAAAAAAGAAGAAAAAATTCATTTTGTTATTTAACATTAAGAAAATAAATAGGAAATAATCTCCTGTTTTCTTGTGTCAGATAACTTATATAGGAAGTCAACCCTGGGGTGAACACCCTTCTTATTCTGAGAGTTTTCAGATCCATCCATTTTGCCTCATGAAAGAATGAGTTACTTCCTTCCTTTTATGCTCTTGAGTGTACAGTAATCGGGATGAAAGGCAGATTAGCTGGCTGTTAAAAATACCTTGCTCTACAGAGAAAAATATGATAATAATTTGAAGAAAAAGTGAGAGAAAAAGAGAGAGAAGAACAACAACAAAAAAAAAAAAACAAAAACCATGATCCTGATACACCAAGTTAAATGTGGTATTTGCATACTGTAAACAGCGTGTGATTCAAGGTCCCACCCCTTACAGCCAGTCAATGGATAGCAGAGGTGACCAACGATAGCATATAAGGCTGGTGGAAGCCTGACTTCCCCTTGAAGCTTTAGGAGGCAGCACGAGAAAAGCGGAATGTTTCACTTTTCTACAGTGTGTCATAAACATGCAGTGAACCAGTTTTCACCTAAAGATCGAATAGAATTCAATTGAATTTAATCTCAAGTTTCAAGAAGATATGACTCTTGCTGAAGTGATATGTTGTTAATGGAGTTCTTATAAATAAAGAAGTTTTGAGAAGTCCAGAATGTAACAAGCAAACAAAAACAACAACCATTAAACATGAACTTTGTAAGCCACTGAGTAGAAGCAATTTTTATTTTTATAATACAGAAAGGAACTATTTTACCTGTTGGACTTATCTACTGAATTTTATGTCTAGTCTGATGCTCTGCAGAGACAGGCATAACAGTTCTGAGACAGGCATAACAGTTTGCCTCTAGTATTATAGTATTCTAATATCCAGTATTATCTGCCTCTATGACATTATTAGAGACTATACATACCAATGATTTTCTAAACAGTGAGAAACTGTGACACTATTTGCTAAATTTTTTAAATTTCAGTCTAATGATTTAATATAAAGGCTCATGTTAACATAGCTATAGATATTTTACAATGACATTTGTATAAAAAAAATCTGGGAAAACTGTATCATGAGAAAGATACTTAGAGAATCATTACACATGATTCATCCCTGCAAATATAATCAGTGGAAAGCAATTAGCATCTAATTATACGGTCCCAGATGAAAAATCTTGGCTGTCTTTTGCCATATTATTGATGAATCTGGCAGGAAGTACCCAAATAGTAAGATGCTATTATTTTGGCCAAATAAGGTGCATTCCAGCCTTCAAAAAATATGCTTTTTTTCTTGGATTTAAAACTTACTGTTATTATAACTTGAGGAATTGATGAGTGATAGCAAGAATTTGAAGTGGTTAAGTAAATAATTACTTGGGTAAAACATTAAGGAGAAAGGTAGCACTGCAACATATATATTAACAAAATTTATCTGGTCAGCTTCAAATCCTTAAAATCAAAATTGGATTTCTTAATAGATTTGGGTAATTTCATGCAGTAAAATAGCCATGGTATTGATCTCTTACACTGCTTAAACAGACTGCAGAATTAAGAAATCAGTTTGAAGGTAGATTTAAAGTAAGGAAAAAGATGAGAAGAACACAGGCATGGGAAAATGAGAAGTAAATTTAAAAAATAATGATTTCCTGTAAATTGCAATTTTTAGGAATATAGTTTTATAAATGCTCCCTACAGTCTTATATAAGAAAGCAAAAAACATCTAACTAAAGAAAGAACATTAGTATTATATTCTCAGGTAGTAATGAATTGCAATTCCATTCCAGTGCAATTGAAAATATTTTTTTACAAACATGCATTGAACTGTATGAATGTCTCTCTTTCCATTCCTAGAATCTGACTTCTATCTATGGTTATCATTATTGATTGTCTGAGGATTTGGGTTTGTTTGTTTGTTTGTTTGTTTGTCTGTTTGGGAGGACAGCAGTTGCCAGTCATAAGATTTCATTTTCTAGAAGTAAAAAAACTGAAAAAAAATGGGATGGAAAAATAGCATGTCTGTTTAAATTATATAATTATTAGGAAGTCAACAATATAGATAATGCATATTTTATATACTTTGAAGTTTTAAAGGGTGTAATTTGGAAAAATGTTCATTTTATTATAACAGGAATTTATGAACGAGTTTGCACACCAATATCTTACATTATTATGTTCTGAATAGAAGAGATTCTTCTCTTAAGGGAAACCTAAGTACCTTGCAGATTTAGTATCTACATACTATGTAGGTTTTGTTAGATTAAGAACATAATATAAAAGTATTTGTTTAATACCATCCTGTTTATTTTGATTTGCTTAAAAGTTTAGGGATATTACCAAGGAATTTCATAAAGCATTATAGAAAGTTTTCTATAATTTCTATTTTCCGAAGATAAGAAAGGGCAGAAAAATAAAGTTATACTGATTCTCCTGTTATAATCAATTATATTTAAGTACATTTAATTTGCATAGTTAAAATAATTTTGCTTGTTAAAATAACAAATAGCAAGAGGCTGTGTAACATACTTCAGTTTTATCATGTATGTGTAATTAAATCAGTTCTGAGCATTTAAATTCAGATGTAAGCTATTTGCTTACAAAAGTAATATTTAATCTAATACATTGATCTCTTTGACAGTAATCTTAACAACCTCATGCAAATTTAATGTGTCATTTTCTAAACTGTTTTCCAAATGCCTTGTTTTCAGATTAGTCTTTTTTTTTTTGTACCTAGAATTTTTCCTGTTACCAGAGATTACTATCTAAATAAGAATGTGTGCATCTCTAAGATTATTATAAATTATCAGTTTTATACTTTCAATTCTCATTCAAATACAAGCTTAAGGAACAGCAAAAAAGGCAGTAGAAACAGCATAATGCTATTGTATACATAGTTTAAGTACTACTCATGCCATGTAAACTGGTGTTCTATCAACATATAGATGCAAAAATTTAATTTCAGAAAAGTGTTATACAGTGCAAAGAAAATGATGTCAATTATTTTTCTCTAATAGCACTGTCCTTGGTTATAAACAATATATATATTTTTACTTTGTTTACTGGAACCTGTATTTAAGTATAGAAACAATCATGTACTTTGTGGCCTAAATGACTACATAGAATAACAATTTTTTATTTTATTATTATTATTTTTTTTTTTTAAATCAAATCTGAGTTTGCCAGGAAAAAAGAGAAAAGAGAATCACAGAATCACAGAATCACAGAATTGTAGGGGTTGGAAGGGACCTCCAGAGATCTTCGAGTCCAACCCCCCTGCCAAAGCAGGTTCCCTACACCAGGTCGCACAGGTAGGCATCCAGGCAGGTCTTGAACAGCTCCAGAGAAGGAGACTCCACCACCTCCCTGGGCAGCCTGTTCCAGTGCTCCGTCACCCTCACTGTAAAGAAGTTCATGCGCATGTTTGTGTGGAACTTCCTATGCTGCAGTTTCCGGCCGTTTCCCTTTGTCCTGTCTCCACTCACCACTGAAAACAGTCCAGCCTCACCATTCTGCCCCCCACACCTTAGATATTTATAGACCTGGATCAGGTCCCCTCTCAGTCTTCTTTTCTCAAGGCTGAACAGACCCAGTTCACTCAGCCTTTCTTCATAGGAGAGATGCTCCAAGCCCTTCACCATCTTCGTGGCCCTCCGCTGGACTCTTTCCAAGAGATCCTTGTCTTTTTTGTACTGGGGAGCCCAGAACTGGACGCAGTACTCCAGATGAGGCCTCACCAGGGCAGAGTAGAGGGGGAGGGTCACCTCCCTCGACCTGCTGGCCACGCTCTTTTTAATGCACCCCAGGATGCCATTGGCCCTCTTGGCCACAAGGGCACACTGCTGGCTCATGGCCAACCTGTCGTCCACCAGGACACCCAGGTCCCTCTCCACAGAGCTCCCCTCCAGCAGCTCATCCCCCAACCTGTACTGGTGCATGCAATTATTCCTCCCCAGATGCAAGACTCTACACTTGCTTTTGTTAAACCTCATCCAGTTTTTTTTTGCCCTGCTCTCCAGCCTGTCCAGGTCTTGCTGAATGGCAGCACGGCCTTCAGGCGTGTCAGCCAATCCTCCCAACTTCGTATCATCAGCAAACTTGCTGAGGGTGGCCACTATCCCCTCATCAAGGTCATTGATGAAGATGTTGAACAAGACCGGATCCAGCACAGACCCCTGAGGAACACCGCTAGTTACAGGCCTCCAACCAGACTGCACCACCAACGACGACCCTCTGTGCTCTGCCAGTCAGCCAGTTTTCAACACATCTCACTGTCCACTCATCTATCCCACACTTCCTCAGCTTTGTTATAAGGATGTCATGGGGGACAGTATCAAAAGCCTTGCTGAAATCAAGGTAGACTACATCCACTGCTCTCCCCCCATTCACCCAGCCAGTGACAACATCATAGAAGGCTACCAGGTTGGTCAAGCATGACCTCCCCCTGGTGAACCCGTGCTGTCTACTCCTGATAACCTCCTTTTCTTCCAGTTGTCTGGAGATGGCATCCTGCACAAGCTGTTCCATCACCTTTCCAGGGACAGAGGTGAGGCTGACTGGCCTATAATTGCCTGGGTTCTTCCTTCTTGCCTTTTTTGAAGACCAGAGTGATGTCGGCTATCCTCCAGATTTCAGGCACCTCCCCCATCCTCCAAGACTTCTCAAAGATGACAGAAAGCGGTTCAGCAATCACTTCCACCAGCTCCCTCAGCAAATGTGGATGCATCCCATCGGGTCCCATGGATTTGTGAACATTGGTGTTGCCTAGGCGCTCCCGGACCACCTCTTCCCTGACTGAAGGGAGGTCTTCCATTCTCCAGATCCTCTCATTAACCTCCAGGATCTCAGATTCCCAAGGGGGAGATTTTTCACTGAAGACAGAAGCAAAGAAGGCATTCAGTATCTCCGCCTTCTCAGCATCCCCCGTTACCAGAACACCCCCGTCACTTAGCAGGGGAGCCACATTCTCCCTAGTCTTCCTTTTACTGTTAATGTACTTGAAAAAACCTTTTTTATTATCCTTTATCCCCTTTGCCAGATTTAATTCCAGGCGGGCTTTAGCCTTCCTTGTCGCATCCCTGCAGACCCTGACAACATTCCTGTATTCTTCCCAAGTAGTCAGACCCTTTTTCCACATTTCATGGGCCTTCTTCTTTCCTTCGAGTTTGTGCACGAGCTCCTTGCTCATCCATACAGGTCTCCTGCCACCCTTTCCCGATTTGTTGCTCACAGGCACACACTGATCCTGAGCTTGGAAGAAGAGCTGCTTAAATGCCGACCAGCTCTCACAGGCCCCCTTGCCTTCCAACACCCTAGCCCATGAGATTGTTCCAAGTAGGTCCCAGAAGAGATCGAAGTTGGCTCTCCTAAAGTCCAGGATAGCAATCCTACTTTTTGCTTTACTTCTTCCACTCAGGATCTTGAACTCCACCATCTCGTGGTCACTATAACCCAAGCTGCCCCCGACCTTTACTTCCCTGACAAGCCCTTCTCTATTAGTGAGAATAAGGTCCAGCAGTACCCCTCTCCTTGTCGATTCCTCAACCACCTGCATCAGGAAGTTGAATGAGGTTAAATAGGAAGCTTGTCAAGTGTCTGAGTAGCTAAGAAAGAGCACATCAAAGCCATGTTTGTTTTCTATTATGAAGATCTAAAACTGATAGTATTTTTAGAAACAGATATGTTAAAAGCCTTTTCTGAATGACTTTTACAGTTAGCCCTGACAAGTTTTCATAAGATTTTCATTTTGTACACATGAGCACCTAAATATTTCTTCCTTTGATTTGTAAAGTATGTGAATGTATATTTTCTCTTCTGTGATAAACCTGAATTAATCTTGTAGATATTTTTAATTTTTCTCTGAGGTTTGAGATAAAGGGTTCACACGTTTCTCTGACAGTAATATCTCCTAATAATGTGGAAACTACAGAAGAGTGCTATTTGGTACAGCAAATTCTCATCTACCATTCTTCAGCATAGTCATCGCCACTAGTTGATTTCCGCAGATGATCTGATTGAGATGCTTTTCATTTTGTGACAGCTGTGCATGGCTGTCTGGAATGTGGCTTGTCTTTCACATAGCTGTCACCACCGCTGAAACACACCAGCCAACCTCCTCACTGCTCTCACATCCACTATTTGGTCTTCATAAACATTCAGCAAACATCAACAAGCATGAACGCAATGGAATTTTTTTCCACATGGAGGAATTCAGCAACTTGCCATGTATTCATACACACTTCCATTTCAGGCACCATTTTGTCAGACTGTCCCTTTGCTGCTGTCCGTGACATAAAAAGAAAATCTAGCAGAATATTGGTGGGAAGATTCAACCTCTACTACCATATTACTATTATCTGCCACAGGTGTTGAAGGCAAATATAATAAAATATGAAGTAATATATTTGGAGCAGCCCTCATAAATAAGTGTCAAGTTTCCAACTGTGCATATGATATCTACTCTGACACAATAATGTTAGCTTGGAAAATAATGTGTTTCTAAACCTTGATATCAGTATATTTAAGGAGCATGGCTCCAAGCTCCCATGATTTTTCATTATTAACATTCTATTAAAATATTTTTTTTTCACAGAAAACACTTCTCCATTCAGAATTTGTTTTCTCAGTGTAGCTGAAATAACATCTTGTAAATGGAGTAGCACATCTCCTCAAACCAGTTATTACTGTGTTATTGTTGTGAGATCTTTGCTAACACTGCAGTTTTTATTGGAGAATTAAGAGCCTCTGAAAATATCCCAGTTTGAGGAATTAAATGACAAATTTTCTCACAAGATATCACAAAGCCTCGGCAGAGAATGTCATTCAAATCTTTGACCTCTCTGCAGAGTTAAGACAGGAGATAAATTCCAGTGATGCCATATCTTTCTGCTGACTTAGAGAAGTCACACCAGTTCTAAAATTCAGACTAAGACCAAAAGAGAGAAAAACACTCAAAATATTCTGAGAACAGTTCCTTACAAGAGTAATATCAATTATTTTGCATTTTTGTTGATCATACTGTGTAGACATTCTCTGTTTAATATTTATTTTTTCTCGTATCTTGAGTGCTGTGGTACTCTGCCCATTCAAACCACTTACACACCAATCAGCTTTCCATGGAACTGTTAGCAAAAGAAAACAACAAAATAGAAATCTGCTACACTCACCATTGACCTGTGACTACTAATCTTTAGGTAATTTGTTGAGCTGTGGTCATGATCTAGTTGTCCATTGCAAATATTATTGTATTAATGACATAGTGAAAATTGGTATCTCCTTAGTCTGGAAAAGCTGGAAGCAAATAAGCAAAACTCACTTATGACTGAATTCACTGAAAACCAGTGCATTACTAGCTAGGGATTTTTCTGAGAATAAGGAGAAAGCAAAGTCAACACAGCTTTTGATTCTCTTTTAGATAATACTATTCTTGAAAAAACATCTTGAAGTATATTTTCTTGTTGCTAGAGAGAATCTCCTTAGATTTTGAATTGTTAGTCATACTGTTTTCATACAACATTATGAATATCTGAGAGTTTTCATGAAAATTAATAGCAGAAACCAACCAGATTTTCATTAAAAGAAAGTTCATACAAAAAGAAAACAAGCAAGTAGAGAACCATAATATTAAGACAATTCAGTGTCCTAAAATAGAGCACAAAAATAGAGGAATGTTGACTGGAGAGAAAGAATTTCCAGAGTTTACTTATAAAAAGGTTTATTATTTCAGTTAGTTGTCCTTTAAGACACATTAAAGTCTTCACAAAGACAATGATGTTAGCCAAGATATTTTAAAGGTATAGAGTAACATTTGAAATTTACAATGAAACTATGAAAAGAAAAACCTAATATTCTTTGGACAATATGAGAATTTTTAGCACATATTTTAGAAACAGAATAATAACAGGATGACCTCCTAATATCCCTAACCATCATAAAATTTTATCACATTAAATTAGTTTATTCCTTTTAAATATGTCATAAAAATCTACGACTTAATAAACTGTTAGGCAGAAGTTCAAGGAAGACAAACGCATGTAAAATGTGGTCATGAATTTAGCCTTTTCTCACTCCAGATTGCATGTTATTTTTCTAGATGAAATTGGTGGATCTATGTCATCCTCCTCCTGGAGGTCTGATAAATTATTATTATTTCAGTTGTTTGAAATAAAAATGCTTAATATCCTTATACTAGTCTTACTATTAAACCTTCATACCAATTCAATTTGTACACTGTTTCATTTGAAACTAATTTTCCATTTGATGACAATGAGTTCATTGACGTAGACAGACTATGAGTACTTTGGAACAACAGCCATTACTTTAAATTTTCTGTCTAATGGAATCCTTGTCTTCTGCATGATATCTGAGAATCCACACCTCTCTCCTGAACATCAATCTGTTGCACTTGAGCATCCAAAGTATTTTTTTGGTTTTCCTAGCTATGCAAACGGCATTTGTTTCCAGCCTTTTCGAGTCCCAAAATTTCAATCTTAGGTGGAAGGAGATAGAAAAGTGACATAAAGAAGTAAAGAGCTGTAATTCAGTTTCAAAAATCTTAGCTCAAATAAGTTCATTCTGTAAAAGTTCCCCAATTCTTACTTCTTAGTTCTGTTTTTTTTGTTTCTGTTTGATTTTCTTTTTCTTTTTCTTTTTTTTTTTTTCCTCTGGAATACATAAATTGTCCCACAGTACCTAAACATTCTCTATGTGGTCTGGAATTACGGCTATTAAAGCAATCTCTTGACAATCTACTAACTGTTTTATAACAGAAATACTGAAAAACCCATGAAGTTAAATGAGGGCCAAATTAGTGTTCAAATGCAGATACATCTGATAATAATAATAAAAAAGCTTATAATCAGAAAACAGATCCGCCGTTTTTCTTATTTTATTTTATTGAGTTATTTATTTATTATTATTAATTCTGAATCAGGCTTTGTCATGTACCTGTCATTTCAGCCAAAGGATGTTATACTGATGATCAGATCAGGTACCAAACATTTATCTTCCCCATGATAATGAGAATAGAGACCTAAATTTAAAAAAATTTAATAAATTCCAAATGGTTAAACATGAAGTGTTAAATGTAGCTATACACTTCTTTTCTTTTTTTCCTCTTCTTTTTCCTCATTTTTTTTTAAGAGTTATTGGTGTTTAGGAAACGGGAAGTCAGTATAAAACAGCTTTCTGTAATTAAAGGTTCTAGCTATATTGTTCAACTACTGCTAAAGGGATTGCAAATGACAAAACTTTCCAGTACTAAACAGAGGGGGGGGGGGGATCTGTTTTTTCAGATTTAATATTCATATACAAATCCCTTACAGCTAGTAAAAATAGAGCTTGGAAGCTAAACCAAGACAGTAAATTGCAGCAAAGAAGACAGTTAAGAAACATTACGGTTTTTGTTGCTTTACAAATTGTTTATGAGTGGCTTAGAATATGTGAGATCATTTTTTAATTATCTACTGAGTAATACTGACAAATAATTTCTATAAAACAAAACACTCCTAAGTAGCTCATTGCAATTAGCTGATAGACAAAACCCAAAATGTTCTAATCATTTTTCTTTTAATTTTTATTTTATATATAAAACTGTTGGTGATTACAGACCTTAAGAACTTCCCTGTTCCACAGAATCACTTAATGTTTATCACTGTAAGAGACCCCTGGAAGTCACCTGGTCTATCTCCACTTCACAATCTGAGACACATAAATCATGTTACTCAGGAAAACATCCAGACAACTTTAGAAGATTTCTGAGGAAAGTAAGTGCACAACCTCTCAGGGCAGTGCTCAGTCAATTCTTATTCATACAGCATTATTTTTTAGGGGGAACCTACTGTGTTCTTGTTTGGGCCCATTGCCTCTTGTCCTGAATCTGGGCATCGCTGAAAAGAATATAACTCCATCTTTCTTGCACTCTCATTTCAGCTATTTATGCTCATTCTTTAGAATGTACACTTATGAGAACATACTCTCCATTCTCCAGGTTGAACAGCCTCAGCTCTTTCAACCTCTCCTCATAGAAGAGGTTCTCTCGTCCTTTATTTATCTTGGTGAACCTACGTCAGGCTCTTTCCAGTAGTCCATGACTCCTTTGTACTGGGTGCTGAGAACTGGACATAATACTCCAAGCATGACATCATCAATGCTAAATAGAGAAAAAGGGTCTTTTTTGTTGACCTTCTAGCGATATTTTGTTTAATTTAGCCAAGAGTACCATTAGCCTTCTAAGTGGCAATGGTATGTTTCGGACTCTTGATCAGTGTGTTGTCAACCAGGACTCCTAGGTCCTTTTCTGCAGAGCTGCTGCAGAGCATGTAATGGTGCCTGAAGATTTTCCCTCCCAGGTGCAGAACTCTGCACTACTCATTGTTGAATTTAACGGTACCTTTGTCAGCCCAATATTCTAGCCTATCAAAACCCTTCTGATTGTCAATGCTTCTCCCTGATGAGTTTAGTCACTGCCTCCATTTTTGCGTCATCTCTGTACTTATTAAGGGTGTATGCCACTTCATCACTTGGATCATTAACAAATATTTTTAAAAAGACTGGACTCAGGTTGTCTGTATGTCTCTAAATAAAGTGAAAGAACACAGCAAATTTTTTTAGTCCACTAGAAAAAAGTAATGAAGATTCCCTATGAAATATCAACAGGGTCATAAGTTTCCTAGAGTTGTGAAACAACAAGAATCTTTCTGTAGAGTGAATAAGGGTAACTCAAAATACTACTCTGATCGATTCTGAAAGAAAATTGTGGGAAAGAGAAATAATTATCAACTTAATCTTCCATCTTTCATCTAGCGGAGTTATTAGGCACATGTATGGGGACTATGTAAAACCATGACCTCCAAGAGCAGCTCTGGAAAATAGGATGTATGGGAAAGCTTCACTGAAAACAGGAGGTCAACTCACTCTCTCTCTCACACTTATTATACGTTATCTGCAGCTATCATAGCTTCAGATTCTGGTTAGGGTATTTGACAGAATATATGGTTCTTGAGAGTAAATTAATAATTATTTATTTATTTATTCGTTTTAGTATGGTTAAATACCCCCAAAACTACTTAAATACTGGAGTTCTTGAAAGGGGACAGCTGGTCCCCTGATAGGTGCAAAGAAGGAATGTTGTGTTAAAAATCCTATAATGGGAAAAAGAAAAAATTCCCATCTTTTTAGCCATTAATTTATTCATTTTAACACAGTCCTTATCATTCTAATGTAAGAATCATTGATATTGCATATCTAAGTACTTGGGAAATGAAAGAAGTAGTAAAAGAAAGTAGTATAGAAAAAATCATCATAATCATGAGATATCCAGAAATATTTAATCTTTGAGAGAAATATATATTGACGAATGTGTCTGGAAGCAAACTGTCTTTATTTTCTAAATTTTCTAAAATTCATAAGCTTATGCAAGTCCCTTCTATCTTTGACTCTTCATGTTTGAAGCTATGTGGATGTGTTGTTATGAACAGGGTGGAGGCTTTATATGGACTTTCCAAACAATGGAATGGAGATTAATTTGGCTTATTCTGTCTAAATTAGTCTTAACTTTATTGAAAATCAATTTCTTTTATATTGCAGTAACAGCAGTATTCCTAATAATAAGGCATCTATACTATTTTTTTTTAATTTCAATTATTTTTATGATAAATAATATAAATATAATTAGAAGTAGTTCTTTATATAGAATCAAATATTCATGAGAAATATATAGTCTAGTGAAAAACAGTGCCTGTATTTAGGAATATGATAGCAGAGTCCTTGAAACTGGGCACTCAGTTTGCACTGTAGAGAAACACATGCAAGGTAAATTCAGATGTAATGTGGACTAGCAAAGATCAGTGAAGCAGAGCAAGGTGTAGATTATGCTTACATATCCTGACCCATTAAACATGATTTCCCTACATACCTAAGTACTTACACTGATGTGTTAAGCACTATGCAAGGAAAATTTGATGCTGAATAGCAGCACCATGAAGTCTCATTACATAGAAGTGTTGGTAACATTTGAATACGGACATCCTACTTGAGGTCGTCTGTGGGAGAAGTTATGTGTTGAGTTTTGCATGTGACTAAGAGCCACATGTATGATCGAAGTGTGTTGCAATGAAACCAAGCTCAGGAAGTTAGTTCAAATTTTACTTAAACGTTTGGAGTCAGTAAGGTAAATGGTAGCAAGTAAGCAAGCTAAGGTCCAGATTCACAGCAAGACACATGTATTTATCATGAGATTCATAAACATAAATATGTGAACACAAATATTTTAATAGAGTCTATTAAAAATATTTATTAGCAAAACAAGATTTCTTTTACCAACAAAGACTGGATCTTTAACAGTCTTTTGATAATATGGTACCTCTCAATTTTATTAAACGGAAGTTGTATCCTTATGAATTCCTTGTACTAAAAGAACTTCCCAAAAACAGATTATCTAATTACAAATTAAAGAAACTAGAACAATAATGACTGACTAAAGACATATTTTTCTGATAGCATTATGGAGAGACAACAAGGAAGAGTGCACGGGAGATAGAGTTGCAATTTCTTATATGAATAAATTGAAAAGGATTATACTTTTTCTTATGCTTTGTGGTGAATGGAGTAAAGATCCCTGGTTTTGGGTTTATGCCAACTTTTTTCCTTTCTTTCTTCTTTTCTTCTCTTTTGTTGTATGGAATACTTTCATTCATTGTTATGGAGACATTTTAGATTTACATGTGCTAACAAAAGGGGCTCTTAATCCAAATCCTCCATTTGAAGAAAAAATGGCAGAAATTTAGAAAGTTCTGTTAATTCCAGTCTAAGTCAGAGGAGTGGTTGATGGCTGCTTCTCCAGGAGACGGAAAAAAGGTTACAGATAGTCATTGCTTTAGAAATTGCATCCTGAGTAGGAACATGAACAGGTAACAACTGTTCATAGTTCTCTTTACCTAGCTGTACACAGGAGACAGTGTTATCATACTTGGAAGGTGAATTTCACAAGCATGCATTCCCATCCCATGTCCACTGTAGATATGGAAATTCCTGAGCAGACACAGGAGAATGCCCCATTGATTAGGAAATGTTTGATTGCCAATCAAGTCAATGCATTCTTCATAGCTAATAGCTAATTGTCAACTCATTCTTATATGGTTATCTTTTCGTTTTCTATTGCAGCAGTAATGTGTAGGTGTTTATTTTCCTACATTATCTTTTTAGTGACTTGGGCACTGGCCCACAGAGCTGTTTATAGCAGAAGTGATGAATGTTCCCCTTTTTTTCCTGTGTCCACATAAGATTCTCTTCAGTATGTCAAAAGCCTTTTTTTTCTTTTTTTTCATTTTTTTTTTTTTTCTTTTTTAATTTTATGAATGGATAGAAAAATAAAGATGCTTCAAATCTGGTAAACCAGCAGAATAGCAAGGATCTGCTGAGATTTCTGAGAACACTGAAGGAAGCAGAATGACTTTCATTTCTCAGCTTTATGTGAACAAAACTAGAAGAAAAACCCTCAAAGCAATCAAAGTGAATCCACTTCGAGCTTACTATGTATGTACCTTGGGTTTTCTGAACATCTGTCTTCTCATAAGGCAAATCCAAACTGCACTGAATTGAGTTACTTGAAACTTTTTATAAGTAGTATTTTCATTATTATTTGGCTTTGGCTTTACAGGATTTTAAGGATACTATTTTTTTTCCCTAAAAATTTATATATGCTTGAATAAAGCACATAAGAAGCAAGTGTTTCAGTCAAATTCACTGGAGAGGCATAAATAAAAGACTGACATGTCAGCATGCTTGTACTCAGCAGAAGAGATGAAGTGTTGCATAATTTAGAGTGCATTCTCAGCTGGAACTGTAAATATTTCCCAGATCATTTACTGTTATTGTAAGTAGATCTTGAATGTTAACTATCCAAATTCATTTTTTAATTTTTCTATTTCACGCTGACACAGAAAATTTGCTTTTGATATATTTGAAATTCTTATAGAGGTTTGAAAACACCAAGAACAGTAAATGCATGAATTAATGTTTAAGAATACCAACAGAATTAAATTAAAAGACATACTCTTTTCTCATTAACAGTAAGATAATAAGCAACAGTATTTTTGTGATTTTCTTAAATAATTGTTCTGACAGGACTTATTTTGGAATGTAGGAATATATATTTGACATCATACTGCAATACCATATGTATTTCTATTGAAGGAAAAAAACGTCCAAATTTCTGTGAGCATTTGACCATTTTTATTTATTTACTTATTTGTGTGTGTGTGTTTATACTTCTATTTTTTTTATAGGTAGGTATATCTATATAGTAAAGTTTGGTAAATGTGTAGCCTGATGCTCCTTTCTTGATAAGATACTGTTGGGGGCAATAACTTTTTGGGGAGCTATAAAAAACATGCAAATAAATGAATGATAGAAATTTTGCATGAACTAAAACTTTTTCTTAAGTGGCACGTGTACTATTTTGCTACTTTTTCTTCTGCTTTCTTCAAAGAATCAGTAGTCTTTTTCTAGTGCTTTTTACTATTGTTAGTGATGATCCCAGTGATGACTGGAGTCCTTTACAAACAATAAAGAACAGCTGATATTCACTTCTTTCACTTATGAAACACAACCTAAATATAATTCAAAAAACTTCAATAATTAATAAATCTTATAGTAGCTAACTAACTCTTTTGTTTCCTTGCCTTGCCTTGTTTTGCTTTCTCTTTTTCTCCTCACTTGATTATCAGTGTATAAAAACTAGTTGACTCCCAATTTGCTCAGCGTTATTTGTTCAGATAGAATTGTTTACTTTTCAAATGTTAACTCTTAATAAATATATTTATTTGTTTTCATCCTGAATTATAATGACACTGCTGGATAAATCATGGAATTTAGGAATCTTCAGTTCATTTTTGAGCATTTAACATGCTCCAGGTAGAAAACACTTCAGTGTTTTGTGTTCGACCACAAGTAGCTGGGTGAAGGTAGTATCCAGTGAAGTACTACAACTTTAGTAAAATCTAGACTCTCTGCTCTTTGTCTGCCAAGTTACTTTTTTAGATCATCATTTTCTCTTTGCTCAGTCTCTGCTGAGGTTTTTTCTTACTCCATTCATGTTAGTTAAAGAAAATTATTTTCCTAGTTCAGGACAAGGCCAGGAACTATGGACTCATACTGCATCTACAAGAACACTGAATTTGAACTCTTCTACAGTTTTCTAGTGCATTGATGACAAAGTCAATTTGTATGAATTTAATTTTTTAAAAAAAAGTAGGCAGGTGAAAGCTGGTAGTACTTGGTTTCATTAATCTTAAAGCTGACAAAAAACAAGCAAACAAACAAACAAAACAACAACAACAACAACAAAAACCTCCAGGGATGGAAACCTTCATGAGCCAAAACTAAACTAAATGATTTTATTAGATCTTCTGGCATTATATAAAATCCTGCTAAATATTAAGTAGCTTTAACACTCCCAACAATTCACAAATGCCTAAAAAGACTCTCCTGTCATTTTTTTGGCAAAAAGATTCACTTCACATCTGTTGTCTATTACATTAGAGACAATGCTAACAGTTGGGCTATAATAAGCCCTAGTAATAAATATTGTAAGTATTATCACACCTAAGTATAATAATATGAATGCTTCAACCATGAAAGAGCAAATGACCTGACAGCTTCTACCCACTGAGCATTACAGCCCATCAGTACTTCACTAGTAGCAGGGCAAGGGACAAGAAAATTCTCATTCTGCATACAGTGTCCCTTGGGAAAAGCACAGTTCTATTAATTTACTGGTGGCAGTGATAGAACACTTGTCAAAGTGCCTGGAAGCAGACCAGCAGACTGTTGACTTAATTATGCCAGACAACAGAGCCAACATTTTAAAGCTGTGAACGATGACGATTTTTCACACTTTACCTTCCCTTAGTTTTGTGGTTTTTTTTCAGATAGCCAGACTTAACCAATTCAAGTCATTCAAAATATTAACTATTAAATATAGAAATTATCCTTGTACCTCTTCCAAATGCAAAACAAAATAAAATTGTACAATTAGTGACCGTGCAGTCACTAACAGTATCTTTTGTGTTAGGATTCCATATGAAGGCACAATGCTACTGTTTATTGTTTCATATTAAGTTTAAACAGTGTACAATATGTTCTTCTTAGATCTTACCTTCTGAGTACTACAGGAATTTGGCCAACAGTTAATAAACATTAAGTAAAAAAATAAAAGCTCACATATATTGATCTCATATATTTATATTGCCTAGCTTTTTTTGTCAGCATTTATATAAGTTTCTAATAATGGCTTTTAACTGCTCTATAAGTCTACACATGGACTGAAACTTCCTCCTCTTTTGTCTGTAAGTTGATTGTATAAAGCTTACTTCAGTTTTTGTGCAAGTCATCAGACTGTATTTCAGATTTTTCTATAAGTGGCCTGAAATATTTTTTTCTTTATAATGACTGTTTTCAGTGTTTTGTTTACAAGACTCAAACATTTAGAAAACTCATCAGTTGGATAATATCATGCACTTACATCATATTTCACATCAGCATATGTCAGAGAATTATAACAAATACATATATCAAAAACCCATTATTACAAATGAAAACAAACAAACAAACAAAATATCCTAATCTAGCAATTTATTTTAGTTCCATAAGTGTGTAATAACCTGTGTAGAAATTCAGCTGGAAGACACTTTGTTTTGATATTAGAGTTAAAATGTAATATTCAAACTGTTTACACTGTCACATAGTATATGCATCACTTTCTTGAAAATATCTTAAAATAAGATTTTTGATGTAAATAAATCTTTGTATAAATTTAACTTTTTTTTTTTTTTTTTTTTTTTTTTTTTTTCAAGAATCAAGACTGTTAAAGCTTTTGCCCTGTATTCAGAACACATTCAAAAGAAATTCAACAATTCAGACAGTCATTAGTTTTGCAGGTCTCTATTTTAGGGTCACTTTAATAATTTCATAAATGACCTGAATGCAGTACTCAAATGCATATTAAGTAAATCTGCGGATGATAGTTAATTAGGAGGAACTGTTGAAGGTGTTTGAGAGCGGGGAAAACTTGCAGAGAGATCTTGATAAACTGGAGATCTTGTTAATCAAGAAACATATGAAGAGTGATTTAGCAAGTTCTGAATTCTGTACTTGTATCAGCCAGTCCTGGATGTATGTACAGGCTGGAGAGCAGCCTTGCAGAAAATTATCCGGAGATCCTGATTAATGGTAAGTTGAACATGAATTCAACAGTGTACCTTGGCAGCCAAAAAGGCCAACCAAACCAGGAGTGTATCAGGCTGAGCACTGCCAGCTGGGTGAAGGAAGGTGTTGTCACTCTCTGCTCTGCAGCTTGAACATCACAATATGAGAAAAACATATAAATATTAGAGAGCATTCAAAGGACAGCCACAAAGATGGTGAAGGGTCTGGAGGGCAAGACGGAGGTCTTCCTGTTGGCCTACAACTTCCTCATGAGGGGAGTGGAGAAACAGGTATGGATCTCTGCTTTCTGGTGACAGCAACATGACCTGTGGGAACAGCATGGAGGAAACATAGGATTCAGTGCTCTCACCACTGTAGCCTGGGTTCATTTCCTGGTCAGGGAACCAGTAACTGTTATGCTTATCCCTAGATCTATCTGTGCTATGACAGGGGGATAGCAGACCCAAAGGTCCACCTGCCCCCAAAAAGGTGGATGGACGGGGGAAGGGAAAGGGAAGAAAAAGAGGAGGAAAAAAAAAAAAGCAAACAGCAGCAACAATCTGAGGAGGAAAATTAATTTTCTGATTATAATAGCAGAAATACAGGTCAATTGAGATTGAAGCTAATAAAATAAATGAGAGAGTTTCTGAAAACTGAATTTCTTTCTCTGATCTGCCAGGGAGCAAAAAGAAATAGTCTTGTGATTTCCAATCAGTTTTATCTTTCCCACCAACTGGAAAATGGAAATGGAACAGCAGTTTTCTGGGAGCTACAGTACATTTTTTCTCTTGTGAGACTTCCAATGCACTACATAATATGATGTTGTGGAATCTCAATAACACACATCATAAAATCACCGCAGACTTTTTCAGCTACAATCAGTATTCTAATACACTGAAATAGAACTTTAATGATTTCATACTTAAATACAGAAGCAGTGAAGGACTACTAGGGCAGAGTAGGAGGTGCTGACAGCCATTTTCTGTATTATATATTTACTAGGTGGCTTGCATATTGCATTTTCACTATTCTGGTTCCAGCTTACAAGTAACCTTAAAAGAAACTCCTAGTTCTTGTCATTAAAGTAAAGATATTTCATGAAGTTTGTCTCAAAGCTAATACCCAGAAGCACAGCAGAGTCAAAACTCAGATGTCATTATAAAAGCACAGTGAATAGAAATTATTCATGTCTAGGTCTTCCGAGTTATGACATTTTGATGAGGTCTAGAGAGAGGGGAATAAGAATTAGAAATAGATAAAATTTAAATGTATATTGCTTACCAAATGCTTTTCACCTAAAGCTGAAATCACTAAATGTTGAAGTATACTATGAAGCATAAGCACATGGTTCAGTCCTCATTAGTATTAGTTATCTGATTCCAGAGTTAACTGTTACTTTGGAAGAGATCAGATCATTATGGATCTTTAATACTTTTCTGTAATCCTATTTCAATTTAAAATGGATTGGAATGTCGTAAAATATTTCAAGTACCAAATTACACTAGGCTCTAAAGGGATCACTAACAGAGATTTAACTCTGCACCAAATCCAAAAGCAAACGAAATATTTCTGTTGACCAGCGTTGCTACTAATTCTCTGCCTAAATATATAGCTTTGCTTTCTCTCAGAAAACTGCGTTCTGTATGATTAATCATATACTTAAAACATCATTGTCTGTTGCCATGGAAGTTATTTCCCCATTGTATCAAGCACAAGAAGAAAGCTTCATTTACATAAATAGTTCTGAAATCTAGAAAAATGCTGAATACTATGTATGGTAAAATATACATATATGAAAATAATATATCCATTATATGTTTGTCTGAATGAAATTTCCTTGAATACATAAAAATATAGAGGACCAAGTTCCCCCCAAATCCAAATAGTTTCAGAGGCAAGTTCTCTAATTACATTAATGTTTCATGCATGTTTAAGCAATTGTTGCCTTTGCTTCGGCAACCTCTGATTAATGTCCCGTCGTGAAGTGCTCAGACAGCCACGGCCAAATCACACGCTTTTATGACACCAATGTGGTGAGCGGCAAATGGCACTTATTGCAAGCAACACACTCTTCTTATAGTTGTCCCTTATATCACAGTGCTACCAATCACCCTTGCTACGGTTATCTGTGCCCAATAGACGTGTGGCATGTCTTGTCTTGCCATGTCTCATCATGGTTTCTCATGAGTCAAGGAGCCCCCGCAGAGCCTGATGACTGTTACAGTCCCCCTTTCACATATTCGCTAACCACGCAAGGGGCCCACACAGATTATGCCTGGTTACGCCTGATGGCCTTGACAGCCCCCGCTTTACGTATTTCGTTGACTACATCTCTAACTTGCGTATTTTGTTAACTACAAGCAATTAGTATTTTCCAAGGTTTAGTTCCTAAATTCATGGGACTATACTAGGTTCATTTAAAAAAAAAAAAATAATTACTTTTTTACTCCATACTGCTTCAGAGAAAAAAAAAAAAAAACAATATTATTCTTAATATGTTAACATCTAAAAGTTACTTCAAATACATAATTTTTGGATTTGGGTGCTCAACTCATCATTTTTAATGCTTAGGATTGGTAATATTTCATTATTACAACGATAATCTATGAAGTGAGTGGTGAGAAGCATAAGAAAGGGTTTGCAACTAGCTTAGTTATGAGGCCTTCACCAATGCAATAGTGCTGCAGCTGATCAGTTTATCTGTAACCTATGCCCAACGTTTTTCAAGTTCTTGCACCATTCTCCTGATTCTAAATTGACACACTAGGAACTTACTGTCACTTAGGTCTTAATGATTCTTCTCTGGCTTTTCTTTTTCTTTCTTTTTTTTTTTTTTTTTTTTTTTCTTTCTTTTCCCCATCCTTTTTCTTCTTCTTCTTATTTTTATTTTCCTCTTCTTTTTATTCTTCTTCTTTCTTTTCTTGTACTCTGTTGAAGATGTGTTTTCACAAGTAAAATATTGATGGCTGATCAGCATCCATAGAGTTTAGAAAAGGGTATGCAAGTTAAGTAATCACTTTTGATAGAGACAAGCACAGCAGTTTGCAGCTTTAGAAAAATCAGACACTTCATGTCAAGACTGTGTAGACCTCCCTGACAGAAAAGTTAGTTAGATCATTTTCTTCCAGTATTTTGGAAGTTGTGACTAATAACCAACTAAAGGCAGCTATTATACCTGAGGGGACTTACATCCAGAGACAAGTGATACTTGCAATTTAAAAGAATTACAAATAATTTTGATTGATAAGATCAATATCAAGATCACTGAACACTCCTATCTATCTATCTATCTACTATCTATCTATCTATCTATCTATCTATCTATCTATCTATCCAATGCCCTCGAGTAAGTTTTTATTTTTGTTAGTGAATTCGCTATTTTAAAAGATAAAATTATATCTGAATGACTGAGCTTCAGACAATAAACAATCAAATTATTAGTTGATCAGAAGTATCTAGCTAGAAGTGAAAGATCAGTAACAGACTTTGTATTCGTGTTGATTATCTCAGTAACCCTGTGACTTCCCGTTTGTTAAAGAAAGATTATTCTTATTGTAGGTGATATAGGGCACTGAAACACAGGGAAGAAAAAAAAATGGAACTAGCTTTTCTCCTAAAACATACTGAGTTCATTCACTCCTTTCCTTTCTATAAACACGCTACACACCCACTGATTCTGGGATGTATTCCAGCTACAATGAATTCAAAGTGACGAATAAGCACAGTTGGATGGCTTGTAAGGTGGTTGGCTAAAGAATTAGCAGAGAAATAAGAAAAAAAAATGTGAACACAAGTAATAATCATTCCTTTGATTCTATTTCTCTCAATTGATGCTTTTTCTTTTCAGTTACGTATATTTTATTATCTTGTGATGAATTATTGCATAAAAAATCTCATCTTCTGGAATTTTTTCTTAAGGATGTAATGGACTTCAGAATCTGACTCAGAATTATGACTTAGAGTCACAGCTGTGAGTTCACACGGCATCATTTTTTTTCCCAGGGCTGTGTATGTTCTCTATTGAACATGATCTTGGAAAGCTTTTGGGTCTGTAGTGAAACATTTTTCTCATCCTGCATTTATTTTTTTTTAACTTCAAAACCTGTAGAGTATTCTTAGCTGTATTTAATGCAATATTGCTAAGTTTGTAAGAACTTACAGGAGTTTTTTAATATTAATGTTTTATTAACATATCAGACAAGGCAGCTAGCAAAGGTTAATTGAGATTCTGGATATTCAAGAACTGCAGAAAAATCTTTCAATCTTTTCTAGAGATATGTGGTTCAAATGACTCGTACACATGTTTTGTTGTCAAAAAACAATTGGTAATCACAGACATACAAGAATACTGAAGAACAATCTGGGCATCTGAATATTAACTTCAGAACAATTTTAAATGATGTGGAAACACTTCTGTTAGGAAAACATTTCTTAAGATTTTATGAAAAGAAGATAAAAATGCGCTAATCAGCAAGTGAAGTAAAGGTGAACCATGTCAAAGTAGAAGTCATTCTTAACTAGAGCTAGTTATGCTAAGCAAGACTTTATTGATCTACTCATAGTTTCAGGTATGAGTTTAATTTGAATGCTTTCACATGCCATATAAGTGATATAATTTTGGAAAAGCTGATATGTCTGTGCTGTCAGGATTCTACTCCTTTTATTGCGTGTTTCACCCATGTAATCTGTCTAGTAGATGGAAGTTTTAGGAATCACTTAGAAAAAAAATAATTTCAGCTTTTCTCACAGCTATTTTTAATGGTAGTGACAGAAAAGTTTAGTACTGAGATAACATGAAGTAATTTAGCAACTGATCCAGAGGAAAAATAATATCAACTGCTGTGGTTTTTTGCGTGGTTTTTTTTTTTTTTTTTTTTTTTTTTAGATAAGATTTAGGTAGTGGAAGTAACAACTACTGTAGGAAATTCAAATCCTAACTTACAAGTTAAGATTTAGAAAAAATATGACATACAGGCAATGACGTGTTTCATTTAAAGGTAACTCAAATTTGGGGATAAGATATGTATATTTTACAAAAAAATTCTTCCAAAACCAAAAGTCATGTCCAGCTTTGTATCTCTGGAGATAATGAATGAAATATTGTAGCAAATTCACTCTTAGTCACAGGTAAAACTTTTAGCAATTTTCTTGATATTGAGTAATAAGCAAGGTGCCACTGCAATGTAAAAAAAGCTGTTTAAGTTTCTAAATGAGAATATGAAAACTGTATAGGAAAAACTTACAAAATGTCTTGTTGCTAAGAAAATTTCATTATGCAGTTAGCCATTTTGAAAATGTGCAGAATTTTTGAACTGAAATGGTATTAATAACAAAAAAGAAGTCCTAAGATAATGCACAGTAAAGAGCTACTCTGGCTCTAGTATCAGTGTTTCTCCTGCCAATTCTGTTTTCACTGATTTTCTTTCTCTATATTGCTACCTATAGCAATGTTTAAGAGGGAATAAATTTTCACTCTTTTGTCTGTGACATCCAAAAGAAGAGATCAGAAAAATTGTCCTCAATAAATAAAGATAAACAAACAAACAAAAAACAGAAACTAAGGGCACAGACTGTTTCCATAATGATTTCTTTAAGAAACAAACACAAATAAATAAGTAAATAAAAAATCTAAAGAATAGTTATGTTTATGTTTTCATCAGGGCTTGAGATGTGACAAGGATCTATACTAATTACCCAGTTACATAGTAAAGGACTTTTCTGCATATGCCAAATATTTCAATTCAGTAATTTAATCAGACCTTCAAGCTACCAAGAAAAAACTATGGGTATGATACATACTGAACAAATATATTTATTCATTTATTTACTTATTTGAATGTCCTGATAAAGCAAGGTTGAACAGTAGGTAGCTGTGGCTTATGGCTAAGGTTAAGTCTGAAATTCATTGCACTTACCTCAATGCACAAAGCCTGATATTAGGTCTATTCAGCACACTGATATTTGCGTGGCAATGTGGTGAGATATTAGGGTTGCTGTGAGATCCCACTCAATTCAATTTGTACGTGTCTGATGTGCAACTTATAAAAGATTTTATTCCTAAACAAACGTATAGAGGATAGCAGTTTATGTAGACTATGCCACCCTCTACGTTAGGTTGCCCAAAGACCCATCCAACCCAGCCTTGAACATCTCCAGGGAGGGAGCATCCAAAGTTTCCCTAGTGGATGCACTTTTCCAGTCCATCACCAACCTCTGAGTAAAAAATTACTTTCTAACTTCTAATTTAATATCCCCTCTTTCAGTTTAAAACCATACCCATTTCTGCTTTCACTACCAGATCATATAAAGTCAGACTCTATCTTTTTAAGTTGTTCCCTCTAGCTACTGACAGGCTGCAAGGAGGTCTCCTGTAATCTCCTTCTTTACCCCAGACTGAGTTACTGTATTTCCCTCGCCCTTTCTTCCTAGATGTGCTCTAGCTTTCTGATTATCTGCATGGCCATTCTCTGGACCCACTCTAAAATCTCAGCATCTTTCTTGTGCTGGAGGCCCCAACTCTGTATGCAGTACTCCAAGTACAGCCTCACAATGACTGAGTAAATGGTGGCAATTCTCTTGCTATTCCCTATTTTTACACTGCCCAGGATACAGGTCCCTTTGTACAGCATCCCTTTCTTCTGTCTTACCAACTGCATCACTTGCTGAGAATGAACTTAAACCTACTATATAGGTCACTGATAAAGGTGTTAAAGAGCATGGGCATCAGGATGGACCCTTGAGATGTATCATTCATCACCAAATTCTGCCTGGACATTGAGTTAATTATAACACCCTGGTTGCAAACATCCAACTAATTTCTTTCTATTGATTAGTCCATCCTTCATATTAATGTCTCCAATTTAGAGAAAAAAATGTGTTGTGAATTTAGAAAAAAAAATTAGAAAAAAGAAGGTCTGACAGACATCTAGGTAGATGGCATCAGTTAGTCTTCTCTTATTACTGACTCAATCACTCAATTGTAGAAAGCCACCAGACTGGTCAGGCAAGATTTGCCCCTGATGAAGCCACTTTGACTCTGTTGAATCTACTTCTTATGCTTTAGCATAGTCTCCAAAAGAATCTTTTCCACGACTTTCTCAGGCAGAAAAGTGAGGCTCGCTGGTTTGTAGCTCCCTGTGTCTTCCTTTCTGCCCTTAAAGATGGGACTGATATTTCCCTTTTTCAGTCACTTGGGACTTCACCTGACTTTTCAAATATAGTGCAGTGGATTGACAACTACATCAGCTAGTACCCTTAGGACTCTGAGGTGCTTGTCATTGGGTACCATGTAATTCTATGTGTTTGGTCTCACCAAGTGGTACTGAAACTGCACTTTTGCTCTCCCAACCCCCACCTAGTAGTAAATGGTGTTAAATATATTCTACATATTTCATATATGGAAAGCCTGTCTGTCACTGAAGACTGGGGCAAGAACTTGCTGAGTACCTCAGCCTTCTCATTGTTTGTAGTTGTCAGTTCTTCCCTCTCATTTACAAGATGGGATTACATTCCCCTTGTTTTTTTTTCACATCAGCTTACACCATGTCACTTGCCTCTGCTCTTAGGCCCTAGGAGGACTTCCAGAATGTGGTGTTTCTCAATATATACTACAAATATAAACAGACAAAGTAAACAATTAGGTCACATTTATGCCAGCATTCCAAAACCAGGAGAGTCAAATATACCTGATGGAGGTTTCTGCATATAGTATTTGTGTAACTGAAGAGAATCAGAAGAGAATGTATGAGAATCCTTCTTTCTTTGTTTTTTGGATCAAAGCTTGCTTCCTGAGGTATTTCTTGTGATCAGACTCTGATTGATTTGTTGAGGAGGCAACTGATGGGTACTAACCGTGTGACAATCGATATCGCTTTGGGAACATTTGAAAGCCCCTTCCTCCAGAGCTGCTTGCTCTGTAGAAGAGTGCTCAGGAGTGTTCACTGGCAGAAGATCTGGCCTGTGACTAAACAGGTCCAGCTAGGTGTGGGAAAACTGGGGAATGATACATTGTGTTCTGTGAAAAACAGGATGCAGATGGGCATCCCTGCTCCCTGTTATCTGCTGGCAAAGCACGGAAATGGGAACAAAGGTGTTTCTGCTGAGATCCCAGAGCCAGAAACTGCCACTCCAAGGAGAGCTGACTCAACCAACTTGGATTTGAGCTGTCACTCCAAAGACAGCTGACTTGACCACTTTGAAAGCATTGAAAAGGGGCCATCATTCCCGTGGTCACCGTCGTTGTTCTCATTGTCGTCATTGTAATTCTTCTCATCGTCAATAGAACAACTTTGCCCAATGACCCACCATTACTGAAGATCAAAGACTGAACTATGAACCTTGCTGGATGCACAGTGGTGACTATCTCCCTCTTGCTTCCCATAAAGACTCCTTGATTCTTCTTTTCTATCTTTTCTATCGCCCTCCTTCCCTTCCCCATTACCCTAATTCAAAATAGTGTCCGTCCTCCCCTTCCCCATTTCCCTAATTAAGATCTGTAATAAACTGGTCGGACCAACATTTGAACCGTTGTTTCTTAATCTCACGCCGGGTGTATTGTTAATAAAAGAACCTCCTCTCCCTCCTATAAATTGGAGAGAGACAGAATGCTAGGACAATTTCTATTTCCTGCTCTGTTTACTAATGTAAGTTATGTACAGCTATACAGAGACCGTTTTGTTGTGCTTGGAAAATAAATATGTAGTTAGCAACTCCTGCCTCCGTATCTGGTTTTTCTATTTTAGCTACTTTTGTTATTTTCCTCTATTTTGTCTTTACTTAAGTTAAAATGCATAGACATTCATTTGTCTTTATTTGTCTTTGTTTTACAGTTGGATGGCATTTTTACGTCAGTGATTTCCGCTGCTTTGCTAACTCCACACTGACAGTAAAACCAAATATTTGGCTTGCACTTAATCACTTTTCAGATGCCCTAGATTTGATGTTTTCTTTGAATAAAAGAAGTCATCAAGAATGTGATATAAACACAAATATGCAATTGTTCCATTATTTCCTTAGAACATTCTTGTTTCAGAATACAGAGGCTAATTTTGAGATCACATTATCAGCAAAGGGGAAAGAAAAAGACAGAAATGTCAGTTGGTTTTGTAGTGTAGTTGGAAACCTGTTCCAAATATTTTGAGATGCGTTTTGATAGACGCACATATTTTAAAAATGATCTGAGTAGTTCTTACCCATCTTTCAACATGTGGAAAATTCTACAAAATTTTCTTACAAAAAAAAAAAAAAGTGCTTAATAATATTAGATAAAAGCTATGATTAAGTTTGATTACCTCCTTTAAGCTACTTCTGAAAGACTTCTTTGTCTCTTTTCCTTTCACTAATATATTTGGGTTGAAAACACACAAATATGAATACATTTTATTTTGACTGAATGACATATTATTGACATCATACTTTACATACCTGTCCATATTTTATGCCATATTTGTATGGAACTGCTGAATCACGGCCTGAACCTCTGATTGACCACCTGAGGCGAGCAATGAGTCAGCCCTGGGAGCATAGGTAAAGGCAATTCTCTTGTGCTACTGGAAGGGGTGGAGCCTTGTTCCACCTCTCCTAAACCCCATTTAAGAGCTGACTACCACTTGGGAAGGATCTCTTTTGGAGATTGTCCCTCTTGAAGTTGTCTTAGCAAGCCAAGGACAAGGGTAAGCTTTCCATCCGTTCTTTTTTAGTGTGATAACCTGTTTAGCCTAACTTTCCTGTATGTTTCTTAATTATAATGTCTGTATATGTATTGTTTATATACGTATTTTAAATAAATGGAAACAAAAGCCGAAGAGACTGTGGTTTTATTTGAAAAAGATAGAATTAAAGATATGAGAAATTAAAATACAAGGTAGGCAGGTGTACTATTTACTTTATCTTCCTTGTGAGTCTTTGTTGTAGAGCAAAATAAATTTGGGAAGTCTGAAAGGAGAACTGTACACTTTAAAAATCCTTAAATGAGGATGACAAAAGTTCTACCTTCTTAATATTCTGATTATTTAGATAATGAAGGTGTGAAAATTTTAATGAATCTGAATATGTATGTGTTCACACATATTTACATAGAAATATTCTTCCTACTTTCTTTGTACTTACTTTGTTCCAGGATGCTTCAGACTTTTGGAGCACATTGCGTTCTTCCTAGTGTCTTATATCTCTCTGCTTTCTCAAACAATGTGTAGAGGGTAAAATACAAGACAGAGGAATTCAAATCAAGGTGACAATCCAGACTTTAGGATGGTGTCCATAAATGGGGTACAATTATACTTATCATTGAAGGATCTGCATATAGTGATTACAGTGGCTTGGATTTAAGTTTAGACTGTACCAGGCACTCATCCAGCCTATGGAAGCATCAATATCCTGCTTTACCTAGTGATATCTGAAACAATTTCGAAATCTCTTTTCCAACAAAGTGATTTTCTGTGGTTTGTTTTGGGAAAAAAACGCTTGGCTTATGCCTCATTGCCAGCTCTCTGTGACCCAGTAGCAGAAGAAGCTGTAACTCCTGTTTTTATTATTTGCATTTTGGTGTCTATGTAGCTGTGATGATTTCAACAACCAACTAAAAGGCAGAGGAAATTGAGTGAAGTGGTGGCCTCGTCTGGGGAAATAAACCTGCTAGTAAAAGTTTCAGCTGTGCAGAGAAAAAAGCTCTTCGTGTGCCTCCAAGGGTCGGTAAGTAAAGGCTGTTCATTCCTACTTGAAAGTTTACTTTGCAGGGAGATGTAGGAAAAAAGTCCCTTAAAACTTTGCACGTATATCTAGCTGTGAACCTCCTGAAGTAATGTGATAGACAACTGTAATTTAACACAGCTGCTCATAATGTCCAGAAGCAGACTTCTGGGACTGAGCAAGATTTTTCTATCTTTAGTTAAAGCTAAAAATTAATTAGTCTCTCTCTCTCTCTCTCTCTCTCTCACACACACACACACACACACACACACACACACACACACACACACACACACAAAAAAAAAAAAAAAGGCAAGCAAGACTTGACTGCTGAAATCTAGCTGACTACCCAGTGTTTCACTGTATTTGATTAAACCTGAACATTGGGGAGGAGGAGCTATATGGAGTCAGACTAGATCAGAAAGATTACAGGTAATATCAGCTTGCCTGCTGTAAAGCACTCAGTAACCAGTAACATCTGACATACTTCATGCTGGGTTAAGCAATGAATAAAATATTAGTCAGTGTTTTAATCATGTGAATAAGCTTAAAATACATTCAATTTTTAAAATCTCTTTTGACCACTGGTACAAAAGCATTTTAACGCTTCAGTGTAAAATAAATTCACAAGAGGTGACTTACAGATCTCCTAGTCAGATCTAGTAAAAAAAAAAAAACTTACTAATGAAATTAAAGTAGTCATAAATTCAAGATTGTATTTTCTTAGTTTGAACTTGGCAATTGAAATTAATTGATAAATGCAACATTCTGCTATGCAAAGACTCTTCCTAAATTGTACGTGTGTGTATGAAAAAGATAAATAAGTTGTGAAAGACAAGAACAAATAAAATCCCTTATTAGGAAGACAATATATATCCCCTCACTCAAATCAATTCCTTTCTAAATAGTTCTAAAACGATTATATTACTGCCTGTCATTGGCTGTTTTGTGCTTTTCTACATAAAAAAGATAAGTCAGAATATGTAAAATGCTTATTTCTAAAAAACAGTAATATTGAAATGAATGTTTTAGTTACAGTTTATCAGTGATAACTTTTTTTCTTTCAGTCTTGTTTAGCTTTCTTTATGAAGAAGATATTTCTAAATTAATAGAACTACTCATTTTTTGAAAATACTATTATTTTAAAAATTATTTACACCATGAAATGTTGTTCAGAATGTTATAGGTGTTTCTACTCTTTTCATGTTCATAACATGCCCTTGTAATTGCTATGAATCCTCCATTCCAAGTTGAAATTGTTCTAAAGCTATAACCTATATACCTATTTCTTTTTGCTACTTATTTTTCCAAGTATAGGAACTGAATTATCATGAACCATCACTGAGATATCCATGCAAGTGTTTGAAAATCAAAATTAACTTTTCTTTCTTCTTATAGTCATAACCCATGTTATTGTTAATGAGAAAAGAAATACGGATTTTTCTGTTACACAATCGTATTTTTACACAGAAAAGCATTTAATAGCATAGCTTTCATAAATCATACTGCATGTATTTGTCTTCTTCTTGTGCCACTCAAGACACTTCATACTTGAAACTGAAGTAAAAAGGCAAAAATATGAAAAATGTGTATCATTTACTGCCGAGGATGGTCCTTGTGAGCACAGGAGAGAGCAAAAATGAAGAGTTAAGAACTGTGTGAGTTTAGTGGGAGAAATAGAAAGTGTTGAAAAGTTTTTGGAATTACCAGCACTTTATGGATAGTGATATTATGAGAGAACAAGGAGGCTGTTTTCTAGCGATCTCCATGATAAGATCACATCGTATCAGACATCTTTCTTAATTTTGATTGAAATAAAGTAATTTGCATTTGTACCTATTTCAAAGTCATTAATCCATTTGTATGTATCAATTAGTCAATTTCGTATTCTGTTTTCACTTCAATATCCTGAAAGGTTTGTAATCTTCAGATAACTGCTATTCAATTATTTACCAGTGTAGGACTGAAATCTCAGCACTGATTACGCTTGTCTGATTTTTCTATCACTTATTTCCTACGTACAACGAAGCCTTGATGTATGATATTCTTGCTTCATAGTATCAGTACAATGGATGTTATTCCCAAATAAGCCCCACTGAATTGCATTTTATTTAGGCATTTTTTTTGAAATGGAAAAAAATAAAAAATTTAGAATACCCAGAACTCAGACTGAAGGGACTCACATATGTATGTATACTGACTTTTTGTTTCATTTTTGGAAAATAAATGAATCCAAATATTAAATACTTGGATATTTAAAATATATTTTAGAATTTAGAAATTATGTGAGGAAAAAAATAGAATTCATAGAAATATGGAAAATAGTTAAAAATATTTTATAGGAGTTTATACTTATGAAGGCACTTAAATGGCTATAGTTTACTACATAAGATTTGAATGGGAAGCTGGAAATTCAGAAGGAGTTGGGAGGTCTTCAGACTTATACTGACTGAAAAAGGGTATGAAGGTCAAGAAGCTTTATGAGTGTCAGGAGGATTTCTCACTGTCAGCAGAAAGGCCTTCTGTTGTGAATCTTAAAACAAGCAATAGTTTATCTTCAGACCATGTTAAATTAACAGGGGAAAAAAACCACACGAACAACCCACAGTTCTTTTGACAGCATGGCTCTTATAGTTAATTACAGCAGAAATACAGCTGAGGCTGTTTCAGTAGTGTCTGAACCAGCATGGCTTTGCATGCTCCTCTTTGGCAAGTGAGGCTGAAACTCTCTCTAGAAGAATCAACAATTGCAAGACCTTTCTGTATAACATTTTTCTGCTTTACTTTCAGTGATGGAAAGGAAGACCTGTCTAGTTGGTGAACAACCCTAAAGCATATTCTTTTCATTCCACGTTTCTGATGCTTTGTTCTAGTTCTACTCTAGTTAGGTTGATAAAGTTGTGACAACCATGATATTACTGGGTCTGTTGTCCATTATACACTTTCACATTGTTGCAGTAAAATAGTTTTGGCTCATGGAATTTTACTTAATTTAGATTGAAATAACATAAATATTTAATGAGTAATTCATAAGTTGAGAAAAGAAGAACAATAGTAAAATGAAAACTTAGGGAAGCAATTTTCCTCTGTCCCCCAGGATCAGTTTCAGTCCCTAACCTGACATGAGTGCAGTCACTCCGAGCTGTCCTTTCCCCAGTGTGAATCATCAGTGGACATTGTTCTTTTCTGAGGAGGAGAAGAAGCTTCCTTCTGTGTGTCTACAGCAATGACCAGTAACTTCTTCCTTCCAGGCATATCTCTTCTTTCTTGTCTATGTTTCATTTGTTTTTTGTTTTTTTTTTTACTCCTCCACCGTGTCCAGCCTTCCTCCCCCCCTCCATACACACACACCTGGAACAATGCAGAACATTTCATGGCCTCCCCTGCATGAGACAGTAAGGACAACATCTCGTTTTCAAAATTAAAAATGTGCCACAAATATATGAAATTAGTATTAAAGCAACAGTATGGTTAACTGAAAAACTAACACGAAATAGCCCCAAACTACTCATAGTTAAAGAACAACTTACACTAAGCTAAGCTGAGTGACTGTTTTTTAAGATTACGTGCTGGAAAATGTGTACAATCTTTCTTTCTTTTGCTGCAGGGTTGATGTCTTATAAAATTAATAATAAAGAACAAACAAGAATTTGCCTTTTAAGCTACATAAGAAGTTGCCTAGAGCTCAAGAGTACAACACTTCCTTTTGTACTTATAATTCTTAGCATAATAATGTAACAGTTTTTAGAGCACTATTCAGTTAAGTTTCTGTGGTATGCTTTTATGCCTCCACCTTTCCATTAATGCAGAGGACTTTGCATTAGGACTTTGCAAGAACTACACCTCCCTCTGAGTAGGCTAAAATTCTGTGAAGTATTTAGGGGTTCTTTTCTTTCTACAGAAGTCACACACGGGAGAATATTTCATGTGGATATACACAGATTTACACAAAGTGCTTTCATTAGCACTAATAGAAACATAAATAGTTATGTGCCAACTCTCTCTTAACATTTTAAACCAGCACAGAATAAACATTCGTGTCAAACACCAAGGGAGCTGCATCTAGATTCAATAAAGTCTGAAGTAAATGTTTTCCATAGTCACAGTTTGATTTAGATTAATTTGAATAATGTTTTGAACCTTGCTGTGTAAGTTTAAACTCAGCTTGCCATTTGAAAGTCAAAATATCCTGGCCATAAGCAATGCCTATAGTTCCAAGTAAGAGCTACAGCAGTTTGCATATAATTTACTTTGTAAAGATCTGTTGGCTGTGGCTTTTTGTTTGCTTGCTTGCTAGATTAGCTGGATCTTTGGAAGTGCGCACACACAAACACATTTTATTTAAAACTAATTATGGCATTTATTTTTAACCAATTCACATAGCAAAAAGGCAGTTAAAACTATGAGAAATTGTAGGATAAGATCTTTTTTTTTTTTAGGGAGAAAGAAAATTTCACACTTCTAGTTTCTGGAAAACAGTGCCACCTCCAATAAGATAAAATGATTGATGCCATGCAGGGATTTCAAGAATTGCCAAAGCCAGCTTTGCAGTCTTCAGAAAAGGAGAGCTCTCCCCTGCCACTAGACACTTTCTATCCTGTAAGTATTGTTTCTCTAAAGGAGAAACAGATTAAATTCCAGCTGCTCTCAGTTCTTAACCAGGTCTGTTGAAGAATGTGGCTTTTGAAAAGTTGTATCAATACTTCCCTTTCATTATTACCAAAGCAGGCTTAACTGTCTTTGATGTCTTCTTACCAGCATCATTACAGTTTTCTAAAACCAGTGAATAGTAGGCTTTATTTAAGGTCATGTTGAAATTCTGAGTTGGAATCGCAATGAATTGGAGGACTGGGTTGTTCATTGTTTATAATACCATCCTTTTTTGCAGTCCGTATTGAAGCCAAGTGAAAGAATGGCTTCAGTTTGCTTTCACAAGCATAGACCAAGTTATTAACCTATACCTTTAGTTTTCGTAGGCTGAAAGTTAGCACAAACCATCAGTCTTTCACCTGCCTGAAAGCTCATTTTTCCTCAAGTAAATAAATAAATAATAGAAAAGAGAAAGCCAGTAAATCAGTAATACATCTGATGCTTTGGCAAGTAGTGTACAACACTTATACATGAACTTTTGTGATATCCAACTGATCAGTGTATCGCACATTTTCCTATGTTTAATAGGTAACAATGGTAAATTATTCTAAACACTGACAATGTATGAATATAGAGAGCTTCACTTAAGTTTGCGCGCATTATTTTAGGAAATTCATCTAACAAAGGGAATATATTCGTAGAAAATTACAAAGAGAGTATAATCATTCACACTTGTGGCACTTTTACAGTTTTGCTGTTTGGTTAAGAAAGTAACAAATAAATAACAACAGTGGCAGGAAAGCCCACAGAGCTATAACAATAAGTATTCTGTGTTCCCTCCTGACTATTTTGCTGAAATAGTTCATAATGGAAATATGTTACCATTCACAGCATATTAAAGCTTGTGTGTGTTTGTTTGTTTGTTGGTAAACACTTTTGTGCAATTCTAACCCACGATGTGAAATAAATTCTCCCTGGAAATGGGGTTATACCGAAAGACTGCTAGTAGATCTCCCCAGAACTTTCTCTTTTTCAGGCTGAACAGACTCCACTATCTCAGCCTGTCCACGGAGAGGCATTGTATCCCTTGGATCATTTTTGTGTCCCTCCTCTAGACATTCCAAAACAAGTCTATGTCTCTTCTGTACTGTTCCCTTCACATCTGGCCACTGTACTACAGGTGAGTTCTCACCAGCACAGAATAGAGGGGCAAGATCACCTCCCTCAGCTTGCTGATCATGCTTCTTTTCATGCAGTCTAGGATGTGCTTGACTTTCTGGCTCATATTCAGCTTGCAATCTATCAGTATTCTCAAGCACTTTTTGTCAGGGCTATACTCAATCCTTTCATCTTCCAATTTGTATTGGTAGTGAGAGTTGCTTCCACAGAGATGCGAGACCATGCACTTGGATTTGCTGAACCCCAAGAAGTTCTTGTAGGTCCGCAGCTCAAGCCTTCTTGAGCTGTCTAGGTTGAAACAGTCTTGAAACAGTCTAGGTTTCTCTAGATGGCTTCTCATCTCTCAGGCATGTCAAATGCACCTCACATCTTGATTTACTCTGCATACTTGTTGAAGCTATACTCAATTCCACTGCCAGTGTCACTGAATAAAATTTTAAACAGCAGTAGTTCCAGTACAAATCTCTCAGGGACACCACACATCACTGATCTCCATCCAGATATTAAGCCATTCAACCACATTTCCTGGGTATGATGTCATTCTTTGAACAGTATGTCAATGGTTTATGGGCTGATTAGGCCTGGTTCCATGACTAGCGGGGCAGTGGGATTCATGGATATGCGCCTCCAGAAAAGGGAAACAGTAGACCCCAAAATAATTGAAAACAGCGGCAACAATCTGAAGTGAAACAAACTAATTTACTAAACATAATATCAGCAAAATATAATGAGAGAGAGAGAGTGTGTCTGAAAGGTGGATAGGCCTCACCACAATGCTGAGGTGAGAAGTGCAGTCCAGTTGAGCCAATGAAGAAAAGCAGACGAAGAGCAGACAGAGAAGCACAGGAAAAGAAGGGCAGGTGAAGAAGAGAACATCAGGTGACCTTGCCAGGAGTTATATCTCCTCGCTGACCTCAAAGCCCCCTGGGGAAACAGTTGTTCTTCTCCTCTGGACAGGCACCCGGAACTTGAGCATCAGCAGTCAAACCCCCAGTGCATTACATGATGTTATGATGTGGAATACTGATAACCAAAAATCAGAAAACCATGGCACAGTGCAGCCACCAAATCCATATCTTTCCAACTTGGAGGAGAAGGGTATTGTGGCAGACTGTTAACTGCTGTCCATACAGATGATGTCAGTGGCTCTTCCTCATCCACTGACAAAGTTATGATATCGTAAGCTACTATGTTGGTCAAGACTTGCCCATGCCGTACCTATGTTTGTTGTACTGTTCTCATGTCTCCCTCTTTCATGTGCCTTATCATTGATTCCAGGAGAGTATGTTCCATGATCTTTCATGGCACAGAGTTGAGGCTGTCAGTCAGTAGTTGGCTGTCAGGTCAGTAGTTCCTCAGGTCATCCTTTCTACCCTACTTAAAAATGGATGTTATTTTGACTTTTTTCTGATCACCAGGGACTTCACCTAACTTCACCCGATTTTGAAATATCATTGAGATGTCAATACATATGTAAGCACACAGTATGTAGCAAGGCAAATTATTATTATTATTATTATTTTGTCTACGATGTGGTAACAGGTATCTCCCAAATAAATGAAGAAAGTAGAAATGTTGTTTAAAAATCTCTTAGTTTTAGATAGCTTCAGCCCTAAGACTACACTCAAAAAGGTCCCATTGTGAGGAAAGAAATGACAGATTATCTTCAGTGCAGTCTTGAGACTCTAAAAATAATGATTAAAAAAAAAAACAAAACAACCTTGAGGTTGTGTGGATTGAAAAGAAAATTATAGTATTTTGTGCAAGTGGATTATCTTGTTAGAGTGTTAATTTTCATGTTTTCAGACTCCCCACTAATACAGAAAAAGATCCTGGCTAGATCATTTATGATCTACCTAAATTGGAAAGAAGCACCAAAGCATGAGAATTAAAATGATTTATTATTTCTTAGGACTGATATTTCTGGTAGATGAAAATTAGTAGATGATTCTTGAATTTCAGACTTTTCATAAAGCATGAAATATTTACTCATCAGAGTCTCAAGCCATAGATGGCTATGTGGTGTTTTCTGGTGTTTATCAGTTTACTGATACTTGGGTTCATCACTACTATTTTGGACATGAAAAGAGTTCAGTATCAGGAATTATTTATCCACACAGCTTAAGTTCTCCTAAAAGACAGGGAAATTTTTTACTACCTTTTAAAATATTTGGATTAGAATAATGTAAAATCCAAACCAGAGAAGAAAGTCAGTGGAAAACTTGCAACAGTTTTGAGACATTAGTGAATAAATCACAAGCACGGTAAAATGTTGTTGCTCAATTTCAGCCTTGTACAGTTTCAGATCTCATAATGAACTTGTTTCATTTATGTTCATTTTTAACCTATGTTCCTGTTTCTTATATAAAGCATTGAGCATATGCGAATGTGTCCAAAAAACCCCTTAGAAAATAGACATAAAAGAATCAGAACTCAAGCAATCAAAATAAATGAGTAAATGTTTGCCTAGTGTTGACAAATATTTTTCACTTAATGGTAGTTATAAGTCCCCCAAAGACTTAAATATATTTTATAAAATCTTTATATGTTTATTGTCTTTGTCTTAAAGTTTACTGTTTTAGAAACCATTCTCTCAACACGATTCATTACACACCTGGATGTGGGACGTCAGCTCTACTTCAGTAGTAACTGACAACTTTCTCATCATTACTACAAAACAAGAAGAGGAGACTATATGAGGCAACTGAAATATGGAAAACATCATTGCAAAGATATTTAGTTTGTTCTTTATGAGATGTTTATGTGTGTTTCAAAGACTGTGTTCATAACCAGGCAGAAATCTCCTGTATACCTATCTAATTTACTTAATTTTAAAAATTTCATAAAATTGTTAATGATTTTATTTTCTTTCTATTAACTGCTCAGTTATTCACCCCAAATCTTTTTATACTTTGAAATCTGTGTAAATGAAGGTGCTTTCATGAACTAGGTCACTTCACTGAGAAAGATAAAAGAAACATGTACGTTTTTCATTATTTAGTTTCAACAATATAAATTATGCACTTATATGTAGGAATTACAACTATGCAGTGCTAGCTATTAAAAAAATTGTTATCTCAATAATGCTGCTTCATAATTCATTTCAGCCTAAACAGGGAAAATGCAATTGTTTTAGCACTATTGTTTTATAAAGTTACTTATGTAACTTTAGAGACACCCATAAAGACAAGATATTGAATATTTCTAATACACTTTAATATGCTTGTCTTTATGAACGTAACATTTGGAGCAATATACTATGTTTGTCTTTAAACAACTAAGAGCAACAATGAAAGAAAATATCTATAAAACAATTTGATAAGTATGATAAAAAATCACAGATAAATGATAATACTAATTAGTAAGTATTATTTTTATAGATGCATGTTTGCTCACTACTGTAATTCTTTCTTGGATACCAATTAACAAATTAAATATTTATTATTATTATTATTGTTTTAAAATCACACACCTGTAAGTTTTTTGGATTTATTTTTAATTTTGTATGTTTTGAAATGAAACTATGGATATTAATTAACTAAATACTTTATTTGCTGTTGTTTTGGAGTTATCTAGTACTCCTTCAAAATACGTGTATGCAAATATCTGTTCAGTATTTTGGATTTCTTGTTAGAAAGTGCTGTAGACTAAGTTCAAGTATCAAATAATGAAAAATAATATTCATCATAATTTTGGAAACTTAATCAGACCATTTCCAGCATCATAAAGTAAGATCTGATTGCAAGATTACAGCTTAAGCAGACAGCCTCAATACAGTGGAAAAGAGAATTTGCTGTAGAAAATTTGCATGAGTGTTCTTGGCAATGTGGGCTTTTAAAATCTTAGCAATATCACGTATCATTATTTTCTAATTGTCAACTGGAAAATGACTGTCCCCCATTCTATAACAAAGGGTTGCTCTTTGTACACAGTAGTTTTTAAACTAGATTAAATCCTATATCAACAATACGTACTATACATTTATGACATTAACTCTTGTATCTGCGCTTAAATTTTGTACAGTGAGAGTACATGTTTTTAATGACTGAATAATGAAATCTACACATCCATCTTTCTTCAATTTAGAGATAAAAATGTGATGCGAGACACCTTGTGATCCTTGAGATCACAAACTCAACCAAGGTGTGGTTGCTAAAACAGCCTGCCTCCAATCTTAACCACTTAAATGAGCTCATCAATATGGTGAGCACTAGGTCCATTAACACTTCCCTTGTGGTTGGTTTGTCTAACATCTGGACCAGCAGGTTATTCTCTGTGCATTCTAGGATTCTTCTGGATTTTTTTTGCATCCCACCATGTTTTTTTCCCAGCAGATATCCAGATGGCTGAATTTCTTCATGAGAACTCTTAGTAGAGCTGTTATTCAGTTTGGAATAGAGAAGGCTTGGGAAGACCTCACTGTTTGCCTTCCAGTAATCAAAGGGAGTTTATAAACAGGAGTGAAACTAACTTTTATGCAGTCTGATAGTGATAAGACAAAGGAGACTGAGTTTACAATTAAAAGTGGGAAGATTTAGATGAGATATTAGGAGGAAATTTTTTACTCAGAGAGTAAAAAATAAGTTGTGGATGTCCTATTCTTAAAGATGGTCAAGGCCTGGTTGATGGGGCCTTGGGCAGCCTGATCCTGTGGTTGTCAACTGCCTACTGTAAAGGAGTTGGAACTACATGATCTTTAAGGTCCCTTCCGAACGAAGCTATTTTATGATTCTGTGAGATTTGTGTGTGTGTGTGTGTGTGTGGTTTTTTTTTGTTTGTTTCTTTGTTTGTTTGTTTGTTTTTACTGGTCTCTGTTCCTTTGTTCTTAATCTCCTTCCTTCCTTCCTTCCTTCCTTCCTTCCTTCCTTCCTTCCTTCCTTCCTTCCTTCCTTCCTTCCTTCCTTCCTTCCTTCCTTCCTTCCTTCCTTCCTTCCTTCCTTCCTTCCTTCCTTCCTTCCTTCCTTCCTTCCTTCCTTCCTTCCTTCCTTCCTTCCTTCCTTCCTTCCTTCTTCTTCCTTCCTTCCTTCCTTCCTTCCTTCCTTCCTTCTTCCTTCCTTCCTTCCTTCCTTCCTTCCTTCCTTCCTTCCTTCCTTCCTTCCTTCCTTCCTCCCTCCCTCCCTCCCTCCCTCCCTCCCTCCCTCCTTCCCTCTCCCTCCCTCCCTCCCTCCCTCCCTCCCAATAATAGTAATAGCTTTTATGAAATTTAGCCAAGAGCTAAAGACTTTTATATTCAGATGAGCATGGAGATATTCCTCAGTAACTTGAATGGCTTTTTTTTTTTTTTTTTTTTTTTTGCAAACACTTGGAATTATTGTCTGCTAATAAAAATGCTTCTTGTTTTTCAGTGTTACGAATGATGATGTTTCCCAATTGAAAAGCTAAGTCCAATACAGAAAGGTACAAGTATTAATTCTGTGGTTTCAGTATAAGTAGACATACTCACAGAAGAAGAATCTGTTTATTTATTTATGTTGATAAATCGGAAGTTTGTTTCTATCTCAGTCTATTGTTTGTCATATACAATAGGCAGAATGTAATGACTTAAATATATGATGCTTTTTTTGCTTGCCTTTGTTAGTTACAGAACATTTATAACAAGCTATTTGGGACCTTGTAATAATGGGGGAACAATTGTTTTGGAAATTAATTTGTTGAATGGGAATTGTTTACTATTTATCTGCCAAACTACAGTGATGAGACTGAACTCAGAAGTACCCTTGAAAATCTGTGGCGTATGAGGATATAATCATAACAAATTTATTCCATACAGTGCCAATGAAGCTGCTAACAGGAAAAAAAAAAAAAAAAAAAAAAAAAAAAAAAAAAAAGAAGAAAGAAAAAAAAAGCTGTTTTTCTTAGTGTAAAAAGTGGTGTAAATTTTTATTTCCTTTCCTTATTTTATTTAATCTCTCACATATAATTTGCAGTAACTCACTGAGGTCTTGAGTTATCACAGAATTAAAGTGTGTTGCATTTTTAGCACTTTGAATACAACAGTGAATATTTAGGCTGTGGATTCTCTAAGATGCTACTCAGTGCTTTATTTTGCATTTGCCATGCAACATTCTAATCTTCTTGACTCTTTAAATCAGTCTATTAATTCTGGTTTCTGAGAGATCGATTTCTTTCTTACAGATGATCAGAGATAAAGAAAACTCAGTCATACTTCTTTAGTTCTCTCACTCACTGTATTAAAAATTCAAATTAATAGATTGAACAAATAATATCAGATATGGCTTTGTGGTTTTGCTTTCTGAACTTCTAATTTACATAGTTTTTAATTGCTAAGTGTATACGCAGAGTCAATTAGTAAAATAGTTGTAAATATATAGATGTATGATCTATCAATGATATGCCCACATTTTTAAAGCAGAAGACAATATATTTTGTTCTTTACAAGTCTTTTAAGTATTTGATGCTAGATACATACATTCTTTAGCAAAATATATATATATAAATAAGTGACAAATGACCTTATCGTCAACTCAAATGGAAGTAGAGAAAAAACACAATTCAACTCACTTCTCCAAAATCTACATATTTATATTCAGCTGTCTAGAATTTCTAAGAAAATTCCATCAAAGATAATTGAAGAGCAATCTGCTAGTTGGAAAAATAAAATTTTTATTTGAAGGAAATAATTTATTCAGAACATTTAAAGATATCTTATGGTCTGAAATATATAAACTTAATAGCTTCAACTAATAAATAAAGCAATTTCACTTATAAATGTTCACTTCTTTTCATCTTACTTACCCTCATTATCAAATATTCTATCCACAAGGAAAGGAATAATATAGTTTCTGTAGAAACAAAATTAGTTTAATGATTGAAACTCACCAAATACTTTCAATACATGGAAAACAAAACATATTCATTGTTACTAACTTATTGTTAGTGCTTCTTCCTTTCAAGCAAGACATTAACTTAGAGAGGGATACATGGAGATAAAACACAGGTGCTCGATCCTCTCATGAGAAGATTCTTGAATTCCAACTGACATCACTGTCATTTTCTTTCAGGAGCAGTAAGTGTTTCATTGGGATGCCTGTCACTTTTGCAGTGTAGCATATTTAAGCTTCACCTATCTGTTTTCCATATTAGTAGCTTTCCATATAGAGGAAATGTACTGCAATGTGTTAAACTATAGGCTGGCAATCACCCAAATCCAAGAAGGAAGAAGTTGGCCTTGAAGAAAGACTGTGATGTTTATTTCAAAGTGACGCTGACACGGAACGAGAGCAAAAAGCAAGACATTTACCAACACTTGTTCTGAATCATAATATCTTTGTTCTGCTCTGTTCAGCAAACTGGCAAATTGACATGGGGGTGTTGCTCAGTACATTTTGTTCTTGGTAGTTGTACACTGAAGAGGACAGTAACTGCTCTATGTTAAATCTTATCTACTTCTCTATTGACAGTTTCAGCCATATTGAAAGTATTCATTACCCTAACAGCAATTTAATTTCAAAATACTTTCTCCAAAATTGCATTTATCTGGTCTTTTAAATGTCATGTCTCTGATTTAACAAAAATACCAAGAAAAAAATATATAGGAACAACAATTTTTTTTTTTTTAATATACTTAGAATTTTACGTACCTTCATCCTCATCTTCAACTTCCAAGTAATTAATTGTGAAGTTAAGAGTGCAATGAACATATATATAATGCCTACACTTAGAATAATTTCCATGCTTTGAATGGTGTATTTTAAATATTTTAATTTAACTTTTATACATCTTGCATTATTACAAGTATGTCTGCTTTCATTTAATCTAGTTTCTTGGAATTTTTTCTTCAGAAAGTGTTAAACTGATATCTTTATAGGAAATTGCTTTTAATAGTAGGATGTTAGGCTGGTAATATCTATTAATACATTATTTGGTATTATTCAGAGAGGTAACAAGAAAACTGTTGCCTCCTGAGAGGTAACAGTTGCTTTTGACTTGCCATGGTTCAAATGTGTAGATATATAAACAAACCAAAAAAAATAGGCATTGGTTCCATCTGTACTAGTTTTGGGGAAATCTAGAATTGGAAATAAAGTCAGGCATTCCACCTACTGCTTTTCAATAACTGCCTGACTTCAGTAGAATTAACTTCTTTAAGAAAACCTGAAGGTTCAATTCAATGGAAAGCCAAATAATACACATTTACTAATTATCAAAGTGATGTAAGAGATAGTCTGTGAATATATAAATATATCAGTATATACCTAAGTATACATTTCTAAATCTTTTTAGTCATACATATCTTCCTAATTTAAGACTATCAGATTAGATGTACTCATAACATGTGGAGGAAGGAGGCTAATATAGTCGTGAGTCTGTTCTCCATGTCTTTGACAGGTGATGTCAATCATAAATTTGAACAAATATAAAGTTTTTTACTAGGGACATGTGCAACCTACTCTTTTGGGTACTAGTTGAATAAAATAAAATAAAAACAGCATCCTTACAAGCAAACTGAACATCTCAGTAGCATGTATTGGCAAGAAAAGCAGGCAGCTAGCTATGTAGTATATTACCAACACTTCAGCCAACAAAGTAAGGAAAAAGTAATCCATCTCATCTACTCAACACTTAAGACTGCATCTGGAAGACTATGTCCGTTTATTTTTTTTTCTCCCCAGTACAAGAATGACATTGGAAATTTAAATAATTGAGCAAGTCTAGTGGAGATCCACATCAGGAATTTGGGATCTTTTACTTGAAGAAAAACTGAGGTAAGCTTTATTTTTCTTCCCTTCCCTTCCCTTCCCTTCCCTTCCCTTCCCTTCCCTTCCCTTCCCTTCCCTTCCCTTCCCTTCCCTTCCCTTCCCTTCCCTTCCCTTCCCTTCCCTTCCCTTCCCTTCCCTTCCCTTCCCTTCCCTTCCCTTCCCTTCCCTTCCCTTCCCTTCCCTTCCCTTCCCTTCCCTTCCCTTCCCTTCCCTTCCCTTCCCTTCCCTTCCCTTCCCTTCCCTTCCCTTCCCTTCCCTTCCCTTCCCTTCCCTTCCCTTCCCTTCCCTTCCCTTCCCTTCCCTTCCCTTCCCTTCCTTCCCTTCCCTCCCCTCCCCTCCCCTCCCCTTCCCCTCCCTTCCCTTCCCTCCCCTTCCTTTCCCTTTGTCACGGAGTTGACTAGATCAATCTATGTCTGTGACAGGGGCGACAGGCCTCTGCCCTCCCCCCCCACCCCAGTTCCACAAAAAATGAGAAGGAAGGAAGGGAGGAAAAGAACAGCGGCAACAATCTATGGAGGAAAACTTATTTTACTATAATATTGGAATACAAGATAACAAAATATAATACAATTTAATTGAAATTGAGATTAATAAATCAGACAAGATGAGAGAGAGAGAGTTCCCGGGACCAATTCAAACCTGAAAAAGCTTGGAACGGCTAGGAAAGCGCCCTCCAGCACCCACTGCAAGGCAGCAAGAGAGCGCCCCCCCCACCCGGAAGGGCCAGATCCCGTGACTGCTGTAATGTACAGGGATAGGTACCTGGAATTGGGCATTAACACTTTAATACCCCGTACACTACATGATGTTTTGATGTGGAATACTGAAACCCAAAAATAAAAACAAACAAACAAACAAACAAAAAACATAGAACCATGACACCCTTCCCTTTTCTGTCTAAAGGAAGACTTTACTGAGGTATAAAATTGCCAAAGTGATTGTATGAAAAGAAAAAAAAAAAACAACAGTGTCAGTTCTCAGAATTGCCTACTGACACAATAAGACATGACTGACAGAAGTTAGAAAGGAAATTCTGAGATGACTTTGATTAGATAGATAAAAGCTCTTTCCTACCCATCCACCTTCTCAGTGTCAAACACTGGACCAGTTTCCCCAGAGAGGCCATGATATCTCAAAATCCACATCACTGGATACTTTTGAAAACCAACTGGAAAAGGCTCTGAATGAAGATAAATATACAGGATGGGCCTGATTTGTGCATGATTTCAGATTAGAAAACCATTATATGTCCCTCCTGAAGTTACTATATGATTGTATATCTCCTGCACTACAAAAGTAACACAAAGATCCTGATAAGTTCTGGGTCCCAACTAAGTAAGACAGACTTTGTTTTCACACAGCCACAGGATTTCGAGAGCTTTTACGCTTATGGGGAAATGATCATGAATGTGTGGGATAGTCTAAAAAGTGCTCCAAAAATGTTTTGAAGGGTTTCTTTGTAAGTACTATCAAATCAGATAAGACAAAGCATATTCTTTGTGAGAACGAAATTTCTGAGCACGTGTCTGAATATGGTTTTTTTTCCTTGTTTGTTTTTATTTTGGGGTGATGGTGGAGAATACTGTGACTAGGACAAACAGATCTCAATGACCACATCAAAAAATTAAACTGATATAATTAATGCAGATGAAGATTCTGCACTGAAAATATATAAGACTTCAGATAATAATTTTTTTTTAAGAGGCATGTGAATGCATAAAAGTATTTGATATCTTCTGTAGAAATGGAGATATGTTAAAAGCATTTACTTAACTATAGTTTAAAGCTTCACAGTGAAGCTTTAATGAAATTTTAACTATATTTTAAGGTTTAATAGTTAAGTTAACTGAATTATAATATTAAAAAACAATAACAGAAATGCCAATCTCCTTGTGGCTTGAAATGTTGCTGTGTTTAATAATTTTTATAGTATTTGTTCAGATGACAAATTTTTTAGATCAGAATTGATAATTTGATTGTAACTGTACATGGAAAAGCAGTTGCAAATGCAACCAGGAGTGTTGATTTTTGTTTTGTGTATGACAAGAATATATGACAGTCATTTTCCAAAAAATGAGTGGCGCTCTTGAGTCAAGCTAATCTCTCCAGCTAGTAGAATTTACGGTAGAAACCTTTAAGTTTTATGTAATTCTTCAAAAACATTTCAAAGAAAAATTTACACCTCAACCTTGGATTGGAAATTTCTTTCATGGATTCAAAATAATGAAAGTCTTATCCAGAAGCTGGTCACAATGTTTGTCTTTAAAATATGTTCTAATTATTGTAGAAAAGGTTCCTCTGAGAGTTTGCCACCAACTAAAGCCAGAATTATTTTCTTGTTGAACATAACAGGGAAGAAAATTTCTATTAATAACTCTGTCCTGGTTATTATCCATAGCATAGCTTAGACTACTCCAAACTGATGGTAGGCAATGGCACTTCTGAATGGATCTCATAGTTTGATATTACTTAGACACAAGAGAAGGGGCAAAAACATTAAGACCTCTGTGACATTTTTTAAGAGGTCGTAAAACTGAAATGATTTAGAATATCTAGATTTTAGGCCAAAAAAATGTAGTAACCTGTGTCTTAATTGTAATTGTAGTCCTGAATATGCCTTCCAATCACTCTGTTTCAACACAATAAAATTCTCTTCATACACATTTCCTTGGGATTATCATATTATTAGTTAAGTACTGTCCCTGAATATCAATACTTCCTCACTATCAGCCTCCATTGTTATCAATTATCTGGGTTTCATTCACATGGAGAACAAAAGCTAGCTAGAAGGCTAAGGCATTAAAAATTCTACTCCGTGAAATTTCAAAGGTAACACTGAATGAGACTGAAGGGAATAATTGATTTTCTGATCCAAATTCAGGACCACATTTAAGGGTCAGACATGGATTATCTCACATACCAACAAAAAAGATAAAGGCAAAATAAACTACTTCTGGTTTCCTCCTTGACATTTTCAGATTAGTGCAGTACTGGCATTCTGTGTGATTTATATTTTGCCAAATACCAAAAAAAGTCAAGTTTATTTTTTTTACCCTGAACTCAAGAGTTTTAGAAACATGTTTTATCTTTTAGGTGTCTTTTTATGTAACACAATAATATATCTTTTTATGTATAATTGTGCTACTTGTCTAAAGTAATGACAGCTTGTCTTAGAGTATCTTCAGTTGAGAAGCTTTTGATTGTGTATAGAGTGCATCCTGAAAGACTGTTAAATTTGTGATTATGTTTGGACACATGTTTAGTTGCAGTTATATTGGAATAATGTGTTACCTGAGCTGTTGGTAAAACAAGAGGAAAGAAACAAAAATTAAAAAAAATTCTTTACTCTTTCAAACTGTTTCACACTAACTCATCAGTATCATCTTTTCATTTTTACTAACATTCAATTTTTGTTAGCATATGAATATGCAACTCATGTGAAATATTTCCCTCTTTTGCTGCTATATTTAATTTCCTTATCTCCTCCCTGGTCTTGATTTTGGTTGTGTCTCTGATGCTAGTATCAAATTTCTCTACCTTCATATTCTTAAATATTAAAGCATGTCTGAAATAATTTCTTGATAGATAATATCACAGAACAGAATATGATTGACTATGATGAGCAACTGCTAATTTATTACACTACCCAGGACTTTGCAAATTTTGTTCTAGGACTTCTGGAATGAATGGTATTTCTTACATTCTTTTCCTTTTCACATGTCTGCTCTTAAAAGTTCCAATGAAGTGGCACATGCATGATCATTAACTTTCTGCTCTCCTTCTGAGTCACATTTTCATGTTCTGCTACTATTAAAATTAATTCAAGATTCTGTTAATTTTCTTGTAATGTAAAACCATCAGTAATTACTGTAATATAGTTACAAAGTTAAAATTTTCTTTTACTGTTAACAAGAGTTACTGTACTTAACAGTTTTAATTCTGTCTTCTTCTGTAAAAACATAAGAACTCCTTTCTGTGCAGAGAATGTTTGATTTCACCTATTTTAATTCTTTCTTGGTTGCAGACAGAGTAGACATTAAAAATTAAGGTAAACAAGGAACGATAAATAACACACCTAATGTCACAAGATTTTTGACTGATGCATTCTTCCAGCTATAGCAATCAATGATTTAAATATTTCTCAAAATAGAGATTATACCTAACCTCTGTTTTTAATAGATAACAAAGACTTCTTCTCTCTGAATTTGTGTAATCCTTTTAAAAACTTATTTATAGTTCTAACATTCGCAACATTTGGCAGCCATGAGCTCCACACTGTAATTATACATCACACACAGGTTTACCAAATTTGTTTGCTCTAAATAATTTGTCATCTTTTTTTTTGTTTTTGTTTTTGTTTTTGTTTTTTGCTTTCATGTGACAGAGTAAGAGTATATAATCATTTTTCTATTCAGTTTCAACATATTTTTTTTCTTTTTTTTCTTTTTCCCAGAATTCTCATACCCTTCATTATCTGTGTCTTTTCCTGAGATCTTCAGACTGTTTGTACACTGTTCCCTGTCACTGTTTATTCTTTTTGTTTATCCACATCTTATCAAAGGATTTATTAACACTTGTCTCTTCTGTTTTATCGTCTATCATTATGAAATACTTTTGCATTTAGCACTCATATTTAAATCTCACATTTTAATAGACAAATATAATGGGTTTACATAGCAAGTTTTTGGCAGAATGGGGCTGTGAGAAAAAAGACCAATTCCTGAAGAAATCCACCACTAACCAGAGATGAGCCAGTGAGCAATGCTGGTTTTGTATCTGGAAGAGCAGATCTAAGAAATTAAAAACTACTATGGAGCAGCAGCTAGGAGATAGGAGTGAGAAAATGTAGAGAAAAAGAGTCCAGAAGTCATCAAGATCAGTTAAGGGGGAAGGGAGGAGGTGATCCAAGCATGACAGGAGAAATTCTCTTGCAGCTCATGCACAAAATCGTGAAGAACTAAAATCAGTCAGAAGTTGATGTGGAATAAGTTCAGGAAAGACAGCATACCATGAGAGGGTTCCTACATTAAGCAAAGGAATCATAGAATCATAGAATGGCCCGAGTTGAAAAGGGCCATAATGATCATCTAGTTTCAACCCCCCCTGCTGTGTGCAGGGTTGCCAACCACCAGACCAGGCTGGCCGGAGCCACATCCAGCCTGGCCTTGAATGTTTTCAGGCATGGGGCATCCACAACCTCTCTGGGCAACCTGATCCAGTGTGTCACCATGTCTCTGAGTGAAAAACAGTCTCCTGATATCTAACTTAAATCTGCCCTGTCTTACTTAAAAACCATTCCACCTTGTCCTATCATTATCAGTTCATGTAAACAACCATTACATGGAAAAGGATGTCCATGAAAGAGTGGCAGAGATAACATGCTATGGGCTGAGTGCAACCACTATTTCCTGTTTCTCTGTGCTTTTTGAGGGAAAAAGGGAGAGAGAGGGTGCAGGAAGGGAGTTTTTAGTTGGCTTTTAATTTCTCACTGCTCTAGTCTGTTTCTGTTCGTTAAATTGCAATAAAATACATTAATCTCCCTTATGCTGAGTACATTTTGCCCATGGAGTAACTGAAGAGTGATCTGCCTATCTTAATCTCACCCTATAAGCCATTTATTTTTTTCATATTTTCTCCTTTTTTTTTTTTTTTTTTTGAAAAGAGAATGAAAGAACATTTTGGTGGATCTTAGCTGCCTATCACTGTAAAACTACCTCAAGCAATCACAAATTTTTATGAAATATACACAATTTCCCCCTAAAAATTCATTATTATTTTCAATCTTCTATGAATGTAGTAATTATGAGTTTTAGCAGACATTCTGGTGGGGTCCAGGACTGATAAACAGTACTAATGATTAATCCCTTGTAATCTCCTTTTTTTTCTCCTCCATTCTTATATTAACAGATCTCTTAACTCATGAGAATTCTGCTTCCTTAGAATAAATTGGTGTAACTTTCCTGAAAGACTTTTGAAATCATCTTGATCCACGAGTTTATTGATTTTTTAAAGACTAATGAATACGTGAGGTATGACTTCTTTGCACAAAAGTGAAGTGTACTCCTCTTCGAAATATCTTTCATATATTATTCATATGTATGCTATTTGTTTTCACTTTTAGCACCAATAAGTGACAGTAGTCTACAAATCATCACTGAAAATCTTTCTAGTAATATGTCATAAAAGCCTTCTTTATTTAGCTGCAAGGATGATTTGAACAATAAATTGATTTTATACACTTACTCAGAGATTAATATTTCAGACCTATATCAATTCAGGAAGACATATCTGTAGTACACAGATTCACAGTTGACACTGATGTTTCTATAAGCATAATCCATATCACATTGTGAAATCTTAAGTCTGATTTTTTAGAATATCAAATAGTTTCAGTTGGACAGCAGGAAATCTCCTTCACAAGCTGTTAAATTCTGTCATTTTTATTTTGTGTTATTCATGCACTTTATTGTACTTTGGAACAATATTTTTGTTTAGTAGTCATTCACAAATGATACACTCAGACATCTTGATGTAAACTATAGTGGTACCCAAAACATCTGCAAATACCTGTTTTGTTTGGATGTGAAAATATGTATACATATATATATATTTATGAATATTTGAATTTTTTCTTCAGACAAAACATTGAAATCCATATGAGAGTTCTTCTAGAATTTTGAAATCCTTTTTAGCTATTTATGTTTGATAATTGTTGCTAATGCTTCAAATATCAAGAAAAAAATTCTTCACTGATGTTATGCCAGCGTAACCTAACCCTATCTGTATAGATTAATTTCCATTTGTGAGAGCTGAAATTATTTGGAAGCATGGAAACTTCAAAGACCATTAAACCAAGATGCACAACATTATGGATACAAAGATTCAGGAAAAGGCAGTTTTATCAAAGCTGGGGGGTAATTAATGCAAATCCCGAGACTTTAAAGCAGGTAAATAAGCATGAAAGCCTCACCCATTTCTGAAAATGTGCATGTATTAGTTTGTTTTAGTTAAAGAGGATGATGAAGAAGTCTAGACATATAGACTATGTAAGGAACAAGACAGATTTTCTAGATTTTTCTGGACTGTGAACTAGATTGTGTGAACTATTTAAGTTTGGTTAATATTAATAAGAATGAAGTAGGAAGAAAGCTTGAAGCTTAATAAATGATTTGGAGAGAATGAAACATACCAGCATTCATGCATAAATCATAAAATTCCAAGAGACTTGAGACATAAATGTGAGTCTGCAGTCAAAACTCTGGCTCCTTTCATTATTTAATCAAAAGGTATAATATCTAGTAAATGAAGATATGCAGAAAAAATATTCACCTTTTTTTCTTTATATCATCTATATCATTTTACCTTTAATAAACATTAGAATGTAAAAATATATTCATTAAATAAAATATATGTAAAGAGAATTTCTGTAAGAAAACTCACTGTAAAGAAAAGTAACGTTTCATGTGGTACATGTCATGTAGAAGTATTGCCAATTACACATTTTTATCATGGAGAAAGTTACATTATTCCAGATGTGTCAGGGACCCAAAGGTCCTAGACAAAGAATGATCTTGAATTGGAACAAAGCTTTCTGAGGCCATAACTAGATGGCTGTGTGACTAGAACCATAGGCTGTATAACACTTTTGAGGAAAACAGCATTTATGATTAGAGCCACTTAGCTTGTTTTGGTAGAAAGCTGATCTTGGTAGTTTATCTTGTTTTGCAAATGACTTGTTTTTCTGCCAGCAAGTTTTCTGCTTGGCCTCTACATCATGCGCTGGCCATGCAGATGTGACATGCAAGTGGAAAAACTCTGCAGACCCTGGAGAGAATAAAAGCAGAAAGGCTTTGGCGGATTTGAGAGAGAGTGCACCTTGAAGCAGGGGACACCCTGCTAACACTTCCTGCTGAATCCACTCTGACATATTTCTTCAATTTCTCCTTCTTGGCCTCTTGCCCATCTCTCAAGGGTTGGTAAGTAATACTGCATTTTGCTTAAGGAGTCTTCTGCTTGCTACTAACTGAGATTATCTAGAATAAATGCCTCTGTGTGTGTCTATATTGAATAAAATTTGTAACCCTCTACGTCCTTTCGACTATCTTTCTTGCCTCCACTCCTGAGACATCCTGTCTCTCAGATACGAATGTAACCTGAAACACCAGAATTTACCAATAAACTACAGAAACCATACTCATTCATTCATTCATTCATTCATTCATTCATTCATTCATTCATTCATTCCTTGTTTTCATCTCTCTTTTAGTATAGCTGCCAAGGGCAGAGTGTCAGAACACAAGCCTTATAGATTTTGGAATCTCTTCTTGAAAGTCATACGTCATTTCAGTGTTCTTATAAAGGGAGGGAGACAGGAGCTATTATGAGATCAGTGATGAGCATATGCCATATATTCTTTCCCATACTAATGAAGTTTTCAGTGTTGCTGTTAGAGTTCTGCATTCATGTTAGAGAAATTACACAAATTTGTCAGAAATCCAAGAGAAGTCTTGATTTTCACAAACAAATTTGTATGGTGACTCATTTATACATCTTTCCAGATGTTTTACATTATCTTTTATCATATTAATCTCATAAAATATATTTCAATATAGTTACAGAACTGCTGTGTTTGGAGTTCAGCCAAAGTCTATAATTTTTCTTCACTGGTTGCGTGTTTGTTGTTTTTTTTTTCTTTTTTTTTTTTTTCCTTCTCTAAAAACATGTATTTTCACATTTTGGTCTCACTTTACTAATATGTGAACCTTATTGAATAAAACTTTATGCATGAGTTCCCGGCAGAGGATTTTGGCCATGTTTTACAGTTTTGTATTTCTAGTAGATAAAAGCATTTTTCCAGTTTAACTGTGAAGCATTATTTGAGTTGTAAATCACATGAAGTTTTAGAAAATAGTACCTAGAATTTCTAACATGCATAATTATATGCTTCATTGAAACAGACACATTTTACCATATCTCTCTGTGGGTACTTTACATATATTACAAGTATATTTCTAAGGATATTTCTTATTGAGGAAACTGATCTTTCTCATAAAGGAAAATAACAAAACTTTTATTTCTTATCATTACAAGATAGACACGGTTCAATTACTCACCTCTACTCATGTATTACCCTGTGGCAACCTGATCTAGTACTTGAGTTACTAGAGGTTGACAACCCTGCCTGTGGCAGGAGAGTTGAAACTAGATGATCACTGAGGTCTCTTACAACCCAAGTCATTCTATGCTTTTGTGATTCTATGGTTCTATATACACTGAAGTTATGAGTAAATGGATTCACTTCTGCTTGTCTATCATATCCATAACTGATAATAGATTTCAGAATTATCCTCTGGAAATTGGTTACCTCCTTCGTAAAAAAAAAAAAATAAAAAGGAAAAAAAAAAGCTGTTGCTGCAATGTTGCTAGGAGTTAGTTGTAATTTCTCTGGTATAGAAAGATTCTGACAGTCTCAGATGAGAGGTGATTCAAAGGTTTATGCAGATCAGGGTAACTTGCTGCTGTTGTTCATGGCTGTTTCAATATTGTTCCAGATCCTGCAAAGTGATGTACCTGCTCTACAATAATGCCACTGTATTGTGATTCATATCTCATAAACAATGCATTTTAAAAATCAAATAAATGACTACTTCCTTAGTGCTCTCTGTACAGTTGCTAAGTGTAAGATTTCATTAGACACGTCTCACGTGTTGGAAAGCAGCATACTTGGTACCTTAATTAGTTCTTAGTTCTCAGTTATAAAAGGAATCCTCTGCATAGTTTTGAAGAATTTGTCATGACCATAGCATTGTTTGAGACCTCTGTTGGATTCCATGTTGACTTCATGACTAAGGTGATTTACAGGCAAGAATTATTCCTGCCAGAGTCACCATGTTCTGCTTTCAGCTTTGGCCATCTGAACAATAGGCATTGACATAAAAAATATTGTCTAAAATCAGTGCTTAAAATATCACAGAATCACAGAATGGCCCGGATTGGAAGGAACCTCAAGGATCATGAATTTCCAACTTCCTGCCACAGGTTGGGAAAATAAATCAGTATTATTCGAGGGTGATTTACCCAACTGAAAAGAGGATATGTACTGTCCTGAAGATGTCTTTCTCTGCTTTGATTATTAGATAACAACTTGAGACTTTATATTTAATTCTATCAATTTGCTAGATTATATTAATTTCCCCTTCATATGTGGCCTTCATCACTCTACACATAATTTTGTGCCACAGGTTCCTCAGAGGAATGAAAATATTTCCTTCTTATAACTTACATGGAACTCAATCATAAACTTCCACATGCTTTCAAATTTTACCATGATTCATATATCTTCTTTATATATATATTATTACTTACTTTACCTTCAACAATAAATTTTATGTTATGCATTCCTTTTAATAAGCTAATTCATGTCAGGTGCCACTTTTACTTATTTTATTTTAAGAAAACAAATGACACAGAAAGTTAATGATGAAAAACTGCACCAATGGGAGGTCAAATAATTTATTTTCTGACACAGAGTCATTAAATGAGTCAGTATACACCAAAGGTGGCATTGATTATCATAGCCTCTGTACTCTTAAAGGTTAATGATGAGGATAATTAGGTGACCCGCTGGAACTGGATAATATTCAATCGAGATAAGTGACAGGTGACGGTAGTTATTAAAAAAACACCAGAGACAGACTCTCTAACATTGTCACTTATTAAAGTTGTCCAAAAAAAAGGACATACTAAAAATATTTTCATACTAAAAAATTTTCATACTAAAAATATTTCATCATTGTAATTAAATGCGAAGGGTTCTGGAGAACAAACTGATGATTATGCTTTCTAGATTTAGAAATTTCGATTTGGAAACTAACACAAGTAAGCTTAGAAGATGTTTATTGAATACTTTATCACAGGAAAAAGCACATTTGTGACAGATAAGAGATTTGATATAGAAAACTCATTGGTCCTAGCGATTTGATTGCTGAGTGCTGTAACATTTTAAGAAAAGATGCAGAAAACATTAAGAATGATTTAACTAATAAAATGATAAACAGAAAAACAAGGTGGAAGGCAACTGTCATTAGAGTTCTCCACTCTTAATATAATATAATGGAGTAAAAAAAGCAAACATTAAATGCTGGAATCTTAGATATATAGATATTATATATATATACATATACATAGAACTGATACAAAGAAATTGAAACCAGTTGTTATTATCTACTAACTATGTACTTTTGATTCAGTACTAAACCATGGCTTATGAGGGAGATAAGTAGAATAAAAAGCAATTATATGACTTGAATTTTATGCCATATTTTTGCACTAATTTTAAATGTGAATACTCATTCTGTTTTTTTTTTTTTTTTTTTAAGTATGACAGTAATTATGACATTTTTTCCTTTCTTCTGAAAAACAGAAATTTTAAATGTGTTCTGTCATAATTATTCTAATTACTTTCAAATGAATTCCTATGAAAATATCTTCTTTTTCAATACTGTATTTTCTTGCCTGATTTCTTTGATTATGCTGACTACTTCAGAAAGAGCAGATAGAAATTCCACAGTTTCCATCTCCTAATTTCCTTAATTCCACAATCAATTAAATGTCTTATTTTACACATAATCTCTGCTATACTAAAGAAAGAAGGGATCTTATTTTCCCCCTTCTCTGTTTGTATTTTTGTACAATTTCACTAAATCTGGCATAACAGCTGTTCCAATTTTCCTTTCTTCAAGTACTGTAAGATAAAAAGCTTCATTCTAGGCACTTAATGCTTCAATCATTTAGCTAGTAAAATAAATAAGAATAATGAATCTTCCTCATTAGAGATATCATCTAGCTGGGCTTGACTGTACAGTTGTACTACTCAGATATGTGAACAAGCAACTGGATTACCTAGAGCTAGATACATTGAGCAGCCCACAGCAGGCCATATGTGGGAAAAGGATTACAATGTTATAACGAAAAGCAAAAGGTTTTGCCTGGGGGGCGCTGAAAGTATTGTAATTCTTCCATGACTAGCCTGATGAAGTGTATACTGCAAAATAAGCTGGTCATAATGCAGCTGTAGAGATTAAATGCCTTCTAAATGCTTACTTTTAATTGAAATGAGGTTAGGTTGAAGACACAAAAGTATTTCAAAATTTTTTATCTTTTAATAATTTGTGTTTAATATAAAATAATATAAATAAAATAATAATAATAATATAATACAACTGTAATGATATAGTAATACAAAAATTAAAATACTTAAAGAGGCCTAATGACAGCATTACAAAACAAACTTAATTGTCATAGTTTTCTCCAGTAACAAAAAAATGTTACGCTGTCAAAGTTATGACTCTTATAATCTAGTACAAAATATTGCTTTTAGTTCACTATCTCACACTTGTTTGAAATGGAATGCTGAAGGTATTGATTCAATTGAATACCTCTCCAAAACAGAATAGATGCAGTTACAACTATCTACATATATATACCCCAAACAATATACTTTTTAAAATAAATGAATCTATGGAATTTCTCGGGATAACGTTATTAATCTGAATACATGCATTTTTATTATTTAACAAAAAACTTATACCTCTCATCACCTCTCACCCCTAAGAAAAAAAGGGGAAAAAAGATTGTATATTTCTTTCACTATATAAGAAAATGAAGTGCCACATTAGGCTTTCCCATAATGAATGAGCCACAGTGACATTTGTGCCAAAGTAAATTATACCAGTTCCATGCTGTCTTTTTTTATTATTATTATTTCCTTCCATATTTTACATAAGCTACATAATTTACATGACTTTTTAAAACAAATTAAGAATCAAAAATTAGCTTTATGTATTTTAAAAAGAAATTTCTGTGTTAATATAGAGAACTACCTTAGCAATTTGTCTGCATGTATCTATGAGAATCTTGATATTATTAAAGGTCTAATTTTCAAACTGTGCTGTATGCAACACAGAGGACCTTCTGCATGTCCTCCACACAGTAGGCAACCAGGCCCACTCTGTCTTTAGGAAAATACATACAGTTGTGGAATAATGATCCATGAATTCCTATGGAGGCATAAAAATACACTCATTCCACATTTTTTTTTTTTTTTTTTTTTTTTTGTTAAGGCAGTTTTTGTTCCTTCAAAAGTTTTAAAATGAATGTTGTTTTTTTTTTTTTATTATTATTATTTTCCAACTATAATCTTCACAAAAAATAATGTCATGTATTTTTATGGAAGAAGGTGCTTTATTATTTAACTTTGATTAATTGTTGAATACTCTGGGCATATGAAATATTTAAGTAACACAGATTGATGTTCCATAAAAGTCTTCATCCTTAATTTTATTTGTGCTGTTTCGGACTTGAGTTGGTTTACTGAAGAGCACTGTCACATTCTGATAATCTGAAATCCAACTCAGAGGCACAGAGACTTTTTTCCAGAATTTATCAATAATTTCCTTCTTAACCATTTCAGCTTTTTCTTTTTTTCTTTTTAATTTATTTGCTTGTTTGATTACTGTTTTATTGTTGCTGTTATTTTTGTTGGTTTGATTTGTACATATATACTTCATTTTACTTCTAGACTTCTCTGAGTACATTGCCATTTTCATGCAAACAGACTGCAAGTACGCTTAATTTCCTTTCACACCTGTGCTGCCACTAATTACTAGTTTACCTCTCTGGTTACAGACATTTATAGTCTATAATTACTCTATGCACTAATTATCCTGAATTTGGTTTGGGCAAGGGAGTAAGTCAATGCAAAATCATATATCCTCATTTTTTGCCATTGGAAATAAAGAATCTTTGTTTGTTTGTTTGTTTGTCCTGGAATCTGAAACTCACTCTCTCTCTTTTTTTTTTTTTTTTTTTTTTTTTTAATTTCTCATGGACATCCAGTGGGATAATGATCTCCAGACCACAGTGCAAACACAAGTTCTATTTTGGACCAGATATGTTACTTTATTTTATTTTTTAATAGTTTGTGTCCATTATTCTTTGTAAGTGAAAAATGTCCCCTTTGGACTTAATCAGCATTTTCTCTATGCTTGTAATAGAATACTGTAAATCTTTCTGCAGACAGAAAACACATAGTAAATTAGTGTGTATTGACCAAAAATTAGTTCATGAATGTTTGGAAAAACATAAGTTCAGTTATAAATAGTCATTAAAATACAAATTTACAATTACTGGAAGCAGTAGCAAAAATAAATCAGATTAAAAACCTTTGCAAAATAATCAATTTTTTTATTTTTTATTTATTTATTTATTTTTCTGTAGCTTTCATCTCTCACAAGCATTTCTCCATCCTTCAAACTTGGCTGAATTTTTTAAGGACAAAGCATCTCTGTTTTTGAGGGCTTCTTTATTGTAGGATAGGCTTTAAAATTAATTCACATCATTAAACAAATATGACTGGTGGTTCCACTTCATCAAACATCAACATTGGCACAAATGTTCACATTTTCCTTGGAAATTCAAACCAGCCACTAAGGAATTAAAAATATCTGCATCTTACTTCTTAGTGAAACTTGCAGTATCAGGAAAACTAACATTCCACAATTCCATATAGTTTCTGCCTATTAAGTTGTAGTGTTTTTATTACAATTAATTACAAAATCTTCTCAAATAAAGTGTTTCTTTTACTTTATCATTTCAAATTTTTCATTTCAGATTTCTTGGAAGATAAAAAATTAGAAGATATCAAAGTGTTTAATGGTATTGTAGTATTTTAATAAGATTATAATTTATTAAATATTGTTATTACAGTCAAAAGACAAAGGACAAAGTAAATGTCAGAATCATAAAAAACAAAAAACAAACAAACAAAAAAAATCCTGTTCAAATGAAATAACCACAAATATTTTTTGAGATTTTTTTTTTTTTTAAACAGAGTTTTATGAATTTTTAATTCTATTAAATGGAATAAGAAAACACTGGACCATTGTGTACATTCATATTAGAGCTTAAGGATGACACTGTACTCCTGCTACATAATCCTCTATCATATGAAATGGATGATCTAATGAAGAACTAAGGTAAATGATTTTGCCATTGTTTTCCTTAGCATGAAGTTATTATCAAAGAAGTTTTAATGCTGTGAACAAATATCATTACTTTGTATGTATGTATGTATAAATTAATAAAATAATTTAAAAAACAATGACAAGAAACAACAAAAACTAAAGTGTTATCTGAAGTACATAAAATGTGAATGAGAAATGGTTAGGAATTCTTGGAGGGCACTTGTGAATAGTAATTACTATGCTGTAACTACTACCAATGTTGCTTTAGGTTCAGCAGTGATACAGCAGCAAAATTCTGACCTCAAACTGTAACAGCTACTGTTGTTTAGGATATTTAGTATGAAACTCTGTACTCACTAGACAAGAATTTAGTATAATCTAGAACAATGCCAAGTACAATTGTCAGTTACAGATCTTAGTTATGGTTCATTAAGATTTATGAGCTGAATATATTTGTATATGAGCTAGCAAAACAACCAAAAAACCCCAAACAAATACAGTGCTGGGTTTCACGTGGCAATGTGTTCGTGTTAGCAATTGAAAGATGAAGTTCTTAATAAAGATTCAAACTTCTCAGTAGTATTTATTCTTCTTGTGTTTGCCTTAATTTCTTTCTCTGATTTGCTGGGAGTGCTTGCAATACAGGTTATAGATCGTATAATAAATTTACATAATATTCACATTGTTTTGGAAATCCCTTCAGTCCTTTTTGTATCCTTAGAAAAGATGAATTTTAATCCCATACTCTTCAAAATCGGTAACCAGAATTTCTGATTGTGAGATTCATCTGCCTACTTGAGTATTGCAGAAATAAATCCAGGAAATCTGTACATAACATGCCTCACATAGTATTTTTGAAAGACTGGACATGCCAATTATTGTTTTGAACAAATATCACCTTTGCTGGTTTTAGCTCATGATATAAGGCAATACTGAAACAATTGTCATACAGTATGTTTTAAATTGATAATTGAAACTTTAATTAAGAAATCAAGCCACTTAAATTCTTCAAAGTTCATTCCAGCTTCTGATACAACAATAATGCAATGACAAAAAATGAAATGACAGTTTGAACTGCGTGTGTATATATATATTGACATACACATATATTAAACAGAAGTTTGAAACTAAAAGTTGTTATTTTCTGTGTTTACGTGTTTCAGAGTACCTGCAATTCATTAGGCAGAAAATACATAATTCACTCTGAAATAAATGCCTCCGTTTTATTTCCATGGAAACTACAGCAGATACAAAGAGCACAATAACACTATTTCATAGAGAAAATTTACAGCTACATATCACTATTTTTCAGTATACTCACAACAATTAGCTGTGCATTTTTACCTGTGATGAACAAGAGCCTGCATGCTGCACACCTAAAAATCTGCACCACTGTAAACCACTGTCACTGTTGTCATTGCTGAAATGAACCATCCACTACCTCACTCTGACAACAAGCACTGCTTGTTTTCCGTAAATACTCAGAAAGCATGAATGAAGGTGCAATCTTTTTCTGCCTGAGGAAATTCAGTTATACACCTTTGCTTCATACACACTTCCATGTCAGACTGTCCCTCTGCTGCCATAAGTCATACAGCAACAAAATGTTATGGAATATTGGTGGAAACATTCAGCATCTACTGCCATGCCACCAACATCCACCTCTGACACCATGGGTCAACATAATAAAATAAGAAGCATTTCTTTCAGACTAGTTCCCATATAAGGTTCCTGAGTATATTTTCTATAAAAATAGGAAGAGAAGTCAAGTAATTAATCAATTTATTACGCTCAGAGCAGAAACAAACAAAAACACCTTGTTGTCATCATATAAAACCATGAAGGATACAAAAATCTATGGCAGAAAGCATAGAGTTCTACAGTTATTCTATCACTAATGTTGTATCTTATTCTACTTTTTTACTTGCATTTTCTGTCCTTGGTCCCAGAGCTTTCACAGTATATTTTCAGTTGATTCTCAGTACTACTTCGAGGAACAGGGAAGAATAAGAAATATTCGTAAGTGAGCAAGAAGCTGTCAGAAGTCAGTAAAATCTTTACGATGTATGTAACTTGAAAAGATTTATGGAAGTGTGCTTTATATTATATTTGAATTCCTCTTCGCTCTGGCCTGTGTTCTATTTCATATATTTTTACAAGGTTTGCAGTTTATCTGTTCCTATCAGTTGACTTTTTTATTTAATTTTCTCAGACATGTTGACATTTAATAGGACTGAATAATGAGAGCTTCCCACAATGGATATCGTGTGGTTATTTATGTTCTCTGTAAATACATAGTTTCAGCTGTTAAAATATTCTTTGAAGCACACTCGAACTGCATGACAGGAATCCATAATGATGGTTTTCTTCTTCTTTTTTTTTTTTTTCCTGATCAAAATCACAAGGACAAATCTTATGCTCAACCAGACTTTGAAGAATTGTACTGCAGTGCTAACACTCTTGAAATTTCTTTACTAGCCGTAATCAATTTTTAATGTGTATGAAGCTCATGAAATTGTCACTGACATAATAAAGCCCTTACCTCTACCAGTTTTCTTAAAGCAGTGTTCCACACAGCTAGTAAATAGCCAATGAGAACAGACATCTATAGTGACCCAAACAACATCTGCAACAGCAAATCAATAACATATTCAATTTAGTTTTATTTAGAACAGCAGGACATTCATTTAACAGCAGTAATTTACCACAAAATATTTATTGCAGTAAGTGGTTGAAAATGGTATATATATATGCACATGAGCACATATATATATATGGAAAGGTATGTCTCTCCATATCATTACATTTATGTAGACACAGATGCCTTTTTAATAAATATATCATACAAATAAAAAACTGTAATTGTCAGAATAATTGTTTAAAGTTTTAGTCAGTTAAAAAGCATACGGCAGTCCCCAAATGAAGGCTAAGCACTACCAGCTTAGATGAAAGTAGAGGCATTATTTTAGCCCAATCAGTTTTTAGACAATGCCAAATCATAATTTTTGGTATACTTAGCTCAACATAAGGATCATTTAATCTTTCTGTACCAACAAGAGGACTCGTTCCAGCTCTCATATTTTACAGAAAGAGTCCTATGTGAGACTGTTTAAAGGAATAGAGTTTAACTTCAAATTTATCAAGCAATGAGCTAGACTCAGCACAGTTCTGTCCATCACAGAATCACAGAATCACAGAATTGTAGGGGTTGGAAGGGACCTCCAGAGATCATCGAGTCCAACCCCCCTGCCAAAGCAGGTTCCCTACACCAGGTCGCACAGGTAGGCATCCAGGCAGGTCTTGAACAGCTCCAGAGAAGGAGACTCCACCACCTCCCTGGGCAGCCTGTTCCAGTGCTCTGTCACCCTCACCATAAAGAAGTCCTTCCATCTTGTTTACTGAGAGAGAGTTCTCCAAAAAAAAAAAATCTGTTCCCAGAAAAAGCTTTGTCTTAGAGGACTGTGCTGTTCTGCTCAAGAAGATACAGGAAGTGTGCTAAAATTTGTCTGGTGTAAATGATCAAGATATCGGGACAAAAAAAGTATTTTGTAAAATATTTAAGTACAATGACATCTGCTACCTCAGAAGGAGTCTTGGGGAAGGAACAAATAAATAAAAGAAAAAAAGAAAAAGAGCCATCCTCAGCTACTTTCTTCCCAAAATGATGGGAATATCATTTTTTGTATTTCAGTTTTTTGTAGATTGCACAACACATAGATAGTTTAATTCTATCACTTCTATTTCTGAAGTGTTTGTGAGATGGTTTTGAGTGTGTTACTTCATGACTTGCAGAGAAATGAGTCAAGTGGATATCATTGAATACCTAACAACAGACTAGAAAATTTTCCTATCTCCTCTTCTTCAATGTCTTTGTACAAGAAAAAGTCTGTGCAAGGAGCAATGAGGTTCTGGACATACAAGAATATTTTGGAAGTCCTCAAGAGTACTCTAATTAATTTCTAATAAATATTTGGCAAGTTATTTATTTCCCTAGGATTATTTCCAAATATTGAAAGGACCAATGTTAAACAAAAAAGAAAAGCATAAACCAAATTACACTGCAGATAATTTATTAAGAATATATCATTGTTATTTATAAAAAGAAAGGATAAGCGAGAACAATACACTGCTATAAATTGTATCAGTTCCTCTTTAATCTAGTCTTCTATCTCAAATGTAGGACTTCTTACGCTAGCAATATTTTAGAAGCACTAAATTTCTGCATGTAGAAACGTCACTTGTGTCCTCCTTTCAGATATTTTGCAATATCTTATAATTTTCCTGAATTTAATTTTCATTTAAAATAAACAGTAATACACAATTTAAATGTACTGAGTGATGTACATGTACTGTACTTCTACACATCAGAAATAATTCACCACTGTCCAGGAGAAGTAATTCTAAAGGTAACACTAAAGGAATTCAAACTTACCAAACTGACACTCTCAAAGGAACTTCTCCCTATTGGAAATAGTATGGTCAGTTTTGGTCAAGCATGCCCTGATTTCCAGAGGAAACAAATTGCAGCAACTGTAAGATAAAAAAGATTGAGCTGTCAGTGTCCACTCTTAATCAGCAAATATAAACACTATGATAAACTATCAATTTACATAGTCTGCAAAGTAATAGCTTCTTTCTCTTAGAAGTAAAGTGCAAGAGGATAATAATTCACCAGTTAAAGGAGAAAGGAGTCATCGAGAACTAAATGGAAGAAAACCTACAGTAAACCATATAATAGACAAATAAGCAAATAAGAGTTATAAAATTTAAATCTTTTTTTCTCTTGATTACAGTTTCTTAAAAATACAGATAAATGGAAATAATATTTTTATCTTCAATTTTCTAATTCCTAATGGATGGAAATTGACTTTCATGTTTGCATAAAAGATAATAAATCAATAAATATTTGCATTAATAAATAAATGTACAAAAATCCTCATTGCTGGATTGAAAAACTACAATATTATCTTTCTTGTGAAATTCTTTGGCAAAACGACAAAGGAAATACAAGAAGGAAGCTTTTCTATAGACATACAGAAAATAAGCTTAAATATGAGTTGAGTATGAGCGAAGAATGAGCCCTTATGTGTTAGGCAATCATATTTCATGCTACATTAGAAAGAGTTTTGCCAGCCTACTGGAGGAGGTGATCCTTTTCCTCTGCTCATCACTTGTGAGGACACCCCAGTGTAACCAGTCCTCAGCTCTTCATTGTAAAGGAAATTTGAACATACAGGAAAGGGTCCAGTGAAGTCCTTGAAGCTGATAAAGTGACTGGAGCATCTCTCCAACAAGGAGAGTCTGAGACAACCGGGACTGTTAAGTGTGGACAGAGAATGTTTGGGGGGAAGTATATAGGAGGCATTACCTTCAGAGCTAGCTCCATAATATTAATCAAGCTCAGCTGTTATGTTTGTGAACTCCTTTAATGTTATTTATTTGGCACCTACTATTCCAGAATCAACCTTTGTAAAGTTTCTCTTCGAGGTTTAGAATTTAATTGTGTGTGTATTCAAAAGGTAATTTTATGCAGCTACCTGATTAAATGTTCATTCACATAATGATTAAAAGTGTCTTATGATGACAGTTATAGTATGCCAGTTTCAGAATGGAATGATTATCACATGATGACTGTAGACATGAATGTCTATAATGGGAGTAATTTTATAGCAGCACTTATTATAAATTAATACTGATTGTATATTACAGTGATTATTTTGTTGTGTCAGATACCTATTTGAACAGAAATAATTATTTTCAGCCTTCACTTACCTATTGACAGACTTTGAATTAGAAAGTAAAAAAGCAGAATATTTTACATTTTTCAAGTATTCTATTCTGTCTCCATAGGGGTATGGTCAAAATAATTGCTGTTAGAGACAGTCCAGGGGAATTGATTACCTTTAAAGAGTGTTCTTTCTCTAAATTTTGAAAACAGACGAAACTGCGTAACATGCTGTAGCTATTTATCATATTGTAATATTACTGTATTTCTAAAATGAAAACTGTTTCTAATATCAGCAAAAATAGACAAGGACTGTTTAGAGCTGTGATGTGAAAAGGATTTCTCTTTGCTATGAGAAAACAAATTGCTTTGTTCCAGCAGAATGCTGAGTACTTGATAAAACCCATATACATCTTTGATTTTAGAGCTTACAGATTATGTCCCTAATCTAGCATTTGCTGCAGAAGATAACTTGATAGATATGCAATTCCAGAAACAGAGAATGGAAATACAAAATGATTTTGTCTCAGTCACTGTTTCTACAAGAAGATTCTCTTTTCTGGTAGGTTCATTCTGTATAAAAATGATTGGGTCCTTACAGAGATTTTCCTGATTCTTTAACACAGACTGCATGTGCTTTATTTTTCCTTTGTAAGTGGGGAAATAATGTAGTTTGATCCTTTACCATGCTTATTTATGAAAATTTGTAATTCTTAAGAACTGTGAACGTATTCAGCAAGGCATTTGATACTGTCCCCCATGACATCCTTATAACAAAGCTGAGGAAGTGTGGGATAGATGAGTGGACAGTGAGGTGGGTTGAGAACTGGCTGACTCGCAGAGCACAGAGGGTCGTTGTTGGTGGTGCAGAGTCCGGTTGGAGGCCTGTAACCAGCGGTGTTCCTCAGGGGTCTGTGCTGGGTCCGGTCTTGTTCAATATCTTCATCAATGACCTTGATGAGGGGATAATGGCCACCCTCAGCAAGTTTGCTGATGATATGAAGTTGGGAGGATTGGCTGACACGCCTGAAGGCTGTGTTGCCATTCAGCAACACCTGGACAGGCTGGAGAACTGGACAGAAAAAAAACGGATGAGGTTTAACAAAAGCAAGTGTAGAGTCTTGCATCTGGGGAGGAATAATTGCATGCACCGGTACAGGTTGGGGGATGAGCTGCTGGAGAGGAGCTCTGCAGAGAGGGACCTGGGTGTCCTGGTGGACGACAGGTTGGCCATGAACCAGCAGTGTGCCCTTGTGGCCAAGAGGGCCAATGGCATTCTGGGGTGCATTAAAAAGAGCGTGGCCAGCAGGTCGAGGGAGGTGATCCTCCCCCTCTACTCTGCCCTGGTAAGGCCTCATCTGGAGTACTGCATCCAGTTCTGGGCTCCCCAGTACAAAAAAGACAAGGATCTCTTGGAAAGAGTCCAGCGGAGGGCCACGAAGATGGTGAAGGGCCTGGAGCATCTCTCCTATGAAGAAAGGCTGAGTGAACTGGGTCTGTTCAGCCTTGAGAAAAGAAGACTGAGAGGGGACCTGATCCAGGTCTATAAATATCTAAGGTGTGGGGGGCAGAATGGCGAGGACAGACTCTTTTCAGTGGTGAGTGGAGACAGGACAAGGGGAAACGGCCGGAAACTGCAGCATAGGAAGTTCTGCACAAATATGCGCATGAACTTCTTTACAGTGAGGGTGATGGAGCACTGGGAATAAGATAATGGAAAACTGATCTGCTTCATAAATTATTAGAGTGAGAGGAAAAACAGCTATGTGAAAAATTAATAGCATTTCATTTTCTTCATTTGTTTGTTTGTTTTTGATGTTGAAATTATGAAGAGTAGGAAATTCACTAGATACTTGAGGAATGAAAATATATGACGGAGTACCTCAGAGAAGAGTCTTAGGTAAAAGATAAATGCTTCTGATGACAGTGGAAAAACAGAATTAATGAATCTGGTCCTATTATCTTAAGGATGCATATCTTTAAAGGCAACAAGGGAAAGCCACAGCACATTAGAACAGACTTTATTCTTCTGTTTACTACAGCTAGCTGGTTTGATGCTCACTTTAGGAATAGAGAGAATAGGTTCTGTGCAGCATAGATATTATGGTATATGCTACAGAAAAGCTTTCTTCCATGTCAGTGTTGCTTTGCCAGAAAGAATTTATAAAGTGGAGTCTTGCTATCTTGGCCCTTAATAAAATCTGATGGTCATGATTACATAAAAAAAAAACAAAAACAAAAACAAAACCTGAAGTGAATCACAATTTTAAAGAATCTTTATAAAACCCAGGAGACAAAGTCACACCTACATTTTCACTAGACAAATAACACTTACTTTCTTTAAATATTTTCACAGGTTTTTGTTGTTGATTTGTTGGATTTTTTTTACACTTTACAGAACACTGGAGGTAGGCAATTCTCAGTATAATCACAGAATCACAGAATCACAGAATTGTAGGGGTTGGAAGGGACCTCCAGAGATCATCGAGTCCAACCCCCCTGCCAAAGCAGGTTCCCTACAGCAGGTCGCACAGGTAGGCATCCAGGCAGGTCTTGAACAGCTCCAGAGAAGGAGACTCCACCACCTCCCTGGGCAGCCTGTTCCAGTGCTCCGTCACCTCACTGTAAAGAAGTTCATGCGCATGTTTGTGCAGAACTTCCTATGCTGCAGTTTCCGGCCGTTTCCCCTTGTCCTGTCTCCACTCATCACTGAAAAGAGTCCGTCTTCACCATTCTGCCTCCCACACCTTAGATATTTATAGACCTGGATCAGGTCCCCTCTCAGCCTTCTTTTCTCAAGGCTGAACAGACCCAGTTCACTCAGCCTTTCTTCCTAGGAGAGGTGCTCCAGGCCCTTCACCATCTTTGTGGCCCTCCGCTGGACTCTTTCCAAGAGATCCCTGTCTTTTTTGTACTGTAGTCTCTATCTGCTCTTAGATAATTTGTGCGTTCTTTCCTCAGAAACTACATTTCCTGAATATACTTCACAACAGCCATCTCTCTGCACATCTCTTAGGAGAAGTTGGGGAAAAAAAAGAAAATAATTGGGCTTTATAAAAAATATGCACAATGTTAATATTAATATTAATTATTAATAAATAATATTAATTATAAACAAACAAGCAAACAAAGACATACTGTGAATTCTTGAATTCTTGGAAACTTTTACTCCCATCATTACTGTATTTCATCCCTACAGGGAGAACTGAACTGAACATAACAGATACAATGTCATCACTTTCAACCTCTATATTTTCTAAATAAACTAAATAGAGTGATGTCTATTTTATTAAGAGAGCAAAGAACACAAAGAATAGCATGGTCCTTGCCTGTGTTTTTGTTCCACTAAGACCTTTTGATCTAAAGGACCAAAAAAAAAAAAAAAAAAAAAGAAAAACAACAAAGAAGACCAAATAACATGGCCTAGTGGTTATACCCTGGTTGTTTCCATGATGAAAAATCTTCTTTTTTTTTATTAAATGGACAATTGAATACAATTATTTGGATGGTTTCTTAAAAGGTATAAAGATCCTTTTAGAAAGCAGATTTGAATGGTTATAACAGTGATTATTGTAAGAACTGGTTAACAAAACATGGGAAAAAGTAGATATATACTAGGAGAAAATATAAACTCAGTACATTTGTGCCAATTTTGTCTCAGCATAAGAGATAAAAGACTATCTGGAAACAAATTGAAACACCTGTTAAGTAATCTAATAAGCTGGAAATACACACACACAAAAATAATAGTTGTCAATTATTACTTTGCCAAGCTTGTGTTATGAGACAGTCTCTTCCAAGTATTTTTTGCCTCCATATATTACTATGTTATAAATATGGTGGAATGTAATGTGTTTTTTAAAAATATTAGACACCTCAGAAATATGATTGATCAACCCATGTTATATGAATATTATCATGTGTATTCTTACATTGCTTGTATGAAAACATATTACTTTCATATTGAAAAATTGCAGTTATTCAATAGGGTGTGACTATGTAACAAGATAATAAAATGTGTAATTATACATTCAATTCCTTGCATAATCTCTTTCTTTTCCAATACGTTGTTTTTCCACCAAGATACTATCACCTTAGAAGTTGTTAAAACTAAGCTTTTAAAAGTAACATTTATTTAGTTTATTGCATGTCTATCTTCTTGTAGTATAAAATAAAATTCCACATGCATTGAAATTCAAAGAAATAATCATGTCTATTGCTGATTTCTCTGTTCATGTTTAAAATCTCACTGATTTTTCTAAAAAGTTGCTAAGCAGAGATATAGGATTATGAAATAAGGAGACAATTGTTTCACACAGCATTACTTGTACAAATATAACCTGATAACGTAGTATCATATTTTTCTTCATTATTGGAACTCAGACAAGTTTGCATGCAACCTGGATAGAATAATACATTATACCATTATTTATCATAAGTATGAATCTGCAAGGATAAAGCTTGTCTACTCAGCTGAAAGCAATGACAATAGACTGCTATCCTCAAGCTTTCCAGTCTAGGCTCCCTAAACAATCAACAGACATAAAGAAATTGTTTCAAGGCATGATGCATCTCCCTGCTAGAGTAAGCAGAATAAGTTTTGAGCTGATTTCTCTAGCCTTTCTCCCAAAAGACATAATGACCTGGAGATAAAATACTAATGATTCTGTTTGCAGTACAGATAGGAGCATATTATATTATGTACAAACGGACTCTTGAAGAGATCATCTGACACACTCAAGAGTGTTTTTGGTTTTTTTTTCCTGGCAGAATCATAAGTTAACCAGGTTGGCCTGTCAACACCTAGTATGCTAGAAACCTGATTTTATTCCAGAGCATTCTGGTATAACCTGGGCAGCTTTCCCAAGGTGCCAGGTGGAAGAGATGGAGAAACATGGGTGTTGGAAGATTATAAGCCAAATTGTGTCAAATGTTTCTTTTTGTAAATTTTTATCTGGGGAGCTCTAAAGCTTAAATGGAACTTTCTTGATTTAAAAATAAACAAATAGATGCTGAACACCATGATTTTTCTCTAGGAAGCATATATGTAATTCTTAAAATCTAGTAAACATCTTATCAGAGAGCGGAAAACAGATAATATTTCCTGCTGCTTAAATGCTTTCAAATGCTTTTTAATGATGAACTGAAAAATCTCAGTGCTTCTCCTACCTCCATCTAATTCCCAGTCCTCACAAAGTTAACAGATCTAGATCATCAGAGTTACTTTCACATAGATCACTTTTCTATTTGTACTTGAAAACAGAAAACAGGAAAAGATTGCTGTAAAAGTATGAGGGATTGTTGCAAAAGTAATGCCTCCTATTTTATTACGTTGACTCACTATGTCAGAGATGAATGTTGGTACCACAGTAGAGGTTGAACCTTTCCATCAGCATTCTGATACATTTTGTTGCAGTGAAACAAATGGCAGAAAAGGCAGTCTGATTAAATGATATCTGACATGGAAGTGCATATGAAGCAAAGGAGTGTAACTGAATTCCTCCGTGTAGATATAATTGCACCCACTGACACTCAGCATTTACAGAAGACTTATGGAGGTGAAACAGTGGATGTTAGTGGAGTGAGGTGATGGATTTTGTGTTTCAAACAGTGGCAACAGCAACATGGAAGATGTCCATGTTCCGGATGGCAAAGCAGATTTTCACGAATGTGGCATGCAGACTCTTGTTCATCACAGGTGAAAATACAGAGCCATCGCTATTGCTCCAGTGAAATATTATACAAAATATTTAGGTCTTAAAACTTACCATAATATGTGATGTTTAGATATACAGACTGTGAGGATACTGGAAGAAATTGAGCCCACATGAAGCTGATCACACAATGGAATCATAATTAAATAACTGATAAGTGTACCAAATTCAATATCTATAAATAGAAAAGTCTTTCAAATTTTAAATTTATTTCTATTTTTATTGGTAATTTTATTCACTGAATCTCTAATCTGAAATCTACTGAAGTCTAGGACCATGATCTTGTTCAGGTGAAATTGTTTGCATTAAACCAAAGAATATCTGCCATCTAAAATATTTGCAGATCCCAAAATGAGGTCTTAACATAAATATAAAAAGATATCTTTAGATCCTAAATTCTAGAGAAATATTAATTACTGCTTTTGAAACTCTTACACAAAAAAGACATTTAGATCCTAATTTCTAGGGTTATATTAATTACTGCTGTTGAAACTCTTACACTAAATTCCATTGTCACCTCTGTGAAATTTCCTGTCTTTAATAATTAATTCATATCATATAATCCATATTATTTAAATTTCAGTTTATTACAAAGATAATATATTTATCATAATATAATAACCTTTTATTCACATTTTTATAAGTGCAGCTAATTAAGTACTCTAACTTTTAATGCAAATATGATCTTATATATTGATCAACTTCATAGTTGCTTTTTAAAAAAATTTTCTTACAATTTTGCATGAACAAATTGCATTTTGTGCAGGATCTCCACAAATGTGCACCTGCTTGATTAGTAGAGTGAAATGATGAGTATACAAATCTGTACTTACTGGCAGTTATTTATGTTGGTTTTTTTTTTATTTATTTAATTATAAGAAGTTTTTTAATGATTTCAATATAATATTCATATGCAAAATAGACTTGACATAATTATTACACTTTTAAACTAGATTAAAAATTAAAATTTATCTGCTGTTAATTTCAGTTATCACTTAGGAGAACTGAGATATATTTTTATTGCAGAGTAAACTAGAATGTAGAAGTTACATTTCAATGTTAACCGACTGTTACATGACAAGTAAACAAGTTTAATCGTGTTATTCACCTCATTGACTTTAATGATTCAATAATAGATGTAATAGGCACCTCAGGACCAGATGGCTTAGGGAGAAAAAGTCCCCATGAACTAGTATTTTTTCATCTCAAGTATCTGATAAATATGTTAACTCCCTGTGCTGTGATGACAGCTGGGATTTCTCACCAGCTGGCCACTGGCTCTGCACAGTGGGCGATATCATCCTCAGCCAAATGTTGAGTACTCAGCTGTGTTGTAAGGTCAAGACTCCTGTTTTGTTGCTGTAGTTTTAAATGAAAACAACACTGTTTCTACTGATTTCATATAAACATAATAATTGTCAAAAAGAAAAAAAAAGTGAATAAGTTTTTCCCAGGTAGAGGAGTTAAGACTATTCACTGAGGAGCTCTCCTTATAAACGTTCTTGTCAATCACATGCATTAGCAGCATGGTTTGAATGTGCAAAGATATACTGGGGCTGCAGCGATTTACCTCTCATCAAGTTATTTTACTACCCAGTCTTTTGCACAGTAATGTGCCATCTCAGGCAGAGTCTGGATATGATCATGCCTGGCAGACATTTTAAGCATGAAAGCATTGCTTATTTCTAGCTGTCATCTGTGTTGCTATAAGAAAAGTGCCAAAGAACCCCCTTGCTTTTCCCAAAAATGTCAACAAAGTGGACAAGTTGATTATCTACAGCTTGTATAAGCCAACACTGTTCAGATCCGAGGCTGCAGATAGCCTAAAGTCTACCACTATTCTTTAGTTTCAGCCATGTTTTTTTGTAACGTTCTTGTTCTTTTATAATTTAATACACTTTTTTTTCTGCCTCTGGCAGTTCAAAAAATAACAATGGTAGAGCCTACCAAGAAAAAAGGATGTATGTAAGGGATTATTCTTTTACATCATTGTCTCAAAGCTTGCTGGGCACACAGATGAATAAGTCCAAGCAAGTCCTGGGCAAGGGTTGAGAAATCCTTTGTCTGGAGAACACTAATGGACAAGTCCTGGGCAAAGGTTGCAAAATACTTTGAGGGACACAGATGGACAAGGCCAGGGGCAACGAAAGAGAGAGATAAGCCACAGATTAATGGCCGTGAAGCAGTCTTTTGTGTCGGCTTATCTCGAGGAAGATGGCCATCTCAGGAGTGCTGCACATAACTCTTACCCAAGTGCCCAGGAATGCCACGATGACAGAAGAAGAAGGATAAAAAGTGGACCTACAACCATGAGGTTTAAGTTTTCTGACAACAGATTCGTAATGAAGAAGAGGGATTTCTGACATGAGAAGCCTCACGACCTGCCTCTCTCCCTCCTGGACTTGCACTCTACCAGCACGCTGAAGAAGAACAAAGGTGTCCGCCATCAGATCCCTCACTACAGAATGCCTGCATGCTGACGGACTCTCCTAGGCCTGCTACCTGAGTCCTGCAGCTTCTTCCTGCTACCTGCTTGCTGCCCAAGGCTGGCCATGCTGCTGCTGCTCTCCCCCTGTGCTTTTGCCATGGACCATTGGGACAGTGTGCAACGGGACCGCTGCTGGATCCTGGTGGTAACTATCCCCATTTTTTGCAATTCTTGTTTATTTCCCAACTTTTCTATCGCCCCCCTTTCCTTCTCCATTACCCTAACTCATAATAGTGTCTGTCCTCCCCTTCCTCATGTCCATGATTTAGATTTGTAATAAACTGGTCACACCAATATTTGAACCGTTGTTTCTTAATCTCATGCTGGGTATGCAGATATCAAAAAACCTCCTCTCCCTCCCATAAATTGGAGCGAGACAATGTCTTGTGTGTATTTTGTGTGTGTTTGTATGTGTGTGTGTTCACAAAACACTTCTCTTTTTTGTTACCTGATTTATGATCTGTCTTTATAAATAAAACAATACTTGTTCCTGCCATCCAAAAGTGCAGAGTTTTGGACAGGAAGCTGAAATTTGTATAAGCAAATTTAAAAGAAAAAAAGAAAATGACTTGCATTAGCCATCTCATCAGTGAGGAAGTGATTCTGAAAAACAGTGTAATTCTGAAAACCTGCTGTTACTTAATTGCATTTCTATTCAAATATGTCTATTAAACAAGTTGTAATTCCTCAACAACTTTAATTACATCCAAATTATATTAATGTGCTAAAAAATGAAGAATAAATGACATCAAATAGTACTACAAAACTTCATTTTACTATATTTTTATACACTCTTTACCTCATTGTCATGATTGTATGATGTTTTGTTATCAGTATTCAACATCATAACATCATGTAGTACACTGGGAGTTAAAGAGTTAATGCTCCAGGTCTGGGTACCCATCCCAAAAGAGAACGACTACATCCCTCAGAGGACTGTTTGCAGTTCTGTTATCATTTTCACTCAGACGGAAAAGATAAAAGGCCTTCGTAGAACACCTAATGGCCCTCTTTTCAATCATCTGGCTTGTCTCTGTTGAGGGTGCTGTCAATTCTAATTATATTGTATTATAGTGTATTATAGTGTGTTATCTTGCATTCTGATATCTTATTTAGTAAATTAGTTTGTTTCTCCTCAGATTGTTGCCACTGTTGTTTTTTAGGCCCATCTCTCCATCCTTTTCTCTTTTTTTTCCCTTTTCCCTTTTTGGGCTGTGGATCTTTGGATTCCCCTGCCCCGCTAGTCGCGGAACTGGTCTGGACCAGCCTGTAAACCATTGATACTCATTTAAATGCACAATAAGTTGTCATTTAGTTGCTATCATAACAATGAAGAATTTACTCTTTTCCTATCATAATAATGTGTTTGTGAATGACCGTATATGAAGGAACTTACATTCTATCACACTACATTCTATCATTCTGAGATGTATTCACACACAACCATAAAAAAGGATGAGATGCCAATATTCTTCAGTATAAAAATCTCTAAATAAAGAGAAACTGAATATCATTGAAATTATTCTTTGGGGGTTCTTTGCTGCAGATATTCCTCCGTTTTAATCCATTCTTATGAAGCATATTTGCCAAATATATATTTATATGTATATGAGAAAAACATATGCTATTATAACAGGAGCATACTAAAAAAATGATAGTCAATATAATAAAGAACAGAAATATAAAGATGTTGGTATTCTCAATACAGCAAAAATCAATGCAAAGGTACACCTCCTCTAGGAATAGTTGAAAGGAAAAAAAAAGAAAGCGAAATTAGGAAGAAGAGTAATTTAAAATCTCAAAAACAAAAAGACAATATTAATTTATGCCAGAAGGAAATAAGTGTGAGAAATAGTTACTTTTTTATTATTATTTTACATATATATTTAACTCGAATATCAGAAGCTGGAACAACTGGCTAAGATGTTCAGAAAAAGAAGAATCTTCTGCACCCTCCCTCATTAAAGGAGCAAAAATTACCTCAACTCTGATGTATGAACCAGGGTACAAGTGTAACAATTGACATAACAATTAGTATAACAGTTGAAATAACAACCCTAATGAGATGATATCAGGTCATGCTGAGAATTTATTCTTTGTATCACTTTATAACTGCAAGCTGCACACACAAGTTAAGTGGTGCAGAACTTCTCCAGAAAAGACTGACATTGTTTACAGCAGTTAGCAGTTAACAGATTTCTACAGCACTGTATTGTGTTTCAGTGGTATCCATATTCAATACTTGTGGGGACTTTGGGGGATGTTTTTTTTTTTCCAGTTCAGAGTGTCTTATAGTAGGGCTAGTCTGTGCAGAATAAGTGGTTGTATGAATATCAGAATAACATTCTTACCGAATTAAATGGTTATATGTATTTTATGCTTGTAAATCATTTGGAGTGTTTGGAGATGCTGGCTCTTCTGGGAAAACATTGGAAAATAGCATAGGATGGTAAATAGACATATAAACTGCAATTTTTTTCCATGTGGTCTTTAGGGGCAACTCCTCAGAAACAATAATTTAGAGAACAACCTCTAGGCTTCATTTATACTAAAATGCAAAAATACTTTATGATGTGTCCTATAACCTAGTCTTCCAAATATCTTGATCAAGCATCACACAAAAATGAATTGTAAATCTTCCCTGAAAACTGTCTTGTTTCAAGTCCCTTCTGACACACATTTATAATTTCATTTGGAGAATATCAAGGCACAGACTACAGAAAATGAGGGATGTGAATATCCATGTCTTACCCTGATTTTGGCTAAAGACATATCTGTGAATCTAAGGAGATTCTGAAATGTTCTTAAGGACTATGTTAGATATCTCTGTCAATCAAACTCATTTCATAAAAACTTCCACTATGATTAGCACTATGGAGCTCAAGATGTTAGCCTTGCTGCTGCCTCATCTGTCTGTTTTACCCTTTAACATTTTTTTTGTTTTGGTCACAAGATGAACTGGGTCAGGAAATCAATGTGAGTTGAAACTGTGTGTGCGCTTTAGCCTCAGTGATCATGAAATTGCAATCTCAGGGAATAGGGGGAGCACTGTATGGTTCAAACCCCTTCTATTCCAAATATTTAATTACTTAATAGCAATTTTTTTTAAAAACTTAATTACGTAAGGTTCAAAACTTTTAATCATGTGTATCACGTATAAATTTTTTGAGACAGAAAAACAGTAACTATCATTCTTATTTCACTCCTGTTTGTATTTTCCTTTGTTTCTTTGCAACTTTTTTATATTTAAATTTCGCATTCAAGGTTAAATTTGCAGGGGAGTAATTATTTTCAGTTAAAAATGAAACCAGTCAATGGGAACTGATTTTTCCAGTTGCTGCATCAAAAAAGAGTAATTAGAAGGCATGTACCATTGCGCTTGATAGGTAGAAGTAACTATACTTAGATGAATAAACAATGAAACATAGACGTGCTATGATTGGGTGAATGAACATTTCCACACTTAAAATGTGGAAAATTTTGTTGTCCAGCCTTTTCCAGCTACTTTGTGTATGTGCGTGTGTGTTTTCTATGTATTCAAATGCTATTTTGTAGTTCTTTAAATATTGGTCAGCTGTGTTTTGTTGGTAATTAACCTCAGAGACAGAGGTTAATTGGTCAATTGTCTTTGGAGAGTCTGATGGGGGAAGTTAGAGCTTGTGAACAACCAGGAAGTGAAAAAGGGCAACTCTCCAAAGTCAATAAAGGAAGCTTCTATTAACATATTTCAATTTTAATTCGACATTGTATACATTTTCTCCTTGTAAAAACACATGCTCCAAAAGCCAAGCTGCAATATCAGATATTGTAAGTTTATACTAATATGCAATATTTCTAGATAGTTATGAGATAAGCTTTTTTACTGTTTCCAGTCATAGCATGTCTATTTAAAGGAGGTATTTGTTTAAACTCTTGTGAATATATAGTTATGATTACCAGTGGGAGGGAGGTTTAAATTTGTTTTCAGTAATGGAAAAGCTTTCTAAAAATATATAGTTCTGGGTGGTCACATGTATTCAATATCTCACTGAGTGGTACTATTTCTATTATAACAAACAGCTGAACAGATTTAACGGAAGATGTCCAGAAAGTCAAATAATAGCTTATCTTCTAATCCAGTAGCATTATGTTTTCTAGGTGATGATAGAAAGATCTATGTAACATGAACATAAAAAAGAAAAAGAAAACATACTTTTTTTTTTACTATATTTATTTTATTTTATTTTTTCTGAACACGATTAGATTTAAAAGGGAAGATCATTTTTTATTTATAAGGGAACTGACAAATCCAAATATAGGCTGGAATAGTTTTATCATTTACTTCTAGGCGTTAACTCTATTTATGACTTGCTATTCAAATTAGAGAATTCAAATGACAGCATTTGCTTTTCATGAATGGGTAGAAACGTAACTGAACTACCTCAAAGATCCTAACGTAATTAGTTTTTGTATCTATCATAATGTTGCCAACTTTAAACATAGTCTGTATTTTCCCAAACTGATTTTCTGTAGTTCTGGCTTTACATCTTGCTGTGATTTTATAGAAAGCTGCCTTTTAGTAAGAGATTAATTTGAAATTGTTCATTTCTACTCTATTTTATGGTAGCCAACAGATCTAATAATATTGTTAAAGTGGGTCATCACAGAGTACACTTTTTTGATTATATTTAATACTGAAAGCGCATTATCCCAAACCTTTTAATTTTGAGTCATATCCACAACATGTAGAAGCCCAATTTAACCTAGACAGTTGAATTCAAAACCCAGAAAGGTAGGAGACTGTATTCCCAACAAAAATACTTTAGATATTGAAAATAAAGTAGGTTAGACATACTCAGTGGAACATTGCCTCCACTTATTTGCTTGGGCAATGGGATTTTCATTTTAATATTTAGAGTAGCAAGAGAAGATAACAGAGGTGCCACAGTTGCCCACCAGTTATCTTTCTCCCTTCATTCTTCCCTGAAGACAAAAGATGAAGCAAGCTATCATATTTCCATCCCATTTTCCCCAAATCCCCAAATCTTCCCTCTGACCCACACCCAGATTCTGAGAAAATTAATTCAGTGCTTGGATGAGAATCCTTGAGCTAGTCCTATCTGTAACACACTAGAGATAGTCTTCATCTATTAGTTAATAGTAGTTCAAGTAATTTTCCCAGATGCAATTTTCTTCTACTAAAATGAAATATATAATATGTTTCTACTAAAAAGTCATTTTCTGAAATCTATGGATTAGCTGCAAAGAAAAGTGGAGTCTAGAATTCTCATTACAGACTCATCTGTACTGTGTCTCTGAGGCATCTTTCTAGAATACAGAGCGTAATACTATGATTATCAAATTATACAAAAGTCATACACAGCGAACAGGTGGCAGAAAAACTCTAACTGGAAAGAAAAAAAAGGGAAAAAAAGGAAGAGAAAGAAAATTAGCAGAAGATTGGGGAAAAATATATTAGACATATTTTTAGTGCACAGAATTTTTGATATATGAAGCAGTGTGTGCAAGGAACTGCTGTGGTATTATTTTTAATTATTTTAATCATAGTTGCAATTATCTGATTCATATTCAGCTGTACCTTTCTGCTTAGATTCTACAATTGACTTTGCAGAAATATATATGTTTCACTGAAGAAGTAAGCTTCTTCTGCTGGTCCAGATGCTATTACTTTGGTAGAAGTAATTAATCTTGAAAATATTTACAATGAGCCATTGCTTCTATAGAAGGAGAGCAGCAGTTTTTGTGTTACTGTTAGCAGTATCTTTATATTTAAAATGTAGTAAAAAGAATATGGCATATAATTATGCGTGCATGGCTGTATTATCATTCAATAAGATGTGGACAGATTGGAGAACTGGGCAGAGAGGAACCTGATGAGTTTCTACAAAAGCAAGTGTAGAGTCTTTCATCTTGGAGGAATAACTGCACAAAACAGTACAAGTTAGGGGATGATCTGGAAAAAAACCTCTGTGAAGAAGGACCTGGTTGTTCTTGTGGACTACAGATTGGCCATGAGCCAGAAATGTGCCCTTGTTGCCAAGAAAGCCAATGGTATGCTGGAGTGCATTACAAAGAGTATAACCAGCAGGTCGAGGGAGGTGATCCTCCCCCCCTACTCTGCCCTGGTGAGACCCTATTTAGAATATTGTTTGTGGTTTTGGGCTCCCCAGTTCAGAAAAGGCAGGAATCTCGTAGAAGTGGAGTGCCACAAGCATGATAAAGAGCCTGGAGAATCTCCTGTATGTGGAAAGAACTGAGTCTGTTCAGTCAAGGGAAAAGAAAACTGAGGTAGAATGATTATTATTTATAAATATCTAAAGGGAGACGAAAGGCAAATGAATGAGGCCAGGTTCTTCTTGAGGCAATAGGACAAGGAGTAATGGCCTGAGACTTGAACATTAGAAGTTTCATATAAACATGCAGAAAAAACTTCTTTACAGTAAGAGTGTTGGAACACTGGAACAGGCTGTCCAGAGAGGTGATGGAGTCTCCTTCTGTACAGATAAACAAGACCTGCCAGGACACCTACCTGTGCAATCTATTGAAGGATGCCTCCTTTAGAAGGGGAGTTGGATTCGATGATCTCTTGAGGACCCTTCCAACCTCTGCAATTCTGTGACTCTATGATATTTTCAGGTATATAAATATAGATACATTATATGTATATACAAATACCATACAGGCATAAATGAGTTTTTCTTTAAAAACAGATAGGAATATCATATTTTTAATAGTGACAGTAAGGCACTATAAAATATATTGTGAGAAAACACAATAATTACAATTGTTTAGAGTAAGATTTATGTAACAGTACAAATAATGTTGGGGAGCTTAGGGTCACTTTTCAGCTGAAAAGTGTATGCGAACTTTCTAGAGCAAAGACAACTTGTATAAATATTCATTTCTTGGTTGTTGTAGTAGGCATAAAGACATTATTGGGATGTGACGCGTCAGGACCTCCCCTGCTCTGTGATGGATTTATGACGCATGCTTTAGGGGCATAGACAAAGCACGTAGGGCATATAAGCTGCTGTATAGTTGCAATAAACGCCATTTGCTGAATCCCCATAGTGGTGTCTGTGTTGCTAATGGCCCTAGACATTCGTTAGTCCTAGGAGGCCTGAACCCTTCGAAACGGGCACAACAGTTGGGACATTAATTCATTTGGTTCCTGACCACCTGTTTCCTATTCTGGGTAGGATATTGAAAGTAATGGAAAGATCCTATCAATAAGCAGCACTGGGTTTGCAGACACTGGATGGGATTCACCTTTTTCAAAGAGGGAAAAGGGTCATTGGGGAAGAACTATCAGGGCTCATTAGCAGGACTTCAAACTAGGTTAGAAGGCGGGGAGGGGTAATAGCCTGCCCATGATAAGATGTGGGACAGTACAGCTAGGTTAGAGGGACAGGGTACCAGTGGGGACCCTCAGCCTGCTGCCCTGAGATGCTGAAAATACTTCTATTTGAAATGACAATGAACCAGAAACTACTGAGGCAATATGAGAAGATAACATGGAAACTCAAAATGCTTCAAAGGAATTAAGGAGTTATCCTCCAAGAAAGTGACAAGTTTGGCTGCCCAGTTTAAATGCCAATGCATGCAGGTTGGAAAACAAACAGGAGGAATTGGAAGTCACTATTTTACTAGAAAACCACAACATTTTTTGCCATCATTGAAGCACACACAGTTCCCAGAATTGGAGTGTGGCTATAAATGACAAGCTATTTACAGGGGACAGGGGAACAAGGAGGGGAGGAGGCTTTGCCTCCTATGTCAAGAAAGAAATAGGATGTAAAGAGCTGTCCCTGAAGAATGGCCATGGGGAAGTTGAAAGTCTATTGATGAAAATTAGAGACCGAGGCAAAAAAAAAAGTAGGGAAACCAGCCGCCTCGAGATATGAAGGAAAACAGCATGGTGAGCTACAGGTAATTCAGGAGGTTTCTGTAATATATCAAGGATAACTCCTTGAGCCAAGTAATAGACATTACCACCAGGGGGGAATGCAATGAGACCAATCACTCACCAGTGCAACTGAACTGATTGATGATATCAGGATTGGAGGCCTGGGCTGTAGTGAAAATGGAACAGCAGAGTTCATACTCTAGAGAGATTTGAAACAGAGGAAGACTAAAATGTTAGGAAATCCAACTTTGAGCTTTTCGGGGAGTTAGTAAAATTGCCCTGGGAATCTGTCCTTGGGGACAAGGGAACATAGCAGAGCTGGCAGATCTTTAAGGAAGATTTCCTTAGGGAAAAAGATCTCATGAGGTTCAACAAATCCAAGTGCACAGTCTTGCACCTTGGTCATGGAAACTCCCATTATCAGTACAAGCTGTGGAATGATAGGACAGATCTGACAAGTAGGACTTGGGAATACTGGTGGATGCCAAACTGGGTGTGAGCCAACATGCCCCTGTAGATTAGAAAGCCGAACACATCCTGGGCTGCATCAAAAGAAGTGTGGCTGGCAGATCAAGGGAGGAGATCCTGCCCTTCTATTCTGAGCTGGTGAGATGTCCTCCCAGAGAATGGCCAAAAAATTATCTAAGGGATGGAAAATCTTTTCTACAATGACAGGCTGAGACAATTGATGCCATTCATTCTGGAGAAGAAAAAGTTTAAAGTGGCATGATATCAGCCTTTCTGTATCTAAAGGGAGGCTCTAAGGAAGAAGGGGACAGACTAGCAGATTCTGTTGTGACAAGAGAAGGGGAAATGTTTTCAAACTAAAAGAAGGGAGTTTTAGACTGAATATAAACATTTTTTTTTTTACAGTAAGGGTGTCGAAGCACTGGGACAGATTGCCCAGAGACGTGGTGGAAGCCCCATTCCTGGAGACTTTCAAGGTCAAACTGGACCAGTCTCTGAGTAACATGATCTAGCTGTAGGTATCTTTGTTTATTGCAGGAGAGTTGGACTAAATGACTTTCAAGGGTCCTTCCAAAGGGGACTTACAAATCAGTGATTTTATAATTCTATGAAACATTGGCTTTTAATAGAACTTACAAATAGTCCTTTGTCCACAATGAATGCAGCAAGTGTAATATTTCTGCCTTTGTATCTCCTGTAGTAAACTTTTGTAGACAAACTTGAAAATGACTCAGTTTACTATCTTCCTGGAAGATGTCAGGAAATTTGAACAGTCTTCAGTAGTTTTGAGTTGGCATGTCTCTACTAAAACTACTGTTATTAAATTTGTGCTATAATTCATTGAGTTTTGTTGAAGTACCTTTCAAAGAAGTATCACAAAGAAAAGGAAAATTGTTTTGGATGATCTCCTCATCTTTGCACGATTGCAAATCGGTGAGGTATCAAAGACTTACTTATGCAAATATTTTTTTTTCCAACACAAATAGATATTTGATGCATACCTTCCTCTCCCCATGAACATCAGAGGTCAAACTGTCACAGAAACCAAACACTTATAGTCTACATTTCAATATTTTAAAATTATATTTTATAACACAATATATCACCATAAGACAATCTATCCACAGCATTAAATACTGTAAATTACTGTTAATGGAAGAACATATCACAAAGGGATTCTAGGACTGTAAATCACTGATATTTCCTATCTCCCAAATAAATGTTCTTTTTCTTGAACTCATGATGTAAGAAGACAATTTTATACATATGTAATTCTTCTAATCCACATAGCTGAGTTTAAATGGTCCTGTTATCCAAAAACAGCAGGTATACATGAACATGAACACACAAATATGCATGTGCCCATCATTTTTTAAATGAATAAAAAGTGGTTTTCAACTGATGGAAGTAAATCAAAAAGCATATATTATTATTTATATAAATTGGTCTAGGTCATACCTTAAACTAATGAAGAAAGATGTATGAGTAGTTTTAGTAGGTTTTAATGATTTTGTGCTACACCACTAAGCTGAGCTGATATTATTCCCTTCTCTATCATAACATCGTTATCTAAGATTTAAACATTTTTCCAAAGATGTTGGATTTGTAAAATTTTTCTAAGGCTTCCTGTTCTGTCCCACTGAATTGAGACTAAATTTGTCACTGAAAATAAGCAGTTTGACATTACAAAATCCTTAAAAAATGCCTCCAAGTTAAATCGACCTAGGGGTGTTGCCCTATTTCCATTGTCACAGTACTGTTGACTTAAGTCCATGTATACTATACACTGATGTAGGCAGTAGCTGACAACACTGCAAACAGACAGAAACTTCATCCAGAACTGCTCATCAACTCAGGTCAACAACTGATGTTAGGGAACTAGTGGATTAGAACAAAGTATTTGCAAAATGTCAGATCTGTTTGTGTTCAGATAGCAAGAGCTACCTCTGAGGGGGATTAAAGATCAGCTGAGGTCCCGTGAGGGAACAAAAACAGGTAATTCAGTGAAGACTGTGCACTACAAATGTAGAGTAAAATATTTTAAAATCAGCACCATCTCGAAGCATTTCAAATTAAGACAAAAAAAAAAAAAAATTAGTTTTTTGGAAGTCAGGAAAGCATGGGACATACCAAGCTGGAGTATACAAACAGAGAATTGGACTGCAAAGTCTATGCATTTATGTGAACTTGTTGATCTAGCCTTCAGATTAAGTATTACCTTGTGAAGAGCTATTAAATCCTCAGACTGCAGAAGTATTTCTAGCAAGGTGCCTAACTTTCCAAGGCTAAGTATTAACAGGTGAATCTGAACCTTATGACCATCTGCTAACTGTATGACTATCAGGTGATTAATTTCCAGTCCCAGTGGAAATGTATCATACCATCCTGCGCTTGAAATAACATGCTTGACTGTTCAAATAAACATAAATTAGACATTTCAACAAATTCTTCCACCTTAATCTAGCATAGATGAAATCTCATCTGAGTAACTTTGAACTTTGAGTCAGATATTGGTCTTCACATTTAAACAAAGTTTTGGAATGATGAAAGAATAGTTATATAGAATTCTAGAATTACATAGAATTCTAGAAAATTACTCTGTTCAAGAGAAGTCTGAGGAATTTAGCTAGATTAATCCCAAGAGCAGAGATCCAAAGAGAGACAAACTAACAGCTTTCAAATATACAGAGGATTATTGCAAAACAGAAGAAATAAATCCTTCTTCAAGGGGAAAGGAAAAAGGAAATGAATAAAATATCACTGAAAGTGATCTAAAATAGACATCAGGAAAAAAGCTTTCTAGCTGTGAGTCTACTTAAGCAACATAATAGATTGCTCTGGCAGGATGTGGACTATCTTTAGAGGCTTATAAGAACAGGTTAGATAAACATCTGTCAGGAATAGTTAAGATATAGTAACCCTCTATTCAGCAGGTTATGCAATAAACGAATTCCCGAAGTGATTTGGAAGTTTTTCAGCTTTATTTTCTATTACTCCATACATCTCAAAAAAGTATGTGTTATTAATTTACAAATTAATTTACAAACAACAACAGCAAAACACATGGATCTATTATTCAGTCATTAGTTGCATTCTTTTTAGAGGGTTTTTTTTTTCCCCTTCTCTCTGCTTCTTATGGCCAGATAATCCTCCCCTTGTTTAACAAATACCACCTTCAAGAGGCAAAGAGATGCACATAACTGTAAGACAGAACAAGAACCAACTATTTGCAGATGGTAATTCTCAATTATTATTGTATAGTACAATTATTTCAAATTGGAAGAGGGAAAGGGTATCACTGACAACAAAAAAAAATTAACCTTAATCCAATCAATGGAATAACTGAAATTTTTAAAAGGTACAGAAGTTTAAGAATATTTGAAATATTTGATATTATTGTAATCCTACATGTTCCAGGTTTATTCATATAGTAAAAGCCTGGACTATCTGCCTTATAAATTATTCTTGTTAATTTATATCCTGTTTAAATGTGTGGTTACGCTAGAATATTGGGTGAAGAAGCCATACTTTTATGACTAATGCTAACTAAGAACACATACAAAAATATTTATCGACAGATCTGCTTTGACACTTGATAAGGTCTATTCATCTTTTTTCTTTTTTTCCTAATGTATATTTGTATAAACATACTTTAATTTATAAAATATGGCAGTTCTGCATAGCCTTGAAAGTGAGAAAGGTATTTTATTCAGCTGATGAGGAATGGCTTCTTTTCCCAAAAGAGAATGTTATTTATACATAATGTTCTCCATTTCCAAATCTAAGTATTCAAAAAAGAAAATAAAAGTGAAAAAATATAAGACAGAGATTTTTTTCTTCATGTTCTGAAGTGTTTTTTGTAAGATATATATATATATATAATTTAAGCACAGTTTAACTAGTAAGTTACTCTCATCATAGTACTCTACAAAAAAAATCACCAGCAAAGGAAAGCTAAAGATAAATTTATCTTTCAAACAGTAGCAGGTCTATTACTGTCTTTACAACAAAAGTTTCATGCAGTAAATCCCATAGGTATTATTCTTAAATACTTCTGTATTAATCAGTAAAAGTAAACCAGTCAGAATGATTTCAAAATTCTCTCTGGGCTGGAAGACAAATGTTTATAATTGGTCATCTTATTATGCATTTTTCCAATTGTTTCTCCAGAGGAGTTACTTGAGATTCTTTGGTTTTAGGCAAGGAAAATTCAAGTCAGAATGATGTTCCACGTTTTACAAAGCATTTCTATTACAGGATTATCTTAACAAGAAGTTTGTGGAGTCTGGAGAAAAGGGCAGTTCAGTATAGAAAACAGCAACAATCAACAGCTACAATGGTGGTTAGATGAATGTTGAATAATATTTTATTCTGAAAAGAAAGCTGAGGAGTAGCTTACGTGGAGACTGCTTTCTCCTTAGTAGCAGTGACATTTTACAATTCACAATTTTCCAGGATTAACTACTATATTCATCAGCACTTGTCTTATAATTTTACAAACATTCTTGTAAGATAATTCAAACGTATCAAAAAACATATGAAAGTAAGAAATCCATGGAAAATGAATGGTAGTATGGTGAAGATTTTTTGTGTCAGTTACTTAGTGATTTCACTCCTTGGCAAAAACAAAACTAAAATTATATAAGATTACCAGAATAATTCATGATAAAGTCAAAATAAGCCTCAACAGAGTATTTTAATTTTCTAATTGTAGTTGAATAAAACCATTAAACAAACACAGACTTTCCTGCTTCAAAACAAAAATTAACTAAAAACAATAAATAAGTATTAAATATATAAAAGTTTTAGTAGTTATTCTTCTGAAAAAAAAATACAAATTTTAAGGATAGAATTAAGTTAGGGACTGCTTTTGATGTTTTTTACATTGCATTAAAGTGGTGGGTTTTTTTTGTTTTGTTTTTGTTTTTGTTTTTGTTTTTGTTTTTTACTTCACATTAGTCTAGGGAAAATTTTAAAATAAAAATAACAAAACCACTTTCTACATACCTACCTATGAAGAACATTAGTTGCCCTGCGTATGTAAAACAATGCAAGGATAAGCCAATAATAGGGCACTTTTTTTCCCAGTTTTATCTAACAATGTTATCTACATTTTTCTGGAGAAGTCAAGTGTGCTAGTCATGTTAAGAAGTCAAGTTATATATTTATTATAATTGGTCCAAAAAGTCCCATGAAAATATTTTTACAGAATATTAGATTTCAGATCCAGATTTTAGGTATTCACACCCAAAAATATCTGAAGTGTTTTGGTTTCTTATAGGAAATGTTAACTCTTTTAAGATGGAAAATTTTCATCTACAAAAATATGGATATTTCATGAGTATTTTAGCTTATTGTTACTGTATCTGTCAAACTGAAAAAAGCAGTGCTTTTTCATAGTGCTTAATTTTGTCTACTGACTTGTAACAGCAACTTGTTTATCTAATCAGAATTCATATTGTGGTACCTGAACCACTTATGAGTCCTAATAATCTAAATATGTAAGGATATTCATGTGGATGTATTCTAAACTTATTAAGCTCAATGCATTCCAATCATGTAAGATACAATATGTGGGTTTTCTTTTCTCTAACCTTATGAACACTTGCACATGTTCAGGAAAGCCCACTGGATAAAATTTATGTATTGTTAATGTTTTTTATTAGTGTGACCTGAAGTGGTGGCAAAATGCCCAGAAATTAGAAAGAATCCTGGTGTTGCTTAGAAGTCAGAACAAGGAGCCATAAAAATAGAAAGGGCTAGATGGAAGTTTGAATGCATTCTAACTAAGCAGAACTGAAGCAGTCTGTTTTATGTAGCCTTTTGTCATCCCACCTAAGGCATTTTTTTGCAGAAGTTATCCTAACTCCACTTATTAAACAATCAGGTAAATATTTTTCAGTTCAAATCATCCCTTAATTTCTTGGGGGAGCTGAAGAGGAAGATCCATATTAGCCTAAACTGAGAGGGAAGTAAAAAACCTGTAGCTCCACTGTATTTATTTCTTCCTGTGAGAGCATTTGGAAATCTCTTCACTGGAACTCACTATCTTAAGTATGTTAAAAGTTGGGACAGGAAGCATACTGTTGGAATTGAGGAAAGACAGCTTTCTGCAACATAGTCAGCACTGGGTGACTGATGAAACTATGCAGGTGTTTGTTCAAAAGTTAATATTGCTTCAAAAAGCAGTAAACATTAAATTTTCCTTTCTGCAGTTGCAGCTGTAAAGCTGAGAAGGAAGAGTCAACTAACAGTAGCCTGTTTTCTATAAAAGCTGATCTGACAATGGGATGAAACCAGTAGCTATGTGAAGGCACCAAAGAACCTTTGTAGTCTCTAAAGACCCACAGACCCATAGTGAAAAGTTAGTATCTATTTCCCCTTTTCCTAGATAACATCATATTTTTTTTTCTGGAAAATTTTTCTGACCCTCCAATGGAGTGCAAGGAGAAAGACAGGTATATTTCCCTGACAGCAATAAGTAAATCTCAGTGATAAAATCCCAAGGATAAAATCACTGAATCACTGAATCATAAAGTCACCTAGGTAGGAAAAGATTGTTAAGATCATCAACCTGACCTACCCAATCTCACTACTATATCATGACCCTTGCTGCTACATCCACAAATCTCTTAAATATCTCTCAGGCTGTAACTCTACTTCTTCTCTTGTTCAGTCCATTTCAGAGCTTCACCACCCTCTCCATAAAAGAATTCTTTCTAATATAAACAGTTCCTTGTCACAACTTAAGGACCAGTCCTTACTTTCTATCATTTGTGACCTGAGAAAGAGAGACTGACAACTTCCTTGCTGCAACTACTTTTCAGGTGGTTTAGAATATGATGAGGTCTCCCCTCAGCCTCCTTTTTTTCCAGACTAAGTAATCCCAGTTCTATCAGTTACTCCTCATAGGTCATGTTTCATGGTCCCTTCATCAGTTTCAACGTTCATTGCACATGCTTAGGCAACTCAATATCCTTCTTGTAGTGTGGGATCCAAATCTGAACAGTATTCAAGGTGTGGTCACAGTAGTGCCATATCAAAAGGAGAAATTATTTCCCTAGTCATGCTGGTCACATTATTTCAGACACAGGCCAAGATACCACTGGCATTCTTGGACACCTGGGCACGTTGTTGGCTTATGTTCAGGAAAATTCAAAATTCATATAGAAACAAACAAATAAACAAACAAACAAACAAAAAACCCCACAACCATAAAGAATCTCCATCATCCTTCGAGAGTCCTGGTAACTCAGGATGTCCTGGTGGACTGGAGACTGGCAAATGTGAAGCCTGTCTTCAAAAAGGGCCAGAAAGATGATCCTGCTAGTTTCAGATCTATCAGTCTCACATCAGTGCCAGAGAAAGTTATGGAATGGATAATCTCAGGAGTCATCGTGTTTCAATTAAAGGTCCGTCAAGGGATCAGTCCAGGTCAGCATAGATTTATGAATGGTAGATTCTGTTTGGCAAACCTGACTTCATTCTGTGAAGTCACAAGGTGACTTGCTTAGTGGATGAAAGTAAGGCTGTCTATGTTGTCTACCTGAGCTTTGGTAATGACTTTGACACTGTCTCCCAAAACATCCTTGTGGAGAAGCTGACTGCCCATGTTTTGGATGGGTATACACTCTGCTGAGTGAAACACTGGCTGGATGGCTGAGCCCAAAGAGTTTTGGTCAGTGGAGTTAAATCCAGTTGGCAGCCAGTCATGAGTTGTGCCCCTCAGGGTTTGGTACTGGGCCCACTCTTATTTAACATCTCTATCAGTGATCTTGATGACTCTCAGTAAGTCTGTAGAGAACAGCAAGTCAGGAGGGAGTGTTGATCTGCCTGAGGGGGAAAGGCACTACAGAGGGACCTGGATAGACTGGATTGATGGCCCAAGGTTAACTGTATGAATTTCAATAGGGCCAAGTGTTGGGTGCTGCATTTTGGTCGAAACAGTCCCAGGCAACCCTACAGGCTCAGGGAAGAGTGGCTAGAAAGCTGCTTGATGGAAAGGGACCTTGGTGTACTGGTGGACAGTCAGCTGAATATGAGCCAGCAGTGTGCTCAAGTGGCCAAGAAGGCCAATGGCATCTTGGTTTGTATCAGGTATGATTGTTATGGCTTTATGATTTTTGGTTATCAGTATTCCACATCATAACATCATGCAGTGCACAGGGAGTTGAAGTGTCCATGCTCCAGTTCTGGGCACCTGTCCAGAAGAGAAGAACTACATTCCCCAGGGGACTTTGCAGTAACAGAACTCTTGGCAAGGTCACCTGATGGGCTCTTCTTCGTCTCCCTGCTCCTCATCCAGACTGCGCATCTCACCTCAGTGTTATGGTGAGGCCTATCCACCTTTTGGACACTCTCATTATATTTGTTTTATTGGCTTCAATTCTAATTATATTTTATTATGGTGTGTTATCTTGCATTCCGGAACCATATTTAGTAAATTAGTTTGTTTCTCCTCAGATTGTTGCTGCTTTTTTTGATTATTTTGGGGTCCCCTGTTTCCCTTTTCTGGAGGTGCAGATCTGTGGATCCCTCCGCTCCACTAGTTATGGAACTGGGCAGAAACAGCCTGTGAACCGTTGACAATGATGTGATGCATAGGACTAGGGAAGTAATCCTGCCCCTGTACTCAGCATTGGTGAGGCCTCACCTCAAGTACTGCATTCGCTTTTGGGGGAATGAAAGGACATTGAGGTGCTGTAACAGGTCCAAAGAAAGGCAACAGGGCTTGTGAATGGCTTGGAGAATATGCCATACAAGGAGAGACTGAAGAAACTGGGGCTTTTCATTCTGGCGAAGAGGAGGCTGAGGCAAGAGCTTATTGCTCTCTTGAAATACCTTAAATGTGCTTACAATGAAAGCAGAGTTGGTCTCTTCTCACTTGAAATACTTCTCTCTTGAAATACTCCTCACAGGACAAGTGGAAATGGCCTCAAGTTGCACCAGGGTAAGTTTAGGTTGGCTATCAAGAAAACCTTCCTATAGAAAGGGTTATTGAGCACTGGAGTAGGTTCCCCAAGGAGGTGGTTGAGTCACCATCCCCGAATGTATTTAAAAACCTTCGGGATGTGGTACTCAGGGACGCAATTTAGTGGAGGGTTGTTAGATTTAGGGTAGTATGGCTAGGTTGTAGTTGGACTTGATGATCTTTAAGGTCTTTTCCAACCTGAGTAATTTTATGATTCTGTTAAAGATAAATAGGAAGGCATCATCAGAAAAAATAGATAAATAAGTTTGCTAGGCAAATCTATAAAAATAATCCAGACTTAAGCCAGACATACATATTTAAAAGAGATTTTTTTTTCTGTAATACATGAGGAAGAGATTTTATTTAATTGCATTTCAAAGATAAGGAAAGACTGTAGAGTCAGGTGACATCTAAACTGTCTACATGTACCACAAAATAGACCCAAAAAACTGGATATTTGCAATGTGGTTTCTTTTGTTTGTTTGTTTTGGTTTTGTTTTTCTTTTTTACATAAAAGGGAGCTGCATTCTTACTTCACAGTGGAAATGCTGTATAGGTTCACAGAAACATACATATTCTTTCTATGTTCTAGTATTACAAGTGAAATAAAAATATTTTCCTTTAATAATGGTTTCTTTTTCATCTGTACAAGTAGTAGTGGATTTCATTACTGCAGAAAGTGTGAGCATATACTGCTCAGTCCTTAATTTTCTTTATAAGAAGTCAAGAGTACACAACTCATTTAATCAATTATAAAACTCATATTTAGAGAGAAAATGAACTGCAAGTCAGATGTTCTTGTTTCTAACAATCTAGTTATGAAAATAATCCATAGATTTCTAACTTGATGATTCTAACAGCTACCAACATAACTACGATTTCAGTATTCATAATTCTCAGCATTTTAGACTAAATTATTTTTATAAAAAATGCAATAATTTTCCATTTAAAATGAAACAATTACAGTTTGTGTACGATACATTACTGTGAAATTAAAATGAAAAGTAATTCTTTATAGCTTGAAGAAATTGTAGACAATAATTAAATTTGGCTCAATGTTATTTCATTCAACACTTTGATATAAAGAAAGCAATGGAAGAAGAATGAATATTATCTTAGAAAATGTACTTATTTAGAAGGGTATATTAAATATTTTTAGGCAGAGATCACATCTGCTCAACCATTAAATCCAATATATAAAGCTATAAGAATAATGTGAAAGATCAAAAAGGTTCTTCAGAGTATAAAGATCTTTAAACTAAGTTTTGGCTTGTATCATGGGCTCTTAATAAAACAATAATAATTATCAATATAATTATTATTAAATACCATTTATATTAATTTATATTAATTAAATCCCTCTAAGATTATTAAATTCTATTATTTACAGACTTAAATATATCAGTATAATACGAGCTTGAAACAAAGATAATAGTAAGTGGCAAGACAAGGACTAATTTTGGTCTTCAAATACACAGTTAGAGATCCTGGAGTTTATGTTTGTGATATTACTTCCCTTTTTAGCATGCGGCCTTGTTCCTAGATCATAATTTTAGCTACTTAGTTCCTATCAACACTTATTTAAATCTGACACACTTGTTTTATTTTATGTTCATGTAATTTTCCTCAAGTGTTTATTCTGTCTGATCTTTTTCATATAATACGAATATTTTTTTTCTCTCTTTAGTTTCTTTTAAAGAGAAGAAAGATATTTGCAAAACTGAATTTTTAGTCAATTCACCTGTTAAAATACTTGGTTCTCTATCTGCTATCCCTTTTTATTTCTTTTTCCAGCAGACTTTTGTCTAAATTTGATGAAATTTCTAATAGTTTAGCAACAAGACCTTTCCCACAGTTTTATTCACAACATAAATCAATTAAAATGATGACAGAATAGTCACAGATAAATGCAGTGAAGAAAATAGGCATGGTATTTATCCCAGTAGAAAAGTGTGCTCCTGAGAATTGGAAAAGATCACTCTGCCTGTTTCAGTAAAACATACAAAGTCATCATGATCTGAGTACAGCTTAAGGAAGTGTCTTGATTTACTTCAAAAGTTATTCAAGAAAAAAGAAAAAAGTTTTTTAAATACAAATTGCCTTCTTTCAGACTTAGAAGTTATACAGTCTAACTATGATAGATAATATGATATTTTTATTAGAAGTACTGGACCATATATAATTATTTGGTATAGTAAGGGGCATACTGAGAGGTATACTTAGAAATTTTTTTTATTAATTGCATCTTTTTACTTTGAAAAAAAGACAGAATTCTCCTGGGAAAATTAAAAGTTGTCAAAATTAAGTCATTGTAATATATTAATAAAGAATCATTACAGAGTCATTCTTGGCTTCTTCATCCTTTCTCAGAAAATTTCCAGCTTAACAGAAAAGATAAAAATATGCGAAAAGCTATAGACAGTGGAATATTAAATAGATTTTGGAAGAAAGAAAAAAAAAGGAAGGGAGGAAAGAAGAAAGGAGGAAAATGAGGGAGGACAGAAGGAAGGACAAAGGCAAAAAAGGGAGGAAGGATGGAAAGAATTCAAGCATTTTGGTTATATTCAAATGGTAAATACTTGTATTTAAAATGATATAGTTATGTTTACATTATGCATAAACACTGTGTAATCAAAATTTATTATAATATCTTTTTTGTGCATGCAGTGGAGGGGTGGAGATACCTACTTCTAAACTTACAAAAAAAAATAAAAGAAAAAAACCACTTTATTTTGAAGTTCACAATCTTTTTCCTTCTCCTCCTTATATGGATCAGCTGGCCATTTCTGTTAGAGTTCTAGTACAGAAAATTGTATGTAGAATCACAGTTCCATAGAGTTTGTAGTGTTAAGTTCACCTAGGTTAAAAAAAATAATAATAAATTTAAAAATACAGCCAATGTATTGGTAATCAGCAATATAGAGGCAGATGTTGGAGTATGGTAGTAGAGGTTGCACATCCCCACCAATATTCCATTAAATTTTGTTGCAATGTGATAGATAGCAGCACAGGGACAGTCTGACAAAATAGAATAGACACGGAAGTGAGTATGAAGCAAAGGTATGACAATGAAATTCCTCCATGTGGAAAAAGTAGCATCCACTGACATTCATCAGCTCTTGCTGAAGACGAAACAGTGAAAATGAGCGCAGAGAGGCAGTGGGTGGACTGTTTCAGCAGTGGCAACAGCAATGTGAAAGACAAGCTATGTTCTGAACGACTATATACAGCTATTACATCATGAATTGAACAGCTGAGCTTTTCTCCTGCATGACAGAACTTGATGTCAATTTTCTTGATCTGAAGCAGGGTAGAACAAAAAATATCTTACACATGTCCATGTCTTGAAAATTTTTGAGTAGATTCAGATCAAATAGTGTAAAACTGGTACGCTAAATTGAGAGCCTGAGGGACTGGACATTTCCCAACTATGAATAATAATTTGCTAATTTTAATTTGTATGCATAGATGACCACTATCCTTGCAAAATATTGATAACTTGTCATTCATGTGCAATGTTCCTGCAAGCTGGCTTTAGCCTATCAATATTATTCACTTTCTGGATAAAAGGATCTGAAATAAGGTGTTTGGTACTGCTGTCTAATTATACTGTAGATATATTTGTTTTTGTTTTTGTTTTTTTTTTTATTTACCTTCTGGATATCACATGCTTATTGAACACGAAGTTTTCAAGATACTGAAGATGTCATATACAGTTTCTAGCTACAGGCAGGAGCACATTTTAAATGTTGTAAAGAATTTTCCCCTACATCATCAAACAGTAAGATTATGACCAGATCAGGAAGTTACAATTTTAGAGTTTTCTTAGCATTATCTGCTTGAGATATTTAAAGGATCAGAATTTTACTATTATATAGGGGGCTGTCAATGATTAGGAAACTAAATCCACTAAGATATTTCACTCCTCAAGATCTGGGGAAAAAAAATAAAAATAGAAAAAGTAGAAATAGGGAGATTCTCCCTTTAACAAAAATCTTTTTGATTGAGATTACTACTAGGTAAGTTTTTCTTTAAGGTATCTCCTTATCAGGCTGCTTTATACATTCTCTAATGGCTCTTGTCATGAGGAAACACAAGCAGGCAGTTGACCAAATATGGTGATGTGAAGGAAGATTTACTCACAAAAACAAACAAAACAAAACAAAAAAACATTGAGGTAATATAGTCTTAAAGTGTATTAAAGTATAAAGGTATTAAAGTATTAAAGGTGGCTTTAATAAAGAATTCTCTTTATACTGGAGAATATTTTTTCAGATTTATGTCCTGTATACTATGATGACAACTCAATAATGGTTGCACCAGACCCTTTTAGTAATAAGATTTAATATGGCGACGTTTCCAGAAATGTGTTTTTTGAAATGTTATGAGTCAAAGACTGGTCTTCTAAAGCTCAATCTCGTCGTCTCATTTATGAGCTTGAATTCAAATAATTATATATGGTATGCAAGAAAAGAAGAAAAAAAAAAAGTAAATTGGTGAACTAGTTATTACATAGAGCAGATATACGATCACTATGCCCTATTCATGCTACGGAAGTAGATTATTGGAAAAAAAAAAACCCTTCTTTTATAAATCTTTTGAAGTTTGCACTTGTGTGTGTGTGTTAAGAACAATAAAATCCATTCTGTGTGCAGATGTATTACATTGTAAATGTCTGAAGTTTTGCCTTGAAGTACCAACTATTCTAGAAATGATTGCAAAGCTAGAAAATTCTAAATTTTCATTTACATAATTGTTCATTACCACTTAGAATCTTAGGATGGGAAGTACTGTTTATTTTGCTAAACATAATTGGAACAGAATTGATTATTTTTAACTTGTGTTCATCAAAAAGCTTAAAAAATAGTTTGAGAATTGTATACAAGAAATATTTTTATATTATTATTCAGTTTTTATTGTCATGTTATACAATTAATTAATTAATTAAACAATTAATTTGCAAGGACAAAAGTATTATTCTGGTTGTGGAAAAAGGTTAATTCATTATAACTTGTCAGCACCAATTCACAACTTGAAATGCACAAAGTGTTCAAAAAAACAAGCCTGGAGTCTAAACTCACAGCTCAATTGGATAGTAAAACAGGGTTTCACACAACAGAATATCTTTAAACCTCAGTATTCTCTCTCTCTTTTTCTTTTTTTTTTCTCCCATATCCATCTTCAGCGGAAAAAATATCACAAACGAGAAAAAACCTAGACAGTTGTATCTTCCCTTACCAATATTTCTTTCTACTCCACTGTAGTATTCTCTTATGTTGAATAAATTGGCACAATTAAACTTAGAACTATTATTCTTAATTTGTATTTAGATAGTATATTGTCAATTCCATTTCAGATCTAAATAAATGCTCTCAAAATTAAAAAGAAATAAAAATTAAAAAAAAAGTCAATTTTTCTAGTAGCATCAGGTTTTCTAATCAAAGATGTCAATTTTTCGTAACTTTAATTTTATTTGGAAAACAAGTAGAGCTATAAACACCATTAATTTCCCTGTACTGCATGTATAGAGCATTAATAAGAGCCTTTGTGAAAATGAACAAGCAAGCAAACAAACAAACAAACAAGCAAAAACAGCATAAATGATTCAATTGGCACACCAATTGAACACTCAGAAAACAGAATCTTAGAATCATAGAATCATAGAATCACCAAGGTTGGAAAAGACCCACAAGATCACTCAGTCCAACCATCCACCTATCACCAACAGTTCTCACTAAACCATATCCCTCAACACAAAATCCAAACATTCCTCGAACATTTCCAGGGTCAATGACTCCACCACCCCCTGGGCAGCCCATTCCAGTGCCTGACCACTCATTCAGAGAAGTAGTATTCCTAACATACAGCCTGAACCTCTCCTGGCACAGCTTGAAAAAATTCCCTCTAGTCCAATCACTAGATAAACAAGAGAAGAGGCCAACCCACAGCTCACTACAACCTGCCTTCAGGTGTAGATATATAGATGTATATAGGTATAGGTATATAGAGAGAGCAATAAGGTCTCCCATGAGCCTCCTCTTCTTCAGACTGAACATTCCCAGCTTCTTCAGCCACTCATCATAAGGCCTGTGCTCCAGACACCTCACCAGCTTTGTTGCACTTCTTTGAACACGCTCCAGGACTTCAATGTCTTTCTTGCAGTGAGGGGCCCAAAACTGGATGCAGTACTCGAAGGGCAGCCTTACCAGTGAGGTGTACAGGGGGACAATTGCTTCCCTGTTCCTGCTGGCAACACTGTTTCTGATGCAAGCCAGGATGCCATTGGCCTTCTTGGACACCTGGGCACACTGTCGGCTCATGTTCAGCCGAGCATCAATCAGTACCCCCAGGTCCATTTCCTCTACACAGTCTTCCAGCCACTCTGCCCCAAGTCAGTAGTGTTACCTGATATAGAAGTGCATACGTACATGTTTTTGCATCTAAGTAGAACTGTTTCCCATTTTCCTAACACAGAAGCATGCTCAAGTGTTTGTTTGTTTGTTTGTTTGTTTTAAGATATTTTCTGTATGTAAAAGTAGAAATAGTGATTACTGGTTATTAGTTGTACCACTGGTTTTGTGGTTTGTTCTACATCATAATACCATATAATGCACTGGGAGTTAAAGAGTTAATGCTGCAACTCTGGATTTGTTGATAGTTCCGGTTACCTGGTCCCAGAAAAGAATAACAAACTACAACTCCGAGAAGACTTCATTGTTCCATTTCCATTTTCCTGTTGGAGGGAAAAATAAAACTTACTGGGAGTCATGAGACTACCTCATTTTGCCCATTTTGCTCTATGTGCTCCCTGACCATCTCACCCACAGCATTAGAATAAGAACTTCAGTTTTGGACCTGCTCATTTTATTTGATTTATTAACTTCAGTTCCAATTATATTTTATTACCTCATATTCTGCTATTATATTCAATAAGTTTTTTCCTTAAGCTCACCGCTGCTGTTTTTCTCATCTGGAACCATCTCTCTACCATTTCCCTTCCCCCTTTTTTCCTTCCCCAGGGTGTAAGGACCCCACTTAAGTGCCTGTACACTTATACATGGAGCATGGGGAGCAAACAAGAAGAGTTACAGGTGTGCATGTGCCTTCTTGGCTATGATGTCATTGACATTGTTGAGACATGGTGGGTTGGCTGTCAAGACTGGAATGTAGGAATAGACAGGTACAAACATTAGGAAAGACAGGCAGGGTAGAAGGATATATGTATGGCCTTCTAGATTAATAGCTAGCTGGAATCCATGGAGGTTCATCCAGGAATGGATGAGCGACTGACTGAGAGCTTTAGGTGAGGGTTAAAGACAAGGCAGGGGAAAGATACATCATAGCAGGGGTATTCTACAGGCTGCCAGACATGGAAGACTGAGTGGATAAGGGCCTCTACAAACAGATAGGAGCAGTTTCACATTCACAAAAAAATGGTCCTCATGGCGCCTTCAACCACTAAAAAATCTGCTAGGACAAGAGAACAGGTTGACCAGAAAGGCTGTGGATGCCCCATTCCTGGAGGTATTCAAGGCAAGGTTGGTTGTGGCTCTGGGCAGCCTGGTCTAGTGGTTGTCAACCCTGCCCACATCAGGCTGTTTGAAACTAGATGATCTCCAAATCTATTTTCAACCCAAGCCATTCTATGATTCTATGATTCTACAACAACAGCAGGACACCAGCAATTAAAGAAGTTCCTGAAATGTGTTGATGGTGACTTCCTCTTCCAAGTGACATAGGAACCCATGAGAGAAGGTGATATGCCGGTCTTTCTCCTCACCAATGGGAAAGGAGGGGATAATGAGTAAGGTGAAGCTCAAGTCAGCCTTTGCTGCAGTGAACATGAAAAGGTGGAGTTCAAGATCCTTAGGGTGTCAAAAAGGGTGCACAGCAAGCTTGCTATTCTGGGCTTCAGGAGAGAAAATTTTGACCTCTTCAGGGAAGTGTTAAGCAGTGTGACATGGAATAAAGTGATGGAGGGAAGAGGGGCTCGAGAAAGCCAGTATTTAAGGACTATCTACTCCAAGTTCAGGAGCAACACATCCTGAGAAAAAAGGAAAGCAAGCAGGAATGCCAGGTGGCCTCTATGGATCAACAAGTTGTTCATGGACTTATGTAGGTATGAAAATAAATTCATAGAAAGAAATATCAGGACTGGAAGCAGGAACAGGTTACTGAGGACTAAAGAAGTTGTCCGAGCAAACAGGGATCAGGTTAGGAAAGCTAGAACCCAGACTGAATTAAATCTATCCAGGAACATAAAAGGGAACAAGCAAAAATTCTACAGGTATATCAGTGATAATAAGAAGGTCAGGGAGGATGTGAGCCCACACTGGAAAGAAACTGGAGACAGGGTCACAAAGGGATAAGGAGAAAGCTGAAGTGCTCAATGACTTCTTTATCTCCTTCTTCACCAATAAGGGCTCTAGCCACACTGTCCAAGCTGCAGAAAGCTAAAATAAGAACATGTAGAAGGTGAACATGCCTGCTGCAAGTGAAGGTCTGTTTTCAGACCATCTAAAAGAATGTGAAGATGCACAAGTCCATGGGACCTGACAAGATCCATTCACAGGTTCTGAGGAAAATGGTGGATGAAGTTGCCAAGCTACTACCAATCAAATTTGAAAGGTCATGTCAGTCTGGTGAAGTTCCCACTGCTTGAAAAAGGGGACGGATAACCCCCATTTTCAAGAAGGGAAAAAAGAATGTCTAGGGAACTACAGCCCAGTCAGTCTCACCTTTGTGCCTGGCAAGATGATAGAGAAGGTCCTGCTGAAGGCCCTACTAAGGCACATGGAAAATAAAGATCAGATGATAACAAACATGGTTTCACCAATGGTAAGTCATGCTGACAAACTTGGTGGTTTTGTATGATGGAGTTACAGCATCATTGGATAAAAGAAGAGCAAATGATATCACCTACCTGGACTCATGCAAAGTTTTGACACTGTCTAGCATGACATCCTGGTCCCCAAATTGGAGAATAACGGATTTGATGGATGGACCTCTTGCAAGATAAGGAGCTGAATGGATGGTTACACTGCAAGAGTTGTGGTCAGTGGCTCAATGTCCAAGTGGAGACCAGTGATGAGTGGCGTTTTTCAGGGATCAGTGTTGGAACCAGTGTTATTCAACATCTCTGTAGGTGACATGGAAAGTGGGATTGAGTGCAGCCCAGAAGGCCAACCATATCCTGGGTTGCTTCTAGAGAAGTGTGACCAGCAGGTAAAGGGACTGGCCACTCTACTCCACTCTCATGAGATTCCACTTGGAGTACTGCATCCAGTTCTGGGATTTTTGACACAAGGAAGGCATGGAGCTGTTGGAGCAGGTCCAGAGGAGGGCCATGAAGATCATCAGAGGACTATAGTTCATCCCCCATGGGGACAGTCTGAGACAGTTGGTGCATTTCAGCCTGGGAAGAGAAAGCTCTGGGAGGATCTTATAGAAGCCTTCCAGTACCTGAAGAATCATAGAATCATAGAATCACCAAGGTTGGAAAAGACCTAAAAGATCATCCAGTCCAACCGTTCACCTATTCCCAATAGCTCCCACTAAACCATGTCCCTCAACACAACATCCAGTCTTTCCTTGAACACCCCCAGGATTGGTGACTTCCTGGGCAGTCCATTCCAGTGCCTGACCACCCTTTCTGAAAAGTAATACTTTCTAATGTCCAGCCTGAATCTCCCCTGCCGTAGCTTGAAACCATTCCCTCTGGTCCTATCACTAATGACACGAGAGAAGAGGCCGACCCCCAGCTCACTACAACTTCCCTTCAGGAAGTTATAGAGAGCAATGAGGTCTCCCCTGAGCCTCCTCTTCTCCAGGCTGAACATTCCCAGCTCCTTCAGCCTCTCCTCATATGGCCTGTGTTCCAGACCGCTCACCAGCTTTGTTACCCTCCTTTGAACACGTTCAAAGAAGACCTGCATGAAAGCTTGGGAGGCACCTTCTATATGGGTGTGTAGTGAGAGAACAAGCAGAAATAGTTTTAAAGCAGAAGAGAGTAGATTTGGACTAGATATTATAAAGAAATTCTTCACTGTGAGGGTGGTGAGATGATGGTACAGGTTGCCCACAGGGGTTGTGGATGCCACCTCTCTGGAGGCATTAAAGGCCAGGCTGGACAGGTTTTGAGCAACCTGGTCAAGCAGGAGGTGTCCCTGCCTATTAGAGGGGATTGGAATTAGTTGATCCCTTCCAACCCATACCATTCCATGATTCTGTGATTCTCCTTGGCCCTCTTATTGTGAAGATACTTCTGAAAACCTCTTTTTTATCTTTTACAATGGTAGCCAGTTTAAATTCTATCTGGGCTTTCACTTTTCTGATTTTCTCTCTGCATATTGTGGAAATGTCTTTGCTCTCTTCTCATATGCTTGCCCCTTCTTCCAAAGACAGCAAAGTAGCAAAGATAGGGTTTTCTTAATGATTGTATTGTATTGTATTGTATTGAACTGTATTGTATTGTATTGTATTTATTTATTTATTTTAACCTCAGGTCTCAGAAAAATCTTCCTATTCATTCAGGCTGGTATTTTTCCCTGTTAGGTCTTCTTTCCTTTCTTGACTTTCAAGAATCTCTCCCAAGCGACTCTCCCAGCCAGTGTTCCAAATAGTTCAAATCTGCCCTCTGGTATTCCAAGGTAGCAATTTTACTTATTCCAGTTCTGACTTCAATAAGAATTGAGAACTCTCTGATTTTGTGGTCACTGTACTGAAAACAGCTCATGATCACTCCTCCGATTCCTCACCTTCCTCCTCAAGGTGACCTAACACCAACTCCCGAGCCCTCCTCCAACATTGCTCCTCCATTCCCACTGCTTTAAGAGCTCTTTCTAAACTTCCCAAGGTAGCAGCGATATCCACCGCTCCTTTCGTTTCCAGCTTAACCTCCTCCCACAACTCCTCTGCAGCCTTATCTAAATTCCTATGGGATAAGCACTCCGTAGGAGTATTCCCGTAACCACGATGCTGAACCCAATTAATCAACACCGTGAGGGATTTTGATGATAGCGAAACCCCTGCCTGCTTTCTCAGCACCTTCAGCATACTCACCACTTACTGCACAGAAGCCATAATGTGAGCTGCTATCCCCTCATCTGTGTGCGCACACCTGATCACGTCGGGGTCACCAATTGTTGCAAACCTCCATGCAATTCCAGCCCAGTCCACAACACCGTATCAATACCTGTCCCATCTGCACCCCTACCCGGCACAGGGACATGAAAGACACACGCCATAGGGTGTAGCTCAAGTGCCAACTTAATGCTGCAACAGCTACCTATATACTGTGACACGTGACTGCCTTGTGAACCTGTGACCCGTTAAGTATTACCCAGAACCACCCCCTGTAACTACCACCCACCGTAGCCCAAGTACCACCCACACCAAGTACCGCCCACACCTGCCATCCACCCAGCCAGTGACAATATCGTAGAAGGTTACTAGGTTGGTCAAGCACGACCTCCCCCTGGTGAACCCGTGCTGACTACTCCTGATAACCTCCTTCTCTTCCAGTTGTCTGGAGATGGCATCCAGCACAAGCTGTTCCATCACCTTTCCAGGGACAGAGGTGAGGCTGACTGGCCTGTAATTACCTGGATATTCCTTCTTGTCCTTTTTGAAGACCGGAGTGACATTGGCTATCCTCCAGATTTCAGGCACCTCCCCCATTCTCCAAGACATCTCAAAGATGACAGCAGTTCAGCAATCACTTCCACCAGCTCCCTCAGCAAATGTGGATGCATCCCATCAGGCCCTATGGATTTATAAACACTGGTGTTGCCTAGGCGCTCTCGGACCTCCTTTTCCCTGACTAAAGAGAAGTCTTCCATTCCCCAGATCCTTTCACTAACCTCCAGGGTCCAGAATTCCTGAGGGAGAGCTTTTTCACTGAAAACAGAAGCAAAAGAAGGCATTCAGTATCTCCGCCTTCTCAGCGTCCCCTGTTACCAGAACACCCCCCTCACTTAGTAGGGGAGCCACATTCTCCCCAGTCTTCCTTTTACTGTTAACATACTTTAAAAAGCCTTTTTTTATTATCCTTTATCACTTTAGCCAGATTCAATTCCAGGAGGCCTTTAGCCTTCCTCGTTGCATCCCTGCAGGTCCTGACAACATTTCTATATTCTTCCCAAGTGGTCAGACTCTTTTTCCACGGTCCATTTCATGGACCTTCTTCTTCCCTTTGAGTTTATGCACGAGCTCCTTGCTCATCCATACAGGTCTCCTGCCACCCTTTCCTGATTTGTTGCTCACAGGGATGCACTGATCCTGAGCTTGGAAGAAGAGCTGTTTAAATACTGACCAGCTCTCACAGGCTCCCTTGCCTTCTAACACCTAGGCCATGGGATAGCTCCAAGCAGGTCCCAGAAGAGATCAAAGTTGGCTCTCCTAAAGTCCAGGGTAGCAATCCTACTTTTTGCTTTGCTTCTTTCACTCGAGATCTTGAACTTCACCATCTCATGGTCGCTACAATCCAAGCTGCCCCCAGCCTTTACTTCCTTGACAAGGTCTTCTCTATTAGTGAGAATAAAGTCCAGTAACGTCCCTCCCCTCATCAGTTCCTCCACCACAAGTGGAGGAATACCCAACAAGTGTCAAGCCATACCAGCCCACCCCTTGATTCTCACCCACAAGTTCTCCACTGCTACACCACTCTCACCCAATTGGATTTCAATACATTCTAGTTGCTCTCTCACATAAAGAGCAACTCCACCACCCCGTCTTGCCAGCCGATCTTTCCTAAAAAGCATGACATGACAACAGTGGCCCACATTTTGTACCCTTCCCCCTTCTTACCTAGTTTAAAGACCTTTCAATGAGTCCTGCCAATTCCTGGGCTAGGATCCTTTTACCCTTTGCAGACAGATGAGTTCCATCTGCAGCTGTAATGCCAGGAGTTGAGTAAATTGCCCCATGGTCAACAAAAACAAAATTCTTGTGCCTGCACCAACCTCTAAGTCATTTATTTATGAGGAGGGTTTTTTTATCCTCTCAGTGTCCTTCCCCACCTCTGAAGGGATAGAAGAGAAAACCATCTGCACACCCGCTCCATCAAGTACGCTCCCCAGTACCTTGAAATCATTTTTGATAGCCCTCAGGCTTCTCTCAGCAGCATCATCACTGCCGACCTGAACTACCAATAAGGGATAGTAATCAGATGGGCGAATAAGCCCAGGAAGCTTTCTAGAGATATCCCTGACCTGTGCTCTAGGGGGGGCAGTACACTTCCCTCTGGGTGGGGTCAGGCTGACATATCGGGCCCTCAGTTCCTTTTAGAAGGGAGTCACCTATGACTATTACCCTTTCTTTTCTTTCTTTACTGGAGGAGGCAGTCTTCAAGTGTGGAGCTGACCACTTCTCATTAGAAAAGCTTGGAGGCTGTCCCTCCACCTCATTCAAAGCCACCTCACCCTCCAGTTTCAGGGCTTCAAACCTATTACTTAGAGACACCTGAGGAACAGAAGTAGGTTGGGATGGGCACTGCCTGTGTCGCTGAGGTGCGACCTGCTGCCATGTGAGAGCACTGGAACTGACCAGCCTAATCAACCACAGGAGGAACCACAATTGATGTCAGTTGCCCCTGTAAGATGATGGAAAATGAAACGAATCTTGATTCAGTTAGAACAGAAGAAAAAGGAGGAAGAGAAAGTAGAGGAAGCAGTCCCTGTAAGAGAAGAGGAGGAAAGAAGTCCAGAGGAGTGGCTCCGAGATCCAGGAAAAGATCTTCCGAGTCCAGGAGAGGGGTCCTCAATAAGACTGCGATCACCAATGCCTAGGAGGGCAACAAGAAGTCCTGAAAGAGTAAGAGGTGAGCAAGATATCATTACCCTTGTTGATCGATCTCTGAAAATGAATTAAATTCGAAGTCTGAGAAAAGACTTCTCATGTCACCCAAATGAGCCTATTGCAACTTCGTTACTTCGATGCTGGGACAATGGGGCCAACAGTGTGTGGCTAGATAGTAGAGAAGCTTGCCAACTGGGTGGCATTGCTAAAGACTCTGCTATTGACAAAGGCATTAATACTTGCCAGAACAAGGCCTTCACCCTCTGGAAGCAGATGTTGTTAGCTGTAAAAGAAAGATACCACTTCAAAGATGATCTGATGCCTGAGAAAAAGAAATGGACTCATATGGAAAAAGGCATCCATTGTTTGAAAGAATATGCTGTGGTGGAAATGCTACGTAGCCCCGATTTCATTCCTGATGAGCCAGACCAAGAGCATGATCCTGAGAGAGCCAAGTGTACACCAGACATGTGGTGTACATTCACAAAGACTGCACCAGAAAGGTACGCCAGTACATCTGCAGCAATGTATGGCAGAGGGGAAAGAAGACTTCTTATAAATAAACTGATTAATAAACTTCAAGACTTTGAGTTACACTTAAACCCTGTATGAGCTTGTGTTTCAGCCACTGCAAAACAAGCTGAAAAGCTGAACAGAATGGAGAGCAAACAAGAAGATATAATAGACAAACTGTCTACCATACTTAATGCTGATGGAACCATGGTGGTATCAGAAGCATCCAATGGGGACCAGAATTTCCAAAACAGCCTACTGGAGGGGCTGATCAACTTGGTTTCCTCCCAGCCAGCATCATTCAATGGCTCAACTATCAAAAGAAGACATCCTCCTGCTCGAGCAAGTGACAAGACTATAATGCATATGGCATTGTGGCATTACTTTCATGACCATGGAGAAGATATGAAGAAGTGGCATAAAAAACCCATTCCTGTGCTTCAAGCTCAGGTAAAAGATTTACAAGACAAATCAACCACCAAGTTGCCACTGGATTTTTCAATTATTTTTGGGTACCCTATTTCCCTTTTCTGGAGGCATGGATTTTGCAAAATCCCTCTGCCCTGCTAGTCACGGAACTGGGCCGAACCAGCCTGTAAACCACTGACAGGAAATTAAAACAGTTATATATGTAATTTACTTAGCATCATCAAATTGCTCACTCATTGGAACATCTTAAATACATGTGTGTGAACAGTTTATTGCCAATCTTTAATTCACTCATCATAGAACTAAAAATCCAATATCAGCTTCCTTTCTGTGTATTTTTTTTCCTCTAGGGCATACAAAAATGCTTTAAAGAAGCATTTTTTTTTATAAGTACTGAGAAATCAATTTGTTAATTAATTTTCAGAAATGCACACTTTGTCAAAGATGAGTTTTTTTGCTTGCTTTATTTTATCTATTTATTTTACTAGACACAATCTTTAAAAAGATTTAAAAAATCTTTAAAAATAGTCTTCTCAAAAAAAAATATTTCAGGAAATGCATTACTTCAGAAACTAGTACCAAGGTGGCTCAAATTTTTTGCTTTTCTTACAGAAAATATTGCATTGCAGGTACATTTGAATATCTTTTTGTACAGTTGCAGGACAGAAAAAATATTCAAGAATATATAGCACTCTACATATAGAAAGTGATTACACTGAGTAATTTGTACAGTGTTTCTTATTTTTTCAAGGGGCTTAGAATCAAGTCTGTAACAGAAAATTTTCTCTAAGTCTTAGAAAAAGTCATTTTTTGAATCCTTCCTGAAACTCCAGTGATTTGCAGGAAAACTGAAAATATCATGAAATGTGACCTTGTGTCTGATGATAATCTGAGAAATTATAAAAGGAATTTGATGCATCTGTTTCAACAGATTTTCATGTTTTGTAAAGCATCATTCATAAGATTTCTGCAGCTCCTTTTTTTTCTGCATATGTTTAAAATTCTTGTAACTTCATCCACAAGTCTGAATTAGTCATACTATAATATTAATAGAGATAGATAGAAAACAACTTCTGATAGACACATGGCTCCAAAATTGGTTTTTGTGTTAATAATACCAGTCCAATATACAGGCACTGAAAATTCAGTATCAAAATTTCTTTCTGCTTGTAACTTCACTTTTTTTCTCCCTCCATAGAATCAAAGAATGGCCTGGGTTGAAAAGGACTTCAAAGATCACCCAGTTTCAACCCCCCTGCCCTGGGCGGGGTCACCAATCACTAGATCAGCCTGCTGAGAGCCACATTCAGCCCTATCTTGAATGCCTCCAGGGATGGGGCATCCACAACTTCTCTGGGCAGCCTGCTCCAGTGTGTCACCACCCTTTGGGTGGAAAGGTTTTCTAATAACATTTTCCATTTTCTAAATGTTTTCTGAATATTTTCTTTAAAACATAATGGAAATTATTTGCCTAAACATTAGGCACTTATTTTAGGCATCTTATGATGTTCAGCATAGACTGCAGCGAGCCACTGTGTACCCCTAAAGGACATGGAACAGCTATATGTAACTGACAGCATAGTCTGGAATAAAAACAGAGTACACTGTGGTAGGAAAAAAAAAATAGTATGAGGAAAAAATGTTTAGGGAATTAATCCCCACTTTTTTTTTTTTTTTTTTTTAAATCCAATATAATTTTATTTTTGAGGGGTTAAAAGAAAAAGAAAAGAAAGGCGAGGCGAGGCGAGGCGAGGCGAGGCGAGGCGAGGCGAGGCGAGGCGAGGCGAGGCGAGGCGAGGCGAGGCGAGGCGAGGCGAGGCGAGGCGAGGCGAGGCGAGGCGAGGCGAGGCGAGGCGAGGCGAGGCGAGGCGAGGCGAGGCGAGGCGAGGCGAGGCAAGGCAAGGCAAGGCAAGGCAAGGCAAGGCAAGGCAAGGCAAGGCAAGGAAAGGAAAGGAAAGGAAAGGAAAGGAAAGGAAAGGAAAGGAAAGGAAAGGAAAGGAAAGGAAAGGAAAGGAAAGGAAAGGAAAGGAAAGGAAAGGAAAGGAAAGGAAAGGAAAGGAAAGAGTAAAAGAGACTGTAAGAGGTTGCCTTTGCTTAACTGAAAATAAAGTAGGATCTGTCAAACTTGTTTCAGTCTGAGAGGATGAGAACGTTTGACTTTGATCCACCGGCTGTCACGCAGAGGGCTGCAGCTGCAGCTGAGAGCCCAACCCAGACCGTGGGGCTGAGCCCCGGGATCATCAACGTCTTATTTTTTGTTTTCTTTTACAACTTTGACAATGTATCCATAAATTTTAGATATCATTCTACAAGTGTGTTTTAAGCTGATAATACCATGTTAACGTTCAAATAGCACTTAGTTCAACAAGAAGCTGGAACTTCATGCTAGTAATAACCCCACAGAATAATTTTTTCTTATCCTTAAAGAATAGGGTATAGAATAGCGATGTTCTTCTCTGTAAAGAATTTCCTTCTTAAATTGGTACTATCTCTACTCAGAAGAATGACCAAGTTTGAGATCTATAGCATACTAATGCAGTAGATCATATATGATCTTGCATTGCTCCATTGGATGAGGAATGATTTTTCACCATACAAAGTAGAAAAAGCTGTAATATTTGAACAGTTCTACCTCTTCACCATTCAGCATTGAAGCTGAAGCTGCTTTGTTCCCCATCAGCCATCATGCCAATACACACAAATTCAGTCTATGAAATACATCCCACTGCTGTAAAAAGGGCTTTGAAAAGATGAATGAATCTTCAAAATTTCAGAATAAATCTTAAACATTACGTATTTTAAACTCAGATAGATTGCATACTCCAGGTAAGGATGGGTTGCATGTTTTATTTATTAAGTAATGACAGAGCATCCTGAATAAGATATAACATTTTAACATTTAATATATTGCATTTTCTCACTTTGATATTCATACTTCTTTATTCAAATCAAAAGTTATATTTAATAATTGCTAAGGCTCAAAAAAAAAAAAAAGAAAGAAAGAGATTGGTAAATATGACAGGAATACAAGTTCTCTTAAATGTGGAATGCATCTGTGGACAAGGGTGATACACTCTGAGTCGTAACACAGCTCATTTAAGAGATAGAATGCGTTATTACAGTGGAAAACGTTTACTTGAAATGATGTGTTTTGGAGTAATTCATAAAAAAATTCAGATAAGTGGGCAATGAGGGTGTGAAACAAGAGTTCAGAACTACTAAAGAAATGATTTTCTTCTTACATCTGAAGAGGCTGAAGGAAAGCCAGTAAAGCACTGGTTCATCCGCAGGTTGTCCTTTCTATAATAAAATGGATACTCCATAGAAGAGAAAAGGAAAGCTTAGCAGATAAATTTTTGAAGTTTCAGATGACAGGGAGTGAATCCCTAACCTTGACCAATAATGGATTTATATTGTATTGTATTATAGATTATATAATGGATGAACGAATGAAAAAACGGAAGGTGGTGTAAGAGAGAAGGCACTTTTAATTATTTTGTGATTTACTTTAATTTAAATCAAACTTTAATTTGTTGTCATAGATTAAAGGTTGTCAAGCAATTATAATGAATTCAAGGTGTTTCACAAAAGCTTAACCTGGATTTATTGTTGACATGTGTTTTATTCATCTCCTTGGGTAAGGCTTTTTCTTTTCATATTTTTTTTCCTTCCCAGAGAAATCAGCAATTTAAAGCAAATTAATGAGAAATAAATAAAAATGAAGCAAACCCCATCTTGACTAGAAGGTTTGTGTTTGTGAGGCTATTTTGAAATAATGCTACGAGCAGCTGTGTCTTATTCCACTTTATTTACTTTTTTTTCTAAATGAGCAAAGAGAAAAACTGTTCTCTACCATAACTCTGATTCGGTCCTAATCTGGAATAACCTTTCTATTAATATCATACTAAAGCTCAGGAAATGATGTCATAGGCCACATATTAGTGCCAAAATACATATGAAGTCAGTTGATTCTATTTATTAAGACCATACAAGGTCTCTGACCCCCTTACAGTAAGCAAACATTAGGCCAGCTGGCTTACAGATATTCTTTTATACTAAATCTGTACACTCGTATCTGTTAGCAACTTTTCATTTCATCACGGCAAAAGGAGTACCAGGACTGTAGCAGTGGTTTATATGGTTATATTTAGACTGCATGACTGGCCAGTAGAAGTACATACTGTGTCATTTTCATGTGTTCATTAGCAGTGGCTGATAACAACCATACTGCTTCTTTCGGGTAGATAAATCATATTAAACTGAGAACCTGGAAATGATCAGATTAGTTAGCTCCGAACACACATCTCACTCTACAGAACAGAAATATTTAGCTTGGCAAGAATTTATCACTGGAAAACTGAGTGTGAAAGCATTTAAGAAAGCATTTGCAAAAGTTTGTATAGGCACAAATCCCTTTTTGAGATGCAAGTATGGGTTAGAGGTGTTACAGATTTCCAAAGAGATTATCTAAATCTGTAATGGAATGGTGCAAAGTAATTTTATTTAGTAGACAGAATCTACATTTCCTGAGCCCATCAGGCTCTGCAAACTGCAAACAAATGCAATCTGTTTATTTTATGAATAGACTGGCTGTTCAAAAGCTCCAAATCTCAAAGTAGACCTAATTCAAAACATTTTGTCACCATTCACATTCCTCCACTAATTCACCAAGCCCACATAAAAAGGCATAGTGTTCCATACTGGGATTGAGTACATGTTCCATAGTTATAGTTATGCATTTCCTTTTTATATTGGGTGTAAAAGTCAGGGTTCTAGTAACTGGTCACTGCAGGAGTGCAAGAAGGCAGTGAATTGCCCTGTGCTTATCCTGGTTGGTTCCCTAGACTCTGAAATGGAACAAAACACTTCATTCCATGGTAGAACTTCAACCCATCAGAGGAATTTATAGTACCTATACTCAAACATATACAAGTAAGAACCGCAGCCTTAAAGGGCAGGAGGCAGCTGGTAACATCACTTTGATGTCATATAGTGTGGAATATCCCTGATCCCTGTTTGCTTGGACAACTTCTTAATAGTCCTCAGTAACCCATGCCTGTTTCCAGTCCTGATAGAACAACTTGTTGATCTGCAGAGGCCACCTGGCATTCTTGCTTACTTTCCCTTTTTCTCAAGGCACATTGCTCCTCTGCTTGGAGTAGACGGTCCTTGAATTCTGACCAGCTTTCTTGGGCCCTTCTTCCCACAATGGCTTTCTTCAACATTTATTGGATTCAGTGGGGAGCATTATCACTAATGACGGGAAAAGTCTGAGGAATTCATTGTCATCTGTTTTTCTGTCTTTAATGTTCAGATCAGTTACCCTCAGGATATTCATTATCCAGAGAAGGAGGACTGGATTGAGGAGCAGTTTAAACCCTTCTTACATAATTCAGGAGGAAAACACTAGCAAGCTGTTTTTCAGCATGTATTATCAAAAGTGTACGGAACATGATAGGATCCACCTGAGGGCACTGAGAGAGCTAGTGGAAGTGCTCACCGTACATTTTCCATCAATTATGAGCAATCCTGGGGAAGCATCTGGGACGGTATGAGATGACTGAAGTCTTGCCAATATGACATCCATCTAAAAGAATGAATGGAAGGAGGATCCAGAAAACTAGAGGCCTGTCAACCTGTTCTAAGTTTTTGGAAAGGTTATAGATCAGATCATCTTGAGTGTGATGAAACAACATAGGCATGACAATCAGAGGACTGGGTCCAACCACCACAGATTCATGAAAAGCAGCTTATGCCTGACCAACCTCATCTCCTTCTGTGACCAGATGACCCACCTAGCGGATGAGGGAAAAGATGTTAATGTAGTCTACCTAGGTTTTAATAATGTCAACCCCCCTGATATGTGCAGGTTTGTCAACCACTAGACCGGCTGCCCAGAGCCGCATCCAGCCTGGTCTTGAATGCTTCCAGGAATGGGGTGTCCACAACCTCTCTGGGTAACCTCTCTGTTCCAGCACCTCAACATTCTCTGTGTGAAAAACTTCCTCCTAATATCTAACCTAAACCTCCCCTGTTTAAGACCATTCCCCCTTGTCCTATCACTATCAACCCATATAAAGTCATTCCCCCTCCTGTTTATATGCTCCCTTTAAGTATTGGAAGGCCACAATGAGCCTGAAGCCTTCTCTTTTCCAAGCTAAGCAAATTCAGTTCCCTTAGCCTTTCTTCATAGGAGAGGTGCTACAGCCCCCTGATCATCTTAGTGGTCCTCCTCTGGACCTGTTCCAAGACCTCCATGTCTTTCTTGAGCTGGGGGCCACAGGCCTGAGAGCAGTGCTCCAGATGGAGCCTCACAAGAGCTGAGTAAAGAGGGCAATCACCTCCCTTTCCCTGCTGGCTACCCCTTTCTTAATGCATCCCAGGATATAGTTGGCCTTCTGAGCTGCAAGTGCACGCTGCTAGCTCATGTACAGCTTAATCAGTCCTAATACTCTTGTCGATACATATCCAGCCATATATATTAGATCTACATCTAGTCTATTTCTGTATTTGCCACCTTTATCTAATCTATATCATCTATATCTATATATCTGACAGTAACTTTGTAGATATACCCACAGGCATACAGATATAAGCATCTGCAAAATGCTCTTAATTATCCTATTCTCAGACTGTGATAGGCAGGAAATATAAAATATGTGAAATTCTACAATGCTGGTGCAAAGAATAGAGTGGTATCTATCACTGAAATTTTTTTCATGCTACAAAGGAAAGGCTGTCCTCCTGACTTGATTCACATTATTTTTGGTGTTATACCTTGTGACCACATGTACCATACAGGTAATCTCCCAGTTCTAGAAGAACACAGCATTCTTCAGGCCTGATCCCAAGATTTATGAGATGTTTCACCCTGACTATTTGAAACAGATCATAGAATTATAGAATCGTAGAATCATAGAATCGCTCAGGTTGGAAAAGACCTTAAAGATCATCAAGTCCAACTACAACCTAGCCATACTACCCTAAATCTAACAACCCTCCACTAAATTGCGTCCCTGAGTACCACATCCCGAAGGTTTTTAAATACATTCGGGGATGGTGACTCAACCACCTCCTTGGGGAACCTACTCCAGTGCTCAATAACCCTTTCTATAGGAAGGTTTTCTTGATAGCCAACCTAAACTTACCCTGGTGCAACTTGAGGCCATTTCCACTTGTCCTGTGAGGAGTATTTCAAGAGAGAAGTATTTCAAGTGAGAAGAGACCAACTCTGCTTTCATTGTAAGCACATTTAAGGTATTTCAAGAGAGCAATAAGCTCTTGCCTCAGCCTCCTCTTCCCCAGAATGAAAAGCCCCAGTTTCTTCAGTCTCTCCTTGTATGGCATATTCTCCAAGCCATTCACAAGCCCTGTTGCCTTTCTTTGGACCTGTTACAGCACCTCAATGTCCTTTCATTCCCCCAAAAGCGAATGCAGTACTCAAGGTGAGGCCTCACCAATGCTGAGTACAGGGGCAGGATTACTTCCCTCATCCTGCCCACCGCACCATCCCTGATACAAACCAGGATGTCATTGGCCTTCTTGGCCACCTAGGCACACTGCTGGGTCATATTCAGCTGACTGTCCATTAGTATACCAAGGTCCCATTCCATCAAGACACTTTCTAGCCACTCTTCCCTAAGCCTGTACGATTGCCTGGGGTTGTTGTGACCAAAATGCGGGATCCAACACTTGGCCCTGTTGAAACTCATAGAGTTAACCTTGGGCCATCAATCCAGTCTATCCAGGTCCGTCTGTAGTTGTCTCGCTCCAATTTATAGGAGGGAGATGAGGTTCTTTTAATATCTGTATACCCGGCTTGAGATTAAGAAACAATGGTTCATATGTTGTTCCGACCAGTTTATTACAAAACCTAATCAGAGAGACGGGGAAGGGAAGGAAGGCAATAGAAAAGATGGGAAAGAAGCAAGAGTTGCATAAAGCAGGGATAGTCACCAGCAGGATCCAGCAGCATCCTGTTGAGCAGCGTTTGAAGGTCCAAGGCAGACGCAGCAGGGGGCGAGGAGCAGCAGCAGCGTGGCCGGCCTTGGGCAGCAAGCAGGTAGTGGAGGAAATCGCGGAGCCAATCCTTGAGGAAGCAGCAGCGCTCAGGCAGCAGGCACTGGAGAGTTCGACAACATGCAGGTGTCACCTCACGAGGAGTCTGATCGTCACGAATCCTTGATCTTCTTCATGAGGAATCTGTTGCCAGAAACCTCTGTTCTGCTTCATGAGGAGTCTGTTGCCAGAAACCTATCCTCATGGTTTTCAGTTCCTCTTTTATCCTCCTTGTTCTCCTACCTATGTGACAAGGATGGGCCTTGAGCAAGAGTCATTCAGTACCCCCTGAGATGGCTATCATCCTGAAATAAGTCCACACAAAGGAGCACTTCTCAGCTATTTAGCTGCAGCTTATCTTGCTCTCGTTGCCCCTGGCCTTGTCCATCTGCGTCCCCCAGACAAAGGATTTCACAGCCTTTGCCCAGGACTTGCCTGGACTTGTACAAGTCCATCTGTGTCCCCACCAAGCTTTGAGACACAGATGTTAACAGAATAATCTCTTACAGTTATGCCTTTCCCCCTCAGGCAGATCAACACTCCCACCCAACTTGGGGTTGTCTGCAAACTTACTGAGGGTGCACTCGATCCCCTCATCAAGATAATTACTGAAGATGTTAATAGAAGCAGCCTCGGTATCAAGCCCTGAGGAACAACACTTGTGACTGGCTTCCAGCTGTATTTAACTCCATTGACCACAACTCTGATGTGACGATGAGAAGTCAGCCATCTTATACCACAGAGAGGAACAAAACAGCCCATTGAGCTCTTTTGTGTGGCAGCTGGCTTCACAACAGGATGTCTCCTCATGTAGAGGTACTTCTTGAGGTTATGTCTGCTGCAGAGATCACTTATACATTGATATCAAGAGACTTCTTGCTGATGCAGATCCTTGCTAAGTGACTAACAGTGGGTTAAGCTTTGCAAGCTTCAGTAAGATTATATCTTAGATTGATTGTGCACATATAGTCCTTTAGATATAAACTGTTATTCAAGTCTGCTTATGAGTGGATTCATTCACACCTACAGTGCTCTGAGAAGGAGTTTAGAAGGAAAGTGGATTCATTCTAAACCTCATGAATCAACAGGGGGCTCTTCTTATGAAGTGTCCTCTATGCAGTAATAACCAAGTGTATTTTGTCATCTTGAATCTTGTTAAGTATCAGTCTTGGTTACAGTTAAGCTTTTGAGAAAATTATTTTATATCAATAAATGTATTCTTTCTTCTCTCTTACAAGCAAAGTGTGTAATTCCATCCATGGCACATGCAACTGCTCACTCAATCCTTCCAAGGTGTATGTGGGACAGAATGAATAAGGGACAAGAACTTATGGATTCAGATAAGGACAGATTACATGGTAAAGAAAAAGCTGCATGCAGGTCCTTGGTTAAAATATATATATATATATAAAACCGACTACTTCCCACTGGAAGGTAGATGTTCAACTACTTCAAGGAGAGCAGGGTAGCAGGGTTCATCATGTCTAATGCTTTCTTGGGAAGACTTGTCACTCCAACTCAGATTTTATTGCTGAGAATGACACTATGTGGTATGAGATATCCATTTTGTCCATTTCAATCAGCTGGCTTGGCTGTGACCAGGCTGCAACCCCAGCCTCTGCACTGACAAGGCAGTATGAGAAGCAAAAAAGTCTTTGACGCTGTGTAATCCCTGCTCAGCAACAGCTAAATGCCTACTCAGCAATCACCACTATCAAAAATCAAATAAGCAAATAAATGTATCAATCTAAAACACAGTATCACATATGTCTGTGCAAAGAAAGTTAACTCTAATCCAGGTAAAAGACTTGCCTTTTCAAACATCATCGTCCACACATAAGGGTTATTAGACTATATTATTTTTGAATAAATTGATCTGGCTCTCTCTATTAAAAAAGTAGTAGTTCTTTTCACAGATACAGGCCACAGTAGACAATGACTGAATACATGGAAGCCCTCAAAACCTTCACACTATTAAGATATGTAAAGCAAAGTCATGGATGCTTTTGGCAGGTTTTTTTGTTTGTTTGTTTTTCTGCAAAAATAGTAAATACAGTATTATAATTATCCAATAAGAATGTTTTTGCAAGGGATTTATTCTCCAGGCCAAAATGATGACTGGATGACGGTGGATGATGATAACACTCAAACAAACTGAATCAGAAGCCATATAAATGGCTTGTTCACACTCTTGATCCATACCAGCTCTATTCTCTCGCAAGTGGTTTGCAGACTGTATATTAAAATGTTTCCAGTCATGTTCTCTTCCCTGTGGGAGTTACTAACTTGTTATTTATTGATATGGAATATCATACAGTCTCATAAGTGTTTCCCATCCAAATTTATCCTCACAGCTTCATATTTTTATATCAAGATATATTTTCCAGAATCAGATGTTTAATAGAAGAAAGGAGGATGGAGGCCTAGAACATCTCATCCCAATGCTTCTTAGTTCATCTAATACCTTTAAAGAGGCAGAGCTGGTCTGGAGAAATTCCTCTGGCTGCTGCTTAAAATTTGGTTTGGCTGAATTACAATAGTTGTAAGAAGACAAGAAACCTGTGCTTGAATACTAATTTCAGTGTGAAAGCTGAGTTATCAAGAAAGCCCTTCAAAGAGTGCACAAAAGGGTGGTTGTGTGAACACTGACAAGAAAAGACAAATGACGTTAATATAATAGAAAAAAACATTGCTAGGTTCAGAAGTGACGTCAGTTTAAAGAGCTACAGACACTCCCATGAGACTGTAGTTGATGAAACTTGTGAAAGGTAGAGATGAACAAAGGTATCACATACAATCACCTAAGTAAGCTGAAATTCAAAGCCAGATTCATTCTACATATCTTACTTCACTTCATCATTATACACCTTGTCACTATAAATTCTCCCAGTTTCCATAGTTTGCTCTTAATCTCTTGACAAATATCTAAGTACTGGAAGCAGAAATATTAGTTTTGAACATAAAATTATATTAAATTATATTTAATAATAAATCAAATAAACATAAAATTAAAATTCTCATCCTTTCACTAATTACACGAGAGAAGCTCACTACAGTCTCCCTTCAGGTAGTTATGAAGAACAGTAAGTCACCCATGAGCCTCCTCTTCTCCAAACTGAACATTCCCAGCTCCTTCAGCCACTCCTCATAAGGCCTGTGCTCCAGACCCCTCATAAGCTTCATTGTCCTTCTCTGGACACATTCTAGGGCCTCAGTGTCTTTCTTGAAGTGAGGGACCCAAAATTGAACACAGTGCTCAAGGTGTGGCTTCACCAGTGCTGAGTACAGAGGGACAATTACTTGCCTGTTCCTGCTGGCAACACTATTTCAGGCACCAGCCAGAATGTCACTGGCCTTCTTGGCCACCTGGACACACCACGGGCTCATGTTCAGCTGAGTATTGATCAATACCACCAGGTCTATTTTCTCTACACAGTCTTCCAGCCACTCTGCCCCAAGCCTGTAGCATTGCCTGGGGTTTTTGTGGCCAAAGTTCAGGACCTGGCAATTCAACTGGCATTCAAATTATGCCAGTAAGCCAGGAGTTTACTTTAAAACACAGCTTTCTAGTCTGAAGTATGACACAAATTTAAAGCATCCTATTATTGTAAAACTGTCTTCTGATGTCATCTTTATTTCCAAACTTCCCCAATTGCTTCTGCAGCATTATAATAGGTTATTCTCCCTGTAAACGAGATTCAAAACCCTAAAAAGTTGTCAGTTCTTGAAATGCTTATGAAGGACTTTGCTGAATTAAAAAATAGCACTGTTTCATCATTAAAATTCAGAATCAAGTGACACTTCACACTTTATTCTGTTAATTTTCACAGAATCATGCTGTTATCTTTAAATGTGCAGAACAGAGAATTTTGCACATTCTACAGAAACAAGTATGAGACATCTTAAGCAGGTCTAATCATCTATGATAATCTATCTGCACTTTAATTTTCTTAACATGATATACTGGAATAATTGGTGCTATCATGGAAAATCTACATACACTTCTCTTAAAAAAACTTATTGATATATCCATCGTTCTTCTAAAATCTACTCATCATGAACACGCTAAAACAACGTTGCACTAACAAATTTGCTAAATAAAATAACATTAACCAGAGACTTTGCATATTTCTCGGCTCTTAAAATATCTAATCAGGAGAGCTACTAATACATTTTGGCACTAAAGTTATAAATTATGCATAACACAGCATAACATTAAAGCATTTACATAATTTAACAATACCAATCTATCAGTTTCTAAGTCAGATAAATAAAAGTGCTATATCTGAGTGTCTTGACTTGATTCCCCCGTTTGCATGTTTATCATTTATAGCAGTAAGAATGTATCTTCACTAATATGCATTTTGACACCTATTATACAGTACAGTTAGCCTAAAACTGGCTGTTTAAGATAGATAATAACACCTAACATCATTTTGATCTTTTTGTTAGTTTAGAAATATATGTAACAACTAACATCATCAAAGATACTTCAAGTAGTTTAGCAAACGTTCACAAGAAGAAAAGATAGCTTTTATCCACATGATTGTCACTCTCATCATTGAAATCTCAGCTGATTTATTTTTTCTTCCTTTTCAGGTTTCAAGCCAATAATATGGAAAAGGATGTAAACTTAGTGGTTTCCTTGTAGACTTGGAAAGATAGAACTGGCATTAACAAAAGAAATTGTGAACATTCATCTGATCTGTAATATTTACTTATTTTGTGGTATGATCTAATTTAATCATTAGTTACAAATACAGCACTGGGAAAGACCCTTCTGTTACGTACGTAGACAAGCAAATATGTGCATTACAGGGATAAGTGATCTCTCAGGGTGTGCAATATCACCTTACGGTGCTATGCTTTTAGACAGAGAACCAGAACAACTGTTATAGTGAAAACAACACAGCATAACAATAAAACAAGCAAACAAACTTCCTCTTTTTAAAAATGATAATTAAATGATTTTACTGAAAAGTTCCTTGCTACTGCATGATTGCTTATAATTTTGATGTTATGTGATGGCAGTGTTCTGTTTTGATGTATGAAGCATATAAAAAAATAAAGCAACAATGTCCAAAATAATCTAAATAAAACTCACTTGATCACATGTGACTTACCATCATTTTCATATCTTTCTACACTTATTTTCTTTTTAAATGAAGGAGAAAACAAAGAGAAAGTCTAAACATTCATAACAGCATTACATTTTGGCTCTTCTTTAACACATTTTACAAAGACAAGAAAGAAAAAAAAAAAAAAAAAAGGTTAGCAGACATCAATTTCTACCGAGATTTTCCTGGAGAAAGCAAATAAAATCATGAACTATATGCAACCAGACTAAGTACTTGCAGTTAACAACTCTGATTTTCATAATCACTGAGAACTTTCAGTTTGCCCACACTGAAGAGTGTAAATTTCAACTTACCTTCTGCTTGTAGTTCTCTTGGGCACATAATACTCTCTTAAGAGTCTGTCTATAAAAATAATTCAATATTCTTCTATGGGAGTGATTATTTAGCATAACAAAAGGTACTCTCATCAAAGGTACTTTTACCAAATAAGTTCATATTCTTGCTCTAAAGCACTTCAGTATCTTTCATTTATTATTATTATTATTATTATTATTTTTTTTTTTTTAATTCAAGACTGAAGAAAAAGTCTGGTAGAATGTCCACATCAGTATCTGTCATGGTTTTATGATTTAGGTTATGGTATTCCACATCATAACATCATGTAATGCACTGGGGGTTTGACTGCTGATGCTCAAGTTTGGGGTGCCTGTCCGGAGGAGAAGAACTGCATTTCCCCAGGGGGCTTCTTTGCGGTCAGCGAGGAGATATAACTCCTGGCAAGGTCACCTGATTCTCTCTTCTTCGCCTGTGCTTCTCTGTCTGCTCTTCTCCATCTGCTTTTCTTCATCGGCTCAACTGGACTGCACTTCTCACCTCAGCACTGTGGTGAGGCCTATCCACCTTTTAGACACACTCTCTCTCTCTCATTATATTTTGCTGATACTATGTTTAGTAAATTAGTTTGTTTCACCTCAGATCGTTGCTGCTGTTTTCAATTATTCTGGGGTCCCCTGTTTCCCTTTTCTGGAGGTCCGGATCTGCGGATACCTCTTGCCCGCTAGTCATGGAACCAGCCCAAACCAGCCCATAAACCGTTGACAGTATCTAATGGTCTTGCTTCTTCCTATTATTGTTTTATGTTGAGTTCGTGACTTTTATATCATTAATAGCACGGTGGGCTAGCTTTTGCAGAAGAGCAACTAAAGGCCTATGATATGACTTAGATGATGGGTATCAATTTCTTCAGGCAGACGAGGGCACTGAGCACAAATCTAACTTGTTGGACAAGTAGTATAACTCTTGTTACATTATACAACGTAGGCAACACTAGCAGTAAATATGACCACAGAAAATTCTAAATTAAGAATCTCAAGTTCCATTCCAGAGTACTTTTAAAGAAACGGAAACAATCCTCAGGTTCAAAATTTAAGTGTTGAGAATGAAAAGAAATATGTATTTTAGAAAGTACCTGATTCTCTACACACAGAAAAGATCATGAGTATCAGTGAAGATGAGGGTGTAGACATATATTTAAGGGGTATAACACAATCCAGAATGAAATGATTCATGGCTGCACAGTAACATTATTTAATTCTATAATTTTCAAATTTTTGACTACTTTGCTTTAATATATGAAGTTCTAATGAATAAATATAACTAAATATACTTGCACACCATGATACCAAAGTCTTCTGTAAAACTTGCTTACTTTACTGCAAATGCTTCTAATACTAAACTTATTCTTATGATGTTGACTTTTACCCTTGATAAAAAGTCTTTTTTTTTTCCTTGTCAAAGGAAATCAAAGAATATTTAATTAAATTATGAGCTACTGAATTACTGTAAAGGAGGCTTCAAAATGGGCTACTGAATGGAGCATTAGTACAATAAATTTATATCCCTGAAAATAGTTTTCTAGTCATTTATTCATGTCTCCTTTGTATAAAAACTTTGCACAGTGGTATTAATAAGTCATTCAATTGCATTCTCACACCATCTTTTCTCTTTTTAACTTAACTTCTAACTTTATATTCCATTGTAGATTTGGCACAGGAAATACACAAATACTATCAGAGAATTAAATTTGTTTAAATATTCACTATTTCTGAACTGTATTTATTTGTCCTAGTGACTTGTAACAGACAAAAGTTGATCTAACATTGAGTTATAATCAGCTCAGGCTATAGGAAATGAAAGACTCAACAATTAAATAAATTGACATAGGGACTTACCTCTACTATTTCTGTCATGGTGGCAGTTTCCAATATAACTTGACATATAGTGTATAAAAGCAATTCCAAATATAGTTACATGATTTGGAGTACACTGCTGGGACACTGCAATTCCTATATCTGCCATAGCTACCTTTTTGCCTTTTTGTGACCTTTTGTGTCTTTTTTTTTTTTTTTTTTGATAGCAATGCAATGACCTCTAGTTACACAAATTTTCAATTTCAGTAGTAACTGTATTGATACTAGAGGAACTCCTTTAATATGTAGGAAGGAAGTACTTATCATTGTTCACAGACAGCAAATTACTAAAAAGTCTTAGCTAAGAAAGAACACTGAGACTTGTGTAATCTAAAGCTAAAGAGATTTATGGAAAAGGGGAACTGAGAAACTGAAACTGAATAAAATAATCTGTTCCAGTAGCCTTCCTACAGACTTCTTTGAGCACTGAAATGAGCTCTCTACTATAGATGTGTTTCAGATACTAGAAGAGTTGAATACATGTACATGTTTTCAGAACTCTTTCAAATCTGATTTACATATATAAGACATGCTGTCATTAATGAAATAAGGTGCATCCTCCTCCTATGCATCCACACTTTAAGAAATAGCTATGAATATTCATGTAAGATTTTTTACAGCTTCATATAAGAATATTGAAATGAGTGAAGGGAAGTAAAATACTAATTAGCACTCTTTCATATTTAGAATTTGATATATGATAATAGAGATCTGAAAATCCTTTCTAATGCTACTACTAATAAATATGTATCTGTAGTAGATATTAAAATAAAGGTAGAGGAAAAATAGTGGAAGAAGAACTTCCACAGTTACCATTCTGGTAACTATACCTTCTCATGAAACATCGGCAGCAGTAGCACTACATTAGATGGAAATTAGATTGTACGAGATTAGATTGTATGAGCATTAGGAAAATGCTCATACAAAATATCATAAATTGTGCCTCAGAATTGAAGTCCCTTACCCCTCATGACATGCAACCTCATTTTTGTTTTTTTAGTTGCGTCTAATATCTTATAGTTTGTTTGACTTTGTGAAAACAGTCAGGTTGCTAATGTGAGAAGTGGGCCCGTATTTGTAGTGATAACTGTCATTCATGGAATTTGAAGTTTCTGAGAGTACTCTTATCTGGAATATTAACTTCTAACAGCCTAAAGGTATAGCCTTCAGGTAATTTTTTTACAAGATAATTGTTCAAGTGTTGTTTGGGTCACTTTCTTAATTTTCTTTGACTTCATGTGTGCTTTGCAAGTTTTTTGAACATCTCTGTGAAGTTATTCTCAATGAGAAAATGACATATGGGTAACTTTTGGTTACATTTTACAATAAACTCACGTATGTTAAATAGCCATAGTTCCAGTAAAACCGGTCGACCATAGCAGGAAATATTTTCTCAGGTGATACAGCTTTAGATTTTCTAGATCAGCTTTTAAAGCCAGTGGTACACAAAAAACCACGGCAGGGTTTTAATGCAACATGCCTTTTTAATTTTTAAATCCTAATAACTTCACCTTTGCTGCCCATCAATATTCTGTTATATTTTGTTGCTGTGCGACAGATGGCACCAGCCGGGCAGTCTGACAAAATGCCCTCTGACACAAAAGCAAAGACATATATGAATACTTACACGTGAAAAAATGGCACCCACTGAAATTGGTGAATGTTTATGAAAAATGAGCAGTGGGTCTCAGCCCAGTGAGGTAGTGGGTGACACGTGATAGTGATAGTAACAGTGAGTCATCTTCATTAGTGCATAGCAGCATGTGAGCTTTTGTTGATCACTGGTGAAAATCATAGAATCATCGAATCATGGAATCACAACATTGGAAAAGACTTACAAGATCATCTAGTCCAACCATCCTCCCATCACCATTACTACTACAAGCTACTAAATCATATCTTGTAGCTCCTCATCCAGATGCCTCTTGAACACTGCCAGGAATGGCAACTCCATCACCTCCCTGGGCGGGCCATGCCAGTGCCTGACCACTCTCTGAGAGAAAAAGTTTTTCCTTATGTCTAATCTGAATCTTCTCTGGCCATTTCCTTGGGTCCTGTTTGTTACCTGGGAGAAGAGGCCAAACCCCTCTCCTCATCACAACCTCCCATAAGTAAGTCATAGAGTCCAGTGAGGTCTCCTCTATACTGCATAGCTAGTGGTGGTAACTGTAGTGAAAAATAGTGTTTTGTAGCTGACAATTTGCTCTATCAAACACTGTTATTGAGTTCTTTGTATCAATTGCAGTTTCTGTGGAAATAAATAGGTGACATTATTTTTTGAGAAATGTATGCATTTAGCATTATTTTGTTTTTGGTTCTTTAATGTCTCATGGTTTACAGGTTTTCTCTATAATTACTTACCTTTTAAGATATGGAACAGTTTTGTAGCCACTGACCTCCAAAACCAGAAGCAATTATTTCCAGGTTCAAAACTAATTTGAATTTTTTTTTTTTCTCATGTACAATCTAACTCAGTCACAAAGTTGTTTTTTTGCTTCCTTGTGAAAATTCTATTATACACCTTTTTGTGGAAATATATGTAGATCACTACATGTCATGTCCTCTATTTATTTCCATGGAAATGACAAGAGATAAAAAGAGCACAATAATACCATTTGATAAAGTAAATTCTTAGCTACAAAACAATTTTTCAGTGTAGCCACCACCATTAGATATGTATTTTTGCAAGTAATGAAGTAGAGCCTTCATGCTGTTCTTGTAAATGTTTGAATCAGAAGATGTGACCCACTATATCACTGCTGCTATGATGGCATCATTAATAGGAAAAAGTTGCTCATACACTCTATCTTTCGACAGCTTGAACAGATGGAAGTCAGAAGATGCCAAATCTAGACTGTATGGTGGGTGTGGTAGGACAGTCCAGACAAGATTAGCAATGTGAACCAGTCTTCTAACTGGTACATGGCCAGGTATTATTATGTTAAAAAGCAGTCTTCTTTGGCCTGACTTTCAAGGATCAAGCTCAATCAGTGCTGTGACGGAATGATGAGTTGATGGTTTGTCTGGGTTCTAGGAAATACAGAAGTATCACCTCTTTCCTATCCCAAAAGACAATATTCATCACTTTATGCACTGAGGGCTACATTCGCCCCGTTCTCAAAGCGTCTTCAAGCATAGTGCTGATAGCATTTGCTGAGTATTTTCTTTTTGGGCATGCAAGTAGTTACTACTCTCCTGATTTTGATTTGTTCCAATATTGGGAAAGGAAAAGTTATCCTAAAGGAGGCATTTCTTTCAGAAAAACAATAAGTAAAAATGGTATTTTCAATTATATTGGTGCAGAGTAGAATTAAATCCTTGTTAAATTGAGGGAATTAAATACTAGATATTTAATAATATCAATACTAGAGATAAGTATTTGGCCCAGAATTTCCTGAATCTCATCCAGAAATTTGTTTGGCTTCTGAATGTAGTATTCAGATAATCCAGATTTCATTGATGAATTATGTTGATGAAAGATGCTAGTAAATTGTTCAGAAAGACAAGCTGAGATATATCCATATGCATTTCACATGTGACACGTGAGACAGCAGAATAGATATTTTATATAATAATAATGTATTTGAAAATAAACATACATTTTATTTCCTGACCTTGATGGGTCAAAAATATTGCTGGCGTAATTTCTCGACACTTAATCTTCTGTTCTCAGCTGAAATAATCTCTGAAAAATCTGAAATAATAAGTAAATAAATAAATGCAAATTATGTAATTACCTCAGCAAGTTTTTCATGTTAAGTTTCTTTTTCTTTGATTAGTTGGTATTTAAAACCACATAATATCAGTCACGTATCTGGTAGGTTTGCCTTTTTACTTGAACTTCTGGAACTTTTAAAATCTTATTTTTTGCTTAAACTTTTTTAAACTCTCTCATTTCTTTATTTTATTATTATTATTATTATTATTATTATTATTATTATTATTTTGAGAGAGAGAAATATTAATACCTGTCACATCATACTGTGACATACTGTCACATACTGACAATATGCATACTGTCCAGGCTCGCAGATTTATACATGTTCTCTCTGGCCAGGTGTTCTTGAACTTATTTTGCTTTACCAAGTAGGTATGATTTTACTCCCCCAGCACCTACCTAGAAGTTCAGGGATGTGACATATGTGGGAAGCCTGACAGCCAGTGAAGAATGAGGCAAAAATTTTGTTGAGTAACTACACCTTCTCAACTTCTGTTGTTGCCAGTTTCCCTTCTCATTTATCTGAACATGTACGTTCTCTTTGGCCTTTTTTTTCCCTGACCAATGTGCCTGTAGGTATTTTTCACATACCTCACCAAATTCTATGTATACTTTGGCTTTGCTAATCCTATCTCTACACACTTGGACAGCAACTCTGTATTCTGGCCTTGAACATCTCCAGAGAGGAGTCAAGCTTTTTCAACAGATTAATTCACTCATAATTGCCATTCTTCCTTATGACTGTCTTTTAGATTTCTAAGTTTTCTGGCAAAAACAAACTAACTAACTAAAAAAACATCTAAATAAAACAAAACAATAAAGCAAAATAATAATTAAAAAAACACAAAATATAAATTAATAAATAAAAACTCAATAAGATATAGGATTTATTTTATAATTTCTCCGATGTTATTAAGCTATATATAGAAATGCTTTCAAAAACATTTACTTCAGCATTATATCAGGACTTCAATCTGCATTTCAGAATAGCACCTTCAGCACTACAAAAACAAATTTATTTTACTCCTAAAACTGTAATTTGCATAGCAGGCAATAAATAGCAACCTTGAAACCCAACTGCTATGTTAAGAATTACAGCAAAGTACAGAAAGATAAGTTATTTCCTAAGTTATAGTTTAAATGAAGATGTGCAACCACAATATTGCCAAGAAATGCCCGTACAGCTGGACTGATTCAAACTGACATCATTAGTAGAAGACTCCAATATAATCGTTCAAAAAACTAGACATTCTTGGCAAAAAAAATAAAACTTGACTAGATATACTAGTTCTGATATAAAATTGGCAATCTTTTCAAAATTTTTAAAGGCATGATCAGCTGAAAGCAATCCAAGTGATGATATGCAAAAAGAGCACCTGCTTTTCTTTGATGAACACATACTGCTAAATACGCAAGTTCCTGGTCTAAGACACACACGTGCTTCTGTAATAGATGTCTGTTTAAGTAATGTCTGGGAAAATAAAGTAATGAATAATCAGGTCAACATTGCTACATTAAAAAGACACTTTCATGCTGAGAATGTATTGAAAGAATATTTTGTCTTGCTATTTTAATCATTGTCAACAATAGCTGTTTCTGAAAGGCTTTCTTCTTCACCTCAACTGCCCCTTGTTCTGTACTATACAACAAGGCTTGATTTGTAAATACTAAAATGATTTGACACTAAACAGATCTATTTATGAAATAAAAATAGAAAACGTTAGCAGTCACATAAATAAAATACTTCTGCATTATATTAACTACATTCCTCTGCCTAGCATGGCCAATTAGATCCTAGACTGAAATAATATCTAAGTATATAGACTGTAAATCAGAATTTGCTATTCAAACTGAGTGAAAAGATTGCACACTTTGTAAAAGTTGTCTAGATTTTTTCTGTTCATGAAAAATTCACAAACAATTGAATTTCTGAATCCTATTAAATACATATTGAGTATTGAATCACAGAATCACAGTATATGTTAAGATGGAATAGATCCACAAGCGTTGTTGAGTTCAACTCCTGCTCCACACAAAACCACTCAAAGCTCAAACCATATTTCTGAGAGTATTGTCCAAATACTTCTTGAACTCTAGATAAATATTCACTAAAAATACATGAAATGCAATTTCACAAAAAAATACTACTCTTCACAACTGAATCTATTGTGAATATTCACATCTTTTCTGAATATTTTGAACACAGACTTCAAAAATGAAGAAAGGGTGATTAAAAAAAATGAAAAAATATTAATTACACCTTAAAATATTAGCTGAATTTCAATAAATAAGCCTAATTTAAAAGAGAGAAAATCACAAAGGAGGCAGATATTCTAGAATGGAAAATATGCCATTCAAAAAAGATGTGGTTTAGTATTTGTCAAGTTATCAGTTTTCAATGAACTTGCCACAAAAAGGACAAAGAGGTGATTTATGAAAATTCAAAATAAAAATTCAGACCATTAAAATATCTACAGTATTTTCAGTCACTCTGAAAGTAACTCTTCCTACTTATTTCCACGGAAACTACAACAGATACAAAGAGCACAATGTCACTATTTGATAGAACAAATTCTCAATTACAAAACGTTCCTTTTCAACATAGCCACCACCATTAGCCAATATGTGTGGATGAGCTGATCGTAACTCCGTTTACTCCATGGTATGGCAGCTGTGCATTGCTGTCCAGAACATGACTTGTCTCTTGACTGTCACTACTGCTGAAACACACCACCAACAATATCACTGGGCTAACAACCACTGTTTGGTCTGCATAAATTTTCAGCGTTAGGTGTTGCACACCTTAGCTTCATATGCACTTCTCTGTCAGATGCCGTTTTGTCAGATTGCCCTTCTGCTGCCATTTGTCACACAGCAACAAAATTTAATGGAATATTGGTGGTAAGGTTCAGTCTCTACTATCCTACCACCAACATCTTCTGATGTTATGGGCCAACATAAATTAATTAATTAATTAATTAATAAAGGCATTACTTTCAGAGCAGCCCCCATATAACATCAAAATATCACTATACTATTTATTACAACATCTGGATTGATTAAATGCCTGGATTTAATTATTGTAATATCTTGAATACGGCCATCTTGGTTGTTCATATGCTAAAAGATTTAGAAAATTATTCTCAATGCCATTAAAATATTTATTCCTTTCAGTAAGGGGAACTTCAAATGACGCATTCTGTTTTTCTATTCTCTTAAAATATAAGTGCAGCCATCACCCATCCATTACCAGTCACTGCCAGACTGTTACTTATAGTCCCTTTTCAAGCAAGTGGAGGTGAACTTAATGAGATTCATCAAAGCCAAGTGCAAAATGTTACACTTGTATTGGGGCATGACTGTGAGAAGAACTCCCTGAGATTAGCTTTGCTGAGAAAGACTCTACTGGTAAAGACTTCACATGCACCAGAAGTATGCACTTGCACAGTATTCTGGGCTGCATCAAAAGAAGGGTGGACAGCAGGGAGAGGGGGATGATTGTCTCCCTCTACTCTGCTCTTGTGAGGCTTCATCTGGAGTTCTGTGTCCAGGTCTGAGGCTCCCTACACAGGAAGGACGTAAAACTTTTAGAGAGAATTCAGAAGAGGACCATGAAGATGATAGATGAATGCAAGCTGAAGGAGCTTGGCTTGTTTAGTGTGGAAAAGAGAAGGCTCAGGGAAGACTTCATTGCAGCCTTCCATTATTTAAAAAGAAATAAACAGGTGGGAAACCAACTTTTTACATGCATAGATAGTAATAGGACACAGGAGAATGGTTTTAACCTAAAGGAAGGAAGATTTAGATTAGATGTCAGGAGGAAGTTTTTCACATAGAGGGTGGTGAGGCACTGGAACAAGCTGCCCAGAGCTGTTGTCCTGGTACCTGGAGATGTTCAAGGTCAGGCTGGAAGGGGCCCTGAGCAGCCTAATCTAGAGCTTGAACAAGCAGTGTGCATCCCTGCCCATGGCAGGGGTTTGGAAAAAGGTGATTATTGAGATCCCTTCAAAGACAAGCCATTCTATGATTCAGTGATTCTATGATTCTATGATCTTGTATTGTGCTTACTTAGCCAAAAGTCATAGTCTACTTATCTGTAACTTACACAATTCTTTAGGTAATAAGCCTCCTTATGTTACTTACAATAATACCCTCCAGAGTAAATAAAACCAGCATTTTCATAATTATATCTTGCTCCAATTCTTTTCTCTCTCTCCCACACAAACAACAAAATAATAAATAAAAATAAAAAATCGAAGTTCTAATATGTTTCAATAAATAATATTCAGTTGAATATTATTTCAGTTGAAGAAATATTATAGTTTTATAGAAATTAATTCTAGTGTGTATAACATTATTTTCTACATCATGTCTTTATGTGTGCTAATTCTGTTTGATGCATAACCATCTTGCCAGTTCCAGTTTGCAAACTGATCACAGAAAAGGAATAGCAGAGGGCATGAGTGATTCACATGGTCAGTACCGAAAATTTTCTGTAGTTTTCTTATGTTCTTATGCACTTTTTCCACATCTTCTCTGTGTCCATCTACATGTTCTCTTATTTTGACTAATGTAGATAAATTTTTAGAAGATATTTATCAGCTATTCCTTTTTTTCCAAAATCTTAATATTCATTAAAATTATCAAGTTGTTACCATAGGCACTATATTATGAAACAAGGGTTAAAGTTGTAAGCTGAGTTTGGAAAGTAATCTTTCATTTGAAATGTATTTCTTTTCTTACTCTGGAAGAAAAGAAAAGGAGAAGGAGAAGGAGAAGGAGAAGGGGAGGGAGGAAGGGGAAGGGGAAGGGGAAGGGGAAGGGGAAGGGAAGGGGGAAGGGGAAGGGGAAGGGGAAGGGGAAGGGGAAGGGGAAGGGGAAGGGGAAGGGGAAGGGGAAGGGGAAGGGGAAGGGGAAGGGGAGGGATGGGGAAGGGGAAGGGGAAGGGAAGGGGAAAGGGGAAGGGAAGAGGAAGGGAAGGGAAGGAAGGGAAGGGAAGGGAAGGGAAGGGAAGGGAAGGGAAGGGGAAGGGAGGAAGGGAAGGGAAGGGAAGGGAAGGAAGGGAAGGGAAGGGAAGGGAAGAGGGAAGGGAAGGGAAGGGAAGGGAAGGGAAGAGGGAAGGGAAGGGAAGGGAAGGGAAGGGAAGGGAAGGGAGGGAAGGGGAAGGAAGGGAAGGGAAAGGGAAGGGAGGGAAGGGAAGGGAAGGGAAGGGAAGGGAAGGGAAGGGAAGGGAAGGGAAGGGAAGGGAAGGGAAGGGAAGGGGAAGGGAAGGGAAGGGAAGGAGGGAAGGGAAGGGAAGGGAAGGAAGGGAAGGGAAGGAAGGGAAGGGAAGGGGAAGGGAAGGAAGGGAAGGGAAGGGAAGGAAGGAAGGGAAGGGAAGGGAAGAGAAGAAGAGAAGAGAAGAGAGAGAAGAGAAGAGAAGAGAAGAGAAGAGAGAGAAGAGAAGAGAAGAGAAGAGAAGAGAAGAGAAGAGAAGAGAAGAGAAGAGAAGAGAAGAGAGAGAAGAGAAGAGAAGAGAAGAGAAGAGAGAGAGAAGAGAAGAGAAGAGAAGAGAGAGAAAGAAGATAAGAAAAGAAAAAAGAGAAGAAGAAAAGAGAAAGAAAAGAAAAGAAAAGAAAAGAAAAGAAAAGAAAAGAAAAGAAAAGAAAAAAGAAAAGAAAAGAAAAGAAAAGAGAAAAGAAAAGGAAAGAAAAGGAAAGAAAAGGAAAAGAAAAGGAAAGTAAAGGAAAGGAAAGAAAAGAGAAGAGAAGAGAAGAGAAGAAGAGAAGAGAAGAGAAGAGAAGAGAAAGAGAAGAGAAGAGAAGAGAAGAGAAGAGAAGAGAAGAGAAGAGAAGAGAAGAGAAGAGAAGAGAAGAGAGAGAGAGAGAAAAGAA